>NC_141552.1:42673000-43027500 GCF_021556685.1 Rattus norvegicus
ATTTTGTTAGACAGTAGCCACAGGAAAGTATCCAATAGCAACAGAGGAAAACTTTTTAAGTCAGCCTGGTATCAATAATAATTCCATAATTATAGGTTAATAATTTTTCAGGACTAAAACCAACCAAACAAAACAGAACCAAACAACCCATTAGATATGCTCTCATGAGACTCTGAATGAGGGGAAGGAATATATGAACCTCTTCATAGCAATAGATCAGCCATTGGCTAGGTGTCAGACTCCCAAATACAATATGATAACTCTAATATGCAAATAATCATCTTATTTTCTGATTAGAAGAAAACCCGCTTTGACCACATTCACTCTCTTTTTCTAAATATTTATTATTTTAAATTTGGGTGTGCTCGTGGATGCCTGTGTGTGTGTGTGTGTGTGTGTGTGTGTGTGTGTGTGTGTGTGTGTGTGTGTGTAGGCATCAAATCCCTTGGAGCTGGAGTAACATGTGCTTGTGAGCCTCCTGATATAGGTGCTGGCAATGAACTCAGGCTGTCGGCAAGAGCAGTAGGTGTTCTTAATGGCTGTGCATCTCTCTAGGCCCCTCTACTTAGCAGTTTAACCTGTTCGTGATCTCCAAGAATGAAGTACTCTACAAGACTCCTGGTACTCTGTCCTTCTCTCACTCCCTCCCTCTCCCTCCTTCCCCAGCTGCTTGTCTCTCACAAACACAGAGTGTGTTCAGTCCCTGCACATTTGTGAACACTTGTCTAGGCATTTAACTCACACTTACATGGGCTTCCTTGATGGAAAAGTACTTTCTGTGCAAAATTCATGGAACAAGGACTCTGGCCACCCAGGCTCCACAGGATTGCGACTTTACCAACTGCACTGCCTCTCAATGTCATTCTCTGTCATCTCTAGTCACTGTAAACTCAAGTGAATTTCATACTGAGCTGATTCAGAGCAGTCAACCCCATGGGCTTTCAGCTTCTTGGTGAATGTGGAAGCCAATGTCTGAACAACGGTCTCATACAAAAGTGAAAAATCAAAGCCTGATTTTATGAATCTTATAAACAGAAAGTTTATAACAGAAACATCAGAAGTCATTTATCTATGACTGCCCAGAGCAGAGACTACACACAACGCCACAGAGCTTAGGAGTGGTACTTGGAGAACAGGAAAACTGAAGACAGCAACCCTTCCAGTCTCCTGGTTAGCCCTGGAACAAAAAGAAACCTTAGGAAGAAACTTGGTTCACATCGTCACTTTTGAGACAAGGAAACTAAGAGGAAGACTCATGACCCTTCAGTTAGTGAACAGACCCAGGACAAGGACTTGGAGTTCTTCATCCCGGCTTTGAGCTTTTGTTCGTCTGGCTGCTAGTTCTCCTCAACTGAAAGAAAAATGGATTCTATTCAGTGAAATGATGTAGGAAAATCATCAGCCAGCCTTGACTTCACCCACTGCATCCTAAATGATCACCTAGTGGGAAAGATATTAAAAACACCTTCATAATTAGATCAGAATAAATAAATAGTATTTTAGAAAATAAATTTATTTAAAAAAACACACCAAAGAATTCCAATACCCACACCTTGTTAGTTTAGTTGATAGGTGCAGGGGAGAAGTTTTTAACTTAAGAAATATTAATGTATTAATTTATCTTGTGGATGCAGGCAAGTCATGTCACGGTGTCCTTGTGGCCAGAGGAAAATTTGCTGAGTGAGGTTGGTTTCTCCTTTCACAATGTGGACTCTAGAGGATTTCAGTCTGGTCGCCAGGCTTGGAGGCAGGAGTCTTTACCTGCTCAGCCATCTCACAGCCTTAGAAGTGGAGTTTGTCTCTTAAAAAAACATGGAGCTTCTCCTAACCTTTAAAAAGATTCCCCAGCGATTTAGAAGAGCATTCGAAGCTCCTTTGGAAATCCTGCCTGCATTCTTAAATCATCTGGTTCTTTGATCTCCTCCTGTATATGGTTTCCAGGTACACTTCTCACCCCATCGCCTAAAAATGAAACCTGAACAAGATCTCCACGGGATCCTAACTCAAGCATCTATTTTTGGAGCCCCATATCTCTTATACCAGCCTACATAGCACCTTTCACGTGCCGTTCTTTTCTCCTCCAACATGAGAATTGTCATAGTTGCTTCTTTTGCAAGGCAAGTCCAAGTGTTTGAGGCTGGATTGAAGCTTCTTTTCAAGTTTAAGATTTCTGAGATGGAGCCTATCTTTATCCTCCACTGAAGGTTTTTCTTATTTCTATTCTTTGTCTTCACATTTGAGTTTCTAGCAGTGGAAGACTACATCTCCATCCATGGCTGTAAATACTAGCCCCTCCCCCCGCCCTGGCCCCCGCAAATGTTCCCAGGCTGCATAGATTCCTTGAGGTTGTTGAGATTGAAATTGATACACCACTGAGAATTCCAACCTCACTCACACCTCTGTTGGAGATGATGGTGTCCTAGAAGCATCATCTACATTAGAACTTGCTACAGCACATGCCCTCTTCCGTGCCTGAAATACACAGCCTTTTCTTTTCCTGTGACACACACTTATGGTTGACTACAGTACACGTTCTCCTTGCCTGTAGTAGAAACACTTCGCCTTGCCTACAGCACACACTCTGCATTTTGTCTAGATCACATACACTTCTTGCTTACAATGCAAATGTTCCTTGAACAAAGCATACACTCTTCCCCTTGCAAAACAAAACCTTCTCCTTTGAGTACACACTTCTCCTTGCCTACATCACATACCTGTCTCTCTATCTACAGCACACACCATTCTCCTTGCCTATACCATACACTCTACTTTTTGCCTACAGAGCACCTACTTCTCCTTGCTTACATCATATAAATATATATATATATATATATATATATATATATATATATAACCTGTATATACATTATATCATTCTTCTTGCTACAATACAAATTCTTTTCTTTGCCTCCAACAACTCTCTTCTTTGTTTATAGCCCACACCCTTCTCCTTGGCCACAGCACACACCTCTTGGCTGCCACACATACCCTGCTTCGTTTCACCATTTCCTTCACTACTGAACCCAAGTGCATGCAGCTCATTGGTTTCCACAAAGCCAATAACTGTGGCACCTTACTACTAAGGGTGTGGTCTGCTCTGTCTGGACAGCTTCTCTGAGCTTGACAAAAATGGAGGACTCCCTTTTCTTTTCTTTTCTCTTTTTTTTTCGGAGCTGGGGACCAAACCCAAGGACTCCCTTTTCTCAGCGGGGCTTCCTCTTCTCTACCTGATCTGGGGAGCCAGACACACACTCTGAGGGTGTCAAGCAATCCCTGGGGAAATTATAGGTTCAATTTTCTGGAATGCCTCTCCATGCAAATGGGGTATCCCCAGTACCTTAATCCTAAGTAAATGAAAGTTCACCCTAAGAAGAACCCTTTCCCACACTCCAAGCTTCATAGCCCTAGTTTCCCCTGGAAAGAAACTGTATGTGTACAAACCCATTCCTAATAAAGTCCAGTACGAAATGGTGTCTGAACACTCTGAGAAAATGAAAGACACAGAATAGACTCCAACACACATACTACAAACAATAATCAGCATTGCATCTCAAATTAAATATTTGCATGCATTTATAGTGATAACGTATCATTTTATTTGGTTCCTATCTGTGAGACTGATCATAAAATTACTATCATATTTATATATGGAGAAGGAAATTGAAGGCAAAGAAAAACTATGGAGCAAAAGATTAGTATTTTTTCTTGCCAACTCTAATAGTAAAGTCTACAATAGCTTAACTTCCTGTTTTATAAACAAACTATTGCATTGCTTTTTAAGAGTAAGATATTGAGACAAGGGACTACTGAGCTCTCTCAGAGTCTTGCGATGTTTTTCTCCTTGACTTTATCTTAGTGAGCCCTCAAAGGATGTTTTCTTGCAGTGAACATGTTTAGGGTGTTTATGTGCTTGACTGGATTCTATCCAGTCAAAGGATCATGTGATTTAATATTCTTACCTTTCCTCTCTAATGTATGTGTGTATACACTCAGCTACCAAAAAGCAAGCTGCTTCAGTCAGTCATGTAGGCTTTATCACAGGGGAAGAGGTGAAGGGGAGGAGAGGAGAAGAGAGGAGGGAAGGAGGAAGGGAGCCAGAGAGAGAAAAAGAGAGAGGGAGGGAGGGAGGGAGGGAGAGAGAAAGAGAGAGAGAGAGAGAGAAGCGCAAAAAGAGATCTGAACTTTCCCTGTCACAAGTAACCCACTGCTGTGATGATGAACCCTCTCCTGGTTGATGGTCACTTCACTCACGAAAGGAGAGCATTCATGGTCTACTTGTCTCTCATTAGAGCTGATCGTCCAACATGAATACACCAGAGATGAGGTTTTCTATATGTACACCTTTTAGGAGACTTCTCTAAACTACAGCAGACATGTTGTCATGGCGACTGCTGGGATTTGCAATGTTTCAAGGATGGACTATTACTTTGTCCTTGTTACAAACTGCCTGTCCCAACTACAAGGCCAACTTAAGTAAAGAGTACTCAGCAAACTCATAATTGGTAAATTATTTTTTGAAGCAGAATCTCATGTAACCCAGACTGGCACTGAACTGTTAATGTAGCTTTTCAAGAGATGGGATTACAGGCCTGAGGCACCACGGCTGGCACAGAATATTTTTGGAAGAAGTATTTCTTCAGTATTCACTCTTCCTATTTAAAAATTTGTTTTTATTTCATGTTCATGAGCATTTTGCCTGCATGTATTCCATGTGTACATTTCCCACAGAGGTCAGAAGACGCTGTCCAACCCCTAGAACTGGAGGTACAGATGGTTGTAAATCACTATGTGGGTCTAGGAACCAACCCCAGGTCTTCTGCTTGATCAGCAAGTGGTGTTAACCAATGAGCCATCTCTCCAGTCCCCTTCTTTTCCTTTTAAAACTACTGTTTCCTTCAGCTTCCTAAGGTTAGGGAAATCAGACATATGAAGATATATAGGAAAGAAACAAAAATGAGTACAGTACAGTATTTAGGACTCCGGACACACCATTTGCTTGAAACTCTGAGACGCAGAACCATGAGCATTGGCTGCACACTTGAAGGAATGGTCTGAGTGGAGAGCTGGTCTACTCTCTTTCTGCAGTTGGTTGTGTCTCTTATCTGTTTTCTAGCTTTGAGTGAGAAGTTTAGAGATAAGACTGGGAAAGAAGAGAGATGGCTCGGCTAGAAAAGTGCTTGTCCCACAAGCATGATGAGCTGAGTCCAACCTGAAGGATCCATGAAAAAGAGGGACAGGTGTAGTGAGGAGACAAACACAGGTAGAACTCAGGCTTGGCTGGTGTGAAGGAATCGGCAATTGCCTGTCCTATTGGGAAACCCTGTCTCAAAAACAGGGTGGACGGTACTTGGGGAAGGATGATACCCAAAGTTTTCATCTGGCCTACACACACACACACACACACACACACACACACACACACACACACACACACACACACACACACAGAGAGAGAGAGAGAGAGAGAGACAGACAGACAGACAGACAGACACACACACACATCGATACACACAAGAACATGTACACACACCCACATATATACTAATGTGCACATTCACACACAAACACGTGCCTAACCTCCCTCTAAGACTTGCTAAATAGCATTCTCTTTATTGTGTTTTACAGAGCTTTGGCAGGACTGCAGGAACCATGTTACCCATATTCAGTTTTAATCTGGTTGCCTCTTCCTTCCGGATCCTCAGCCTCAGCAGCAATTTAAGGCAACCTTGGGCTTACTGTGTGGGAAACTGGTGTGCAGCCCTTTCTCCTCCGTGACTCCGTTTACCTCTGTGCAGTTCAAACCAATGGCAGGAGGAGAGACAGTATGGTTTTGCATTTCCAAACCGGAACTGTGGCAGCTGGTCTCCAGATTGGACCTTAGCAAGGGAACGCACTGGTGGGTGCCATCTTTCTACTGTCTCTTTCCTTCCTTCAACTTTTTCCTTCAAATACTGAGCTGATCTCTCTGCTATCTTATTGAAGATGCTTGCTGGTTCCATTCATTGGGGGTAAAATGGTTTAGTAAGGTTGGAATCTCATTTTCTCCTTCTTTGGTCCTAAAACACATCCATGCACATGGCCTCTTCTTGGTCCTAATGCACATCCATACACATGGCCTCTTTCCTGTATAATCTAGTTACTCCAGACCAGCTTCAGAAGGCAGCTGCTTACCTTTGCAGTGTTCTTCACCACAGAAACTGAACCATGTTGCTGCACGTCTGTAAACCGAGTAAATAAGAAGCACTCAGTTTATAATTTGGATTTTGAATGTTCGCCCATGGTCCTGTGTGTTGAAGGTCTGGTCCCAGCATGGTGCTGTGAAGTGGCTGGAACTTTAAGAGGTAGGCCAAGTGGTGTGGAACATTCCCTGTAAGGAATTGTGGCATCCCGGTCTCTTCTCTCTTTTGGTTTTCTCTCTTGACATCAGTGGTTTTCTATACAACATGACCTTGCCACAATGTGCCACTACTAACTCGCACCAGTTAATAGTAGACTGAAAGCTCTAAAACTGGGAGCTAAAGTAAATCCCCGCTTTCTATATGTTCATCATCACAAGAATTTGTTATAGTAATAGAAACCCGACTAACACATGTGCCCTCCTACAACACTGCACACCGATGAGCAGATGGACTGAGGCAAAGTCACACCTAAGTAAGTGCTCTCAATCAGTGATCTTAAGTTTAATATCCCATAGAAATATCTTCTGTTACTCAGAGAGGAGAACTCTTCCCCCTCTCATCTCTCCATCTCTCTCTCCTGCCCCCTTCCTCCCTGGGTGCCTCCCTCCTCTCTCCCTCCCTCTCTGTCTCTCTCAGCTAAGAGCATGCCAAGAGTTTCATCGAAAGTGATTCCATATAGTTTGAAACTGTGACCATTCTACCCTCTAGTGCTTTTAAACACAGCCTTGTCCTGCATACCAGACCATGTGTGGTTATATTTAAGTTCATAAAGATCTGGGACATTTTGCACCAATTCCAAACCTTCAACCTATGTACTTTTTGGAGCAACTGTATCTCTATGAATTTATCTTCAGAGGGAGGCCCACCCAAGTCGGCAAATAGCTGTTAAAAAACAAAGAGGCTTTTTATCAAGAATCCTAGAACCTGTTGGCTCGTTCCCCACAATTTCTGTGAGTCTCCGACAGTTTCCTGCCTGCATTTGAACATCAGTGAGAAGGTTTGGTTTTCTACCAGTGAGGGACTGAGAATGTATGGTGGTCTTCTTTATTCAAACCTGAGTTCTCTGTGGAGCAGATGTTTCCAGTTGTGTAAATGGTGTTGAGTTTTGTGTGGGGTAAAACGATGCAGAAAACCAGAACATAGTTTGAGAGCAGGCCAAACATTGTTCCTTAATGCTTCCAAGGAGCCAAATTTGAACTCATGCTTCTAAGACATAAAACTTAGCATGTTAGAATCTAGAAATTAGAGTATGTGGGAGGCCGTTGTCACCTGAAAACACAATTGCTTTTTGTGCATAAAGTCATTGTCATGAGAGCTCCCTCTTCTTCTAAAAGGGACCTGGTTTATCAGTTCTCCAAAACTCAGAGAGCGAGCTCCTGCACTCAGATGAAGACTTCCCTAATGAGTCAACATCCTAAAAACACCATTAGTGTAAAACACGTGGTCAAGAGCTGGGTAACTCATGCAGTATCTACAGAGAAGAACAGTGGGGAGCCAACTGCTATCACATTTCTCTGGGGTTTCCTCTCTCCCAGTGTGGATAGGAACTTGAGGTTTTATCATAAAGGAATAAATGGCAAGGACTCATGTACTGGCTTCCAGTCACAGAGCAAAGGCATCCACATCTGTTTCTAGTATTCTGGTGAAGAATCTCTCCAGTTGATAATTTGGATTGAATGCAAATTGGTTTGTTTTCCTTGGTCCTCTCTTCCAAGCTCAGATAAAACAAACCTATCCTGTGGGTCCAACAGTTTGCATTCTGAATTCTTGGTTTACATGGTGCAGACTCCCTCAGCTACATTGCTAACACATTATCCATCTTGAAAAGAACAAACCTGGCAGGACTTATATTATATAAACTCCCACAACTGACTACAGTGTGTGTGTGTGTGTGTGTGTGTGTGTGTGTGTGTGTGATTAGAATTCTTATGGATAGCCATTGCAATCCCGTCTTACCATGTTACATTTGCTTCGACTGACTTGCCCCTATGTGACTTCTTGTTTAGAAGACACTATCCTAACATTTATCTAATGAGATTAGAATAAAGATGCAACCCAATGATTAAAGGTAATAAAGTCTCTTGCAGGGAACTGGGTAGCTTTTTCCTTGACTGATTTCTGTTGTTTTGAAGAATAAGATGCATTTTTCTTTTCTTTTTAAAAATGCAATCTGTAAAGGTTGAAGAGAGTACCATATATAGACAAAATTTTAAGCTCAAGTTTTTAAGGTCAAGAAAAGATAAAGGAGACAACTTTAAAAGTAAACAAAGAAAAAGTTTTGTTATTTTTAAAGACATAGATGCATGAGCACACAGAAATATGGTAAATGGGGCTGCTTATTCATTTTGGTGAGAGACAAAAATGGGAAGAGAATCAAGGAGCTAACAGGAAATAGTTCTTCAGGGAGTATTTGAAAAAGAGATGTTCCTGGTATAGAAGCCAAGGGCAACTTCTTGGCTAAAAAACACTTTAATTGAGATCTAATTAATAAAAACTGTCATGCTCTTTCCTTTCCTTTCCTTCTACTGAAGGTCTGCTGTGGTTTTCCTTCAGAGTAAAATGCAGAATGGATGCATTCTGGGGTCAAAGCATTCCCAGGTTAAATGGGACTGCACAGTGTGATTTTTGTCTCTTCCAAGTGCACTTTTGTAAAGCGTCAAATTGGCTACGGGACCACTCCTCTGAAGTCACAGAAGTCTTAAAAGTCTTTGCAAAGATACATTTTTGGAAGTCATAAAAAGAGTCTGAAAAATATGAAATTGTTTGAGGAGAAGAATGTTGTCACTTTGTCCTTTCTCAAAGCAAAGCGATATAAACAAGAGGCAGATTTCCTGAATGACCCACTGAGACACCAGCACAGATAGTAAAAGAGAAATGAACTCAAGAGCACATTGTGTAAACACACACACACACACACACACACGCACACACACACACAAACCTACACCATGCAACTGGTGCCATTCAGTAGTTCACTGAGACATGTTGTTTAGAATTATTGGGTTTTCTCAGTATCAAGGAAATTTTAAATGGCTGACCTCAGGAGCTCCTGGCTAGCTGGCCACCATTCTGAATTTGTTTAGCGTCTTGTTGGTGGCATGGGAAATCTGTTCCATCTTGTCTTAGACATCCGTGGTTCTGATCTTGCACATCTATCTCTGTGGGCAGGGCAGGCCTTTCTAATACTGCTTATCTCTGCAAGGCTCATTATTTTCCATTAAGGAAGTGATTGTCCATATGAAAGCAGTAAAAATTAATTAAAAAGAGTCTTTTAAGCTCATGTAACCATTGCATGCAAAGAACTGAGGAGAAATAAAAACAATCAAAACGTAAAGAAGTGGGGTTAGAGAAATGGCTCAGTGGATGAAGGCTGCCAAGGCCAACAAGGATGAGTTCGATCCCCAGGACCCACATTGTAGAGACGAGAACCAACTCTGTGAGTTGTTCTCTTAACCTACAGAAGTGTACAACCCCACCCCACACATATACGTGGGGGACAGGGGAAGGGGAGAGACAGAGAGAAAAAAGAATAATTAAATGCAATAAAAATTTAAAATTTTAGGTAAAGAACTTTTTTCACATTTTTAAAAACATTCTTTCTAGAGGAAACCAATGAAGAATAGGGGGGAGGCTCATTCCTGCTTTCATATTCTTCATTTTAAGCAGTAGTATTAAAATATATATATATATTTCACCATTTATTCAACAGTGAGAACCTATGCAGATGTAAAGTTATTGAGAGGCTTGGAATTTCTTTTAAAGTGGGCCATCAAGCATCAACAGTGGGACATGTCAGCATTATTCTCTGTGCAACTGAGGAGCCAAGAACGTTCTGGAAAGTCTAAAGGCCTTGGGGTCCTGACTTCCATCTGCTTTACAAATGGCCTATAGGGGTTCATACAACCTGTTAACTCCAATATCCTTACAGGTGAGGTGAGGGTACACAGAACCCTCATTAGAATGTTGTTGTAAAGGGTCAATTTACCTGTCACTTGATATGCACAGGTCTTAAAATTGTTTTAAAATCTTTTATTGATTGGTTATTTTATGGAATATAAAAAGGGGAATTAATACGTAGGTCAGTTATAAGCATAAGGAGGCAATGTTAACGTAACATGGGCATGTCCAACATTCTCTACGACAATCATTTTCTAATCTATAAAGAATATTTCTAAGGGTTTGGCTTTTCATTTTAATTGCGTCTATGCTTTAGGGTACGTGAATGTGACTGATGTTGTTCGTAGAGGCCAGATTCATCCGACGCCAAGGAGCTGTGGGTAGCTGTGAGCCGATATGTGTTAGGAACCGGACTCAGGTCCTCTGTAAGAATAGTATGTGCCATGCATCCACGATGAGTAAAGACAACGTTTTAAGCTAAATTCTGAAGCAAGAGAGAATATCCTGTGTTTTGAATGGATGCACCATCTGTCAATTAAAAAGCCTGTGGCCTATAGGTTAGGCAGGAAATAGAAGGTGGGACATCGGGAGGAGAGAGAATTCTGGGATAGATAGAGCCAGCTGTGGGAAGATCTGCTCGGGAGGATGCGAGGGGACGGATGCACAGTACCCAAGCACAGGCAAACCAGCCTCATGGAAGAATGTAGATTAAGATAAACGGGATAGTTTAGGTTAGGATCTAGTCAGGGAAGAGCCTAGCTATATGATCGAGGGGTTTGTAAATGTGTTTTGAGTCGAGTGTTATTTCTGGGAGCGTGGAGCCTGGAGGAAAAACTGGGCCTACTCTTTACATGAAGAGATATGGGTACACTTTCTCCACCCAACTGGATCTCTGAAGCAGCTGGACACAGGGGTGATTGCCCATCTTTATAGATGGACCACAGGGTGATGGTGAATTTGAACCTGACCTCGGAAAGCTTTCCCTCGAGAAGAATGATCCTGCCCTCCCCCTTTCTGAGGTCAATTGCTGTGTCTTTATTTTTACTGCTTTTTTCCTATCAGGACCGAGGATAATTTCAACTATTAAAAGGTGTGAAACGCAAAGTAAAGGATGTAGTAAAACTGCCGTGAATATTGTCAAAGTTTATAACCTGAGTCGCAAGAGAACATTTTACGGTGCTTCTAAAAATAAAATAAAATAAAATAAAATAAAATAAAATAACATGTATCATTACCATCCCCTCCAACCCAATCCGAGTTATTAGGGAGAAGTTTCAGATTAGGAGACATGTACAGGTCAAAAGAACACTCTCTGTGAATGAAACTTAATTTACAGAATGACTTTACATAAAAATACGTGTAAACGGAATCATTTCTGCTCTTCGTGCTAACAGACACATTTTACCAGATTCATGTAACCACTGTGGATTCTTCACTGGGACAGAAGTTTGCTCTGTGCCTTTGTGTGTGCATAAACGGTTCTTCCATGGTGGCAGCGCTGGAGGCAGTGTCCCTAATTATAGAGATGGTGTTCTCTTTGGGGGCATGCAATCCTGTAATTTTTCATCCCTAATTAGGCTAGAGGGAGAGCTTGGGTAATATCATATTTCATAGTTCTTTTACAATCATTGACTCATAACTAAATTAGCTAGTTGTAAAAAACTCCCCACCCCTCTTATTTCTCTGGCAGAGATAATGATGGTAATTATGACGATGATGAGGAGGGGGTGAGGTAGAAGAGAAGGAGAAAGGGAAGGAGGAGGGGAAGACTTGAAAGAGAAGAGGTAGAAGAGGAGGAGGAGGGTGAAGGAGTGCAGAAAAGGAAGGGGCGGAGGAGAAGAGAAGGAAGTGAAGGAAGAGGAGAAAGAGCAGGAGGAAGAGGAGGAGGATGTCATTTAGTTAGCTTGTCAGCAAACTCGGAGGAGCCACCTTGAGGGTAAAATTTCAAATTTATATTGTGTGAGAACTGTCGGGGATCTATATTGTGACATGCAGACTTCTGAGTTCTACCTCTAGGTCGTCGACTCCATATATCTTAAGTAGCATCGAGGCATCTCATTAAAAATGTAAGTCTCTGGGCCTGGAGAAATGGACCAGCAGGTTAAGAGCGAGTCTGATCTGGAAGAGGATTTAAGTTTAGCTTACAACCATTGTAAGTCTAGCTCCAGAGGATCCCATGCTCTCATACGTGTCCTTAGTGAGCAACTGTACCTGTGCCCACACTCTCATAGAGGTGCACATGCGTGAGCATTCACACACACACACACACACACACACACAAC
This sequence comes from Rattus norvegicus, assembly GCF_021556685.1. Taxonomy (NCBI): domain Eukaryota; kingdom Metazoa; phylum Chordata; class Mammalia; order Rodentia; family Muridae; genus Rattus; species Rattus norvegicus. Next base: position 42,685,359 of record NC_141552.1, read on the forward strand.
CACACACACACACACACACACACACACACACACACGCACATGCACTTAAATATAAAAATAAATCTTGAAAATATAAGTCTTCATAGGCTGAGAATAAGTGGGGAGTTCGTTTAGGCTATGCAAGGCCCTGGGTTTGATGATCAGCTCCACAATAAATACAAAGTCAGTTAATCAATTAATCCTCCAACCTGCCGATAGTCCCTTTGGGAATTCTTGTGTGTGTGTGTGTGTGTGTGTGTGTGTGTGTGTGTGTGTGTGTGTTAGAAGCTGTGTCACATATGAACTGGAGGCAGCCACCACATTGTTGCCGGCAGGACCGAGACCACCACTCGCCATGATTTTGAACCCTGTCTCCATCCTCAACTAGATGCTTCCAGGGAGGATGTTGGGCAGCACTGTCCTCTTAGCATCTACTCTCCTGCCCTTGCACTGTTGGCACACAATAGCAACAGAGAGGAGGAGCGTCCTAGATCTCAGGGAAGGATTGAAGATCATGAAGGGAACCTACTAGGGTACATTGGTTTCCTGTTACCTCAGTGTGGTTACCTCAGTGTGTTCTTCCCCAGTGGAAGACTGAATGATCCTGGTGCCCATGGTCTTTTGTCCCTCTTCTCAAACAACAGTGGTTTGAGTGTCTCACTACCTAGTCCCACCCCTCTGTCTTATATTCCCAGACGTACATTCCAAATGCCTAAAATTGGGTCAGCGCAATGTAGATTCGTTGCAAGGCAGTGCATGAAGACAGAACAGAGGCAGGATCCTTGGGTGTCGGCTTGTACTCTAGGTCTGTCCTCCTTGAAAGTGTCCTAAAGCCTTTACAATGCATGTCCTTAGCTCTTCAGAGCATTCGTGCATGACCCCAGCACCATGCACACGGGAAAACAAGCAGCTCACGGAGGTAAACAAGCTGATATAAGACAGTTCATCCTAGTCCCGAGAGCCATTTTAGAGAAAAACTTTCCCTAAGCAGTATGCTCCATCCACAGCTTGAACAAATGCGACTCGTCCTCACAGTGACTGACATACGTGTCTAGCTGGGCTAGACCTGTTTCCTCGGCTCAGTGGGAGAGGAAGAACTACAGTGTGAAGGTCTGTGATCTTCCTGTAGACTGTCCTTTGTGCTTGCTGCAAGAATTTAATTCCTATTTCTGGTTTTAATTATTTCTGAATGTCTTACTTCATTATTCATTGTTTAACTATGTTAAAATTAACATGTAAATTGGCCTTTTCTTTGCCAAGTTCTATAAGTTTTACTACATGCACCAGCGTGTGGTTCTATCACCACAACCAGGGTACAGGACACTTCCGATCCCCAATATCCCACACCTAGGCTTCCGTGCCACACCCACCTACCTCATTCCAGTCCAATCATGGATCTGTTTCCTGCCAAGCAGTTTTGTCTTTTGGATAATAGGCTGTGTAAGTGAATGACAGAGTGTACCTCAGAGACTCTGTCTTCCACGTAGCAGCTACCCACTGCTCACAGATGCCACTGTTACAGAGCATTCACGCACTGAAGGATTCTTCAATTATCTCTACGTTTCTATGTTTCTGTAAACATAACTGAGTGGACATGCGTGCATCATTTTCTCTTTTTAAATTTCAACATGAAGATTTCATTTCTTTTCAAAGATGTTTTCATTTTGTGAGATGCTCTCTAATTAGTATCTGGAGTGACTGTACCAGGGCATCTTCAGTGTCAGTACATGAAGTTGAACTGTTTTCTGGAATGGCTGGATCTGTTTGCCCTCACTATCAGTACTCGAGGAGTTGGTGCATTCTTCTGCACCACCCAGTTTACCAGAGCTCTTCGCTACTAACAGCTGTACAGTGGTCGCTCAGAATTGCTCCGACTAGCGTCCTTCTCATGGGGGCAGATGCTGTTCTTCTGTGGTTTTCTGGAGTATGTCTTCCATTATGGATTGTGCCTTATCCATTTCAAGGATAATGTACACCATTTAAAACTATACTGATTTGTTTTCTGCGTGTACCATTTTCTCCCAAATTACTAGTTTTTAACATCCCCACTTCTTTTGTTTCTATTTCTTTGATCCGCACATGTCTATTTTTAGTATTTTCTTTATTACTTCTGCCCTGAGTGAGAGCTGGCTCCAGCTTCCTAAGGTAATAGCTTCGATCACTAACTTGGGACTTCCTCTCTAATAAGGATCAATGGTGCCAATTTCCCTCCAATCCCACTTTAGAAGCAGCTGTACACTCTGTTATTTGTTTATTCAGCCTCACGTACTTTCAAATTCTCCTTTTGATTCATTTTTTAAAATTCATGATCCCACATATATTCTCTCTTGGCGAATATCCCATATTTACTTGAAAAGCCCATATATATTCAACTATCTCCTGGTTTGGAGGATTTTGTCTGATCAATAATGTCAGGTTGGTTGGTGTTGTTTTTACATCATTGATATCCTTTCTTAGTTTTTCTTTCATTTTTTTATCTGTGCTATTAAGTATTGAAAAAAAGTGCTGAATTCTCGAACCGTTTTTAAAACTTCACCACCGACTCCTTCCCATCCAATCTCCTTTCTCCTGTACAGATTCTGAAGCTTCATAAGTAAGGACTTACATTTGTGCTTGCTTTGGTATTTTGATGAATTGACCCAGGTATCCTCACATAATGCTTCTCTTTTTCTGTTATTATATTTGCTATTCTGGGGTTGATTTGTCTTACATTAACAGGTCCATTCCAGTTATATTATAAATGACCATGCACAGCAGCTGCCCCTGTTTGCATAAGGCCTGCAAGAGAGAATGAGCCTGTTCTACCCAAAGGCTATTTAAAAGAGACAGATATTAGCCTTTAAGATCTCTGTATTTGAGAGACAAAAAATTTTAACTCTTAGCAAGCAATACTTTTGGGAAAAGGGAGTTTAAAAGATATAATGATAAATTGATCCAAATGCATCACAAAGAGAAAATCAGAGTATACTAACCATTCAATATAATAACCGTCTCACAGTTAGCTACAGTCACGTAAATATTGCATAATAGTATGTTACTAAACATAAATTAATCATCTGTTTCCAAAAATAATGATAAAGATGATTTCTAAAATAAAAATTATGAGTTTAAAGGGCTTAGTATTAGCAATGATAAAAATTGTGTATAAAATTTCACAAAGGAAATACATTGCTTTATTGCTTTGGTTCAAATGCCAGCGAGGATTCTGTCATTTTGACCACATCACCTATAAAGTACTCGGTGTGGTGGTCTTTTAATTAATGTTCTCCAGAGGAACAGAAATTTTAGAATTAATCTCTATATATAGAAAGGAGATTTATAGAATGACTTATGGCTGTGGTTTAGCTAACTCAGCAATGGTTGCCTATGAACAGGAGGTTCAAGGATCCAGTAGTTCAGTCCATAAGGCTGGATGTCTCAGCTGCTCTTAAGTATATGCCAAAATCCTGGAAAAGTAGAATCTAATGCCACTGAGGGGGATTAACTTGTTAGGCAGAGCGAGAGGGAGCAGGCAGAGCAAGAGGGAGCAGGCAGAGAGAGAGAGAGAGAGAGAGAGAGAGAGAGAGAGAGAGAGAGAGAGAGAGAATGTTTTCCTTCTTCCATATCTTTTATAAAGGCTGCCAAAGGCCAGGCCCACATTAGAAGTGGATCTTCCCACCTCAAATGATCTTATTAAATTTGTATCTTCTCATCTCAAAGATCGAGATTAGATGTGAGTCTTCCCACTTCGAATGATTTAATTAAGAACTAGTCTCCAAATGTCTGGCCATTTGGGCTATAGTTAATTCTAGTGGCAGTTATGTTGACAACCAAGAATAGCCCTGATGAGTGGCAACTACATAATAAACTATGAATAAGAAGACATGTTATTCTTAGGACTCTCATCTTAGTATGTGACATTAAGCATGAAGTGCTGAACGTGTGTTTACCAATCACAGATCAATGGAATATGACGTCATCTACATACGGTGAATGCTAAGCAGAGCTGTCACCATAAGAGCAAGCTGATCAAGAAAGAGAGACTTTAGATATCAAACCCTAGGAGTGTGTTGGAAAATCCACAATGAAACATGCTAGAGGGCCTGGAGAGCCAAGGGTTAAGAGCACCTATGGCTCCTACAGTAGATCTCTTCGGTTCCCAACACCCACATGGCTGCTGACAACCTTCTGTAACTAACTTTCTTCTGTACTCTGAAGGCATCAGGCACACATGGTGCACAGACATCCATGCAGGGAAAGCACAACACATATTGTAAAAGGAAAATGCTAGAAAATTTAAATTTAAGGACTATTGAGTGGCAAGAGACTTGGGTGGAATGAAACTTTCAGAAAGTTGTGGTACATCAGAGTGAGCTAAAGCCATGAAGATACAAAGGACCTGCCTAAAGTTATGGTGACTGAAGGTGGAGGGATATTTGAAACTTCTGTCTGTAGAGCCTTGAACATGGTGTGTGCCCACTAGTAAATCTGTGGAGTGAATGACTTGAATTATACATCATTTTCTTTGGAATTTTTAGTAGTGTAGCTTGAATGTGAATTTTTCTCCACAGGCCTCTGTATGGACAGCTTAGACCAGCTACTATGGTGCTAGCATGAAGCAGAGATATTTTTAAGAGGTGGGGGTTCTTGTGAGAAAGTTCAGTATCTTCCTCTAGTTCTTTGCTTTCCAAGTACCATGGGTGAGTAGGCTTCTCTACCATGCCCTCCCACCACGAGGTACCAGGCTAGTACAAACATACAGCAAAAGGGCACAACCTGAGATGGTTAAAATGGTGAGCCAAAATAAGGAAGAACCCTCTGGGAAAGGGCAGCTGGACACCTGGGCTGGAAGGTTCAGGGTTAGGGACAGGGTATACCAGGTAGAAACTGAGGGATGCTGGGAGAGTCTGGAGGCCAAGTCTGCTTTGGTGTGTAAAACAGGCACCTCAGTTCCTTGTCGGAAATCCAAAAGGTTCTGGAGGTGAGACAGGCAAGAAGGATCTCAGGGACCAGAGATGACTGTGACTCAGGCTCATCCTGGGCACCAACAAGCCCACTCTCAGTAGACTAACCAACTTGCCTATTGATTTTTCTCCGTGAAATTATTTTATCTATAACTTAACTCATACCTGTCCTCTTTTTGCCACAAAAAAGGCACTAGTCTGAGGGAAGTTGTTCTCAAAGCTTGGTGCTGTCAACATTCTCAACTTCTCTCAAGGTCAAAGGTCTTCTAATTCTCTGCCCCCTCCCCTCCAGAGAATGTTGACTTTCTTTGTGGGAAATGAGAGCGGAGGGGTTTTTTCATACTATCTGGAAACAATAGATAGAGTTGTCCGAGAAACACTTTATCAAACAGCGCTGGCCGAAGGCAAAGGCACGATTGGCTTACAGTGAGATTTCTGGTTCAGAGCTTTTTACAAACTATTTCATAATAGAAAACAAATGTGTTTTGAATGTGCAACAAGAAGAAAAGCTACAAACTATTTCCCTAATTAAAGAATGGCTATCAGACATGTACTGCTGTTCACTGTAAATAAACGTGGGAGATAACTCACCACACCACATGTCCTTGCATACCTTGAGTGAATTTGTGTGTGACAAACAATGGGGACATGTGATGTGTGTGTGTGTGTGTTGTGTGTGTGTATTATGTATGTGTATGTATTATGTATGTGTATGTATTATGTATGTGTATGTATGTGAGACTGGAGCTTGACACCAGATTGCTATTTTAATATAGTGTTAATCACGATCTCGTCTTGTTAATATTCTGAGAAGCTTCAAACATGCAGTGATATTTTGTTCTGCATCGTCAGCATCATTCTATACACTGGACAGTCTTTGAAGTTAATTGAAGGCCTCCACATTGATGCAAGATGAGGTTAAAAGTGGAAGAGAACCCTGGAGTCGGACCACAGTCTGTATAGCAGGACCAGACACGAGCTCAGCAGGGAGCTGAGAACCCTCCACACAGGTAAATGCTGACACGCAGTATCCAGGGAGTCACGAGGTAGGGGCTACTGCAAGTGAGCGTGTGATGTAACTGGGAAGGTCCAGTGCTTTCTTTCTCGTATGCTGTCCCCATCACGGAGTAGCTGGTGAGGAAATAGAAAGGTATGTGATAAATCTTTAGTCACATTTAACCTATATGTGAACCGTGCTCCTCAGAGCAATGGTTTAAAACGGTGAGGTATTGATCATCCCAGCCCCCATTTCTAAACACTAAGTGTGCTCACAAGATCCCTCTAGGAAATAAATCTAGTTTTCAACGATACTTTCTAAAGCTTTGTGATTTGATTTAGGATCATTTGTGTATTATGTGGATACATGCAGTTTGATACAAATTAGGAGGTTCTTCCACCTGGGTTCATTCATTCATTCATTCATTCATTCAGAATTCTCTTGTTTGAGCATGCAATTTGTTCTGAGCATTTTATTAGTCCCTAAGGGACACAAAGCTAAACAAAGCAAATGCCGGACAGTTTTTTTCTCTCTTAAAGTATATTCTTGATTAAATGTTCAGGTAGGGAGATTTTTATTTAAAAATGTTTTTATAGCTCTTTTCATTTTTTTTGAAACAAGGTCACTCTGTAGGCTAGGCTATCCTAGAGCTTACTATTTACCCAACTTGTGTTTGAACCAGGGGAGGTTCTCTTGCCTCAGGCTCATCATGAGCCTCTGTGTCTGGCTTAGCGCTTTGTTCAACCTCTTATTTTTGTCCTTACTGATGTGTAAGTGCCTGTTATTGTGAAAATATTTCTTAAATCATTTAAATTTTTTAGATCTATTTATTTTATTATGTGTGTGTGAGTGTGCACACGTGCATATGTGCATACCTGTTGCCAACAGAATACTAAAGAAGGCACTACGTCCTCTGGAATTAAGAGTTACAGAGGGCTGTAAACTACTGTGAGAGAGCTTGGGTCCTCCTCAAGAGGAAGAACAAGTGCTAATCTTAACAGCTGAGACAGTTCTCCAGCTGACTTAAATTGTGTTTTTAAATATTGTCTCCTTTAAAATGTCAGCAGCTGCTGAAAGTTTGAAGGTGAAACTTTCTTACCCAGGGTTGAATGATGAGCGAAGCTTGTTGTAGGTCCAGTGGACCAAACACAAAAACCAAATTAATGTCTTCAGTGGGTGTTTTTTTTTTTTTTTTTTTTTTTTTTTTTGGCTAGGTAGATGCACTTACGGACTCCCCCCCCCACACACACACACATTCATCTTTAAAACACATTTCCTAGTTGGGATCATTATATTATAATCAATGTGCAAAACCCTTTCGCACCCAGGTCAATGTTTACAGACATTGGTCTTTGGCACTCCTTAAAATGAAAGCTGCAATCTGAGTTACTTAGTATATGGGACCTTGTTGTTTACAAGGGACACAGAAAGTGAGATGTGTAGAAAATAGAAAATTACTCTTTCCCCAGAGTATATTGTTATTTCTTTCTGACAGTGGAGTAGGATTTGCTCCCAATCAAGGTACACATTGTCTTAAACATTTAAAGAAACACTGACTTCTTTGGGTTTCTTAGCTCTTTTGTCGTCGTCGTAGTTGTTGTTGTTGTTGTTGTTTTTCTCTTATATATTACATCTTGGACACAGTTTTTCTTCTCTCCTCCTGCCCCTCAGTCACTCTTCCCTCCCTACCCACATCCACCCTTCCTCTGTTTCCCTTCAGAAAGGGCAGGGTCTCCCAGGGATATCAAACAAACATGGCATGTCACATTACAGTAAGACTAGGCATCTCCCTCATATTAAGACTGGACAAGGCCACCCAGTAGGAGAAGAAAAAGTCCCCAAAGTGCAGTGGGAACTTCTGGTATCATTGGAGACTCAGTTATGTCATGTGATGTCTTTTTCCGGAAGCTGTCTTATTAAGAGGATGTTTTCCTGAAACAAACACATGATGTTTTTCTGGAAGCTGCCTGGTGAAAGGGCATGTGGTGTTTTGCTGGAGCGGATGCTTGAGAGAAAAATGATGCTTGGAAAGAGTATAGGGTAACCCAATAGACGTGGACCACGCTCTGGCATTGGTTCGCCTTGTTTTCTTCTCTGACCTTTGCTTGCTGTAACTTTGTAGAGAGAAATGCACCAAAGAACGTCTGGTGGTGCTCCTGCTGTTTCTTGCAGCTACAGTGGACTCCTGCCGATCAGTAGGGTCTCCTGTTCTTCTGGATCAGGCTGCTGCTGCTGATTCACATTTGGTGTTTTGATAGTGGACTGGACTGCAGACAATGAAGATTGGAATCTCCTCAAACAATTACTAAACAGGTCCAAATCACCCTTGTCCCATTAGCCAGCTTCCTCCCCTACCTTTGGTCCGTGGGCTATAAGGGAGGTTGAAGCATTTAAGAACCCTCATTAAAGTAGTTTTTGAAAAAATATAAGCCTACATCAAAGTAGGTGAAAGAATCAGAGACAGTTCCCTGTTCTGACTGCTGGAAGTCCCACAGGAAGACCAAGGTACACAACTATAACTTATATGTAGAGGGCCTAGACCAGACCCACACAGGCTCCCTGATTGTCAGTGTAGCCTCAGTGAGCCCCTCTGAGCCCTGGTTAGTTGATTCTGTGGGTTTTCTTTTGTGTCCTTGACCCCTCTTAGTTCCTACAGTCCTCCTCCCCCTCTTTGGCAGGATTCTCTGAGTTCCAGCTAATGTTTGGCTATGGGTCTTGCATCTGTTTTGATCAGTTGCTGATTGAAGCCTCTCTGATGACGATTACACTAGGCTCCTGCCTATGAGTATAGAAGAATGTCATTAGGAGTCATTTTTTTTTGGACTCCCCATTTTGTTTGGTTTTATCCTAGGTCTCTGGGCTATCTGATCTTTGGCTCCTGGCCATCTAAGGTAGTGTCAGGGGTGGCAGAATCTCAAGCTGGACTAGCCATTGATTAGCCACTCCCATAATTTCTGTGCCACTTTTATACCAACACATCTTGTAGGCAGCACAAGTGGTAGGCCTAAGGTTTTGTGGTTGTGTTGGTGTCCCAGCCCCTCCACTAGAAGTCTTGACTGGTTACAGAAGATGGCCAATTCAGGTTATATATCCTCTATTACCAGGAGTCTAAATTAGGGTACTCCTCAGATTTCTGGGAGTTTCCATTGTACTAGGTTTTTAAGCTTGTCCCTGAGATGCCCCCCTATTCTGTTGTCGCTTCTAGTACATTCTCCACACACCTGGTCCCTCCTGTCCCCATTCCCCCAGGGTTCACACGTCCTCCTTTAATCCCTATTTGTTTCTAAACCTCTTTGAGTCTGGTGAGTCTGGGGTTGCAGCACAGTTATCTTTAATTTTACAGATAATATCCATGTATACATAAGTACATACCATGTTTGTCTTTCGGGTTTTGGGTTACTTTACCCAGAATGATTTTTTTGTGCTCCATCCATTTACTTGCGAATTTCATGATGTAATTTTCCATAGATATGCAATACTCCGGATAAAGAATTGTACCACATTTCCTTTATCCATTCTTCGGTTGCCTGACACCTAGGTTGTTTCCAGTTTCTCTGAACATAGTTGAGCATGGGTCTTTGTGTCAGATCATTAGAATAAAATCAAAGACCAAGACGGAAGTTTACATACCTACAGATATCTGCTTTTTGATAAAGAAACCAAAATTATACAAGGAAAGAAAGCATGTTCAACAAATGGTGCTGGCCTAAGAGGATTTCTGCATGCAGAAGAAAACAGACATTTATCTATCACCTTGCACAAAATTAAAATTCAGATGCATCAAAGACCTCAATAACAACAGATACTCTGAACCTTCCAGAAGAGAAAGTGGAAAATACCTTTGAATACATTGGCGCAGGAGACTAGTTCCTAATCTAAACACCAAACGCACGGGTACTAAGGCCAACAATTAGTAAGCCGGACCTCATGAGCTGAAAAGGTTCTAGAAGGCAAAGCACAGGTCAGAAGGACAAAACATCAGCCTACAGAATAGGACAAGATCTTCACCAACCCCTAACATCTAACAGAGGGCTAATTTCTCAAATAAAGCATTCAAGAAGCCAGGTATCAACTAACCAAATAATCCAATTAAAATGAGGTACAGATCTAAAAGGAGAATTATCAATAAAAACTACTTAATGGGGCTGGAGAGATGGCTCAGAGGTTAAGAGCACTGACTGCTCTTCCAGAGGTCCTGAGTTCAATTCCCAGCAACCACATGGTGGCTCACAACCATCTGTAAAGAGATCTGATGCCCTCTTCTGGTGTGTCTGAAGGCAGATATAGCGTACTCATATACATAAGATAAATAAATAAATCTTAAAAAAAAACTACTTAAAGAAATGTTCAACATCCTTAGTCATCAGGGAAATGCAAATCAAAATGACCCTGAGATTCCACCTTATACTTGTCAGAGTGGCTAAGAACAAAACCACAAGTGACACAACCAGGGAGGTCTTCCAATGGAGGGATTAGGACACCAAACCAGCCACAAAACCTTAGACTCACAATTTGTCCTGCCTGCAGGAGGTGCAGGAGTAAATATGGAGCAGAAATTGAGGAATGGCCAAACAACGGCTGGCCCAGCTCAAGACCCATGCTATGAGGGAGATCTTCTCTCCCAACAAATCCAATGATACTCTGTTATGCTTCCAGACAGGAACCTAGCATAACTGTCATCAGAGTGGCCTCACCCAGGAACTGATGGAAACAGATGTAGAGAGCCGCAGTCAAAGTTTAGGTAGAACTTAGGGTACCCTGCAGAAGACAGGGAGGAAGGATTGAAGGAGCCAGAGAGGTCAGGGACACCACAAGAAGAGCTAAGGAATCACAGAGACTGAACCAGCAACCAGAAAGCATGCATGGGACAGACCCAAGCCTTCTGCCCATATGAACAGCCGTACACTGGGTCTTCATAAGGAACTCATAGCAGAAGGAGCAGGTGTTGTCTCTGACTCTATTGCCCGCCTTTGGATCCCTTTTCCCTAACTGTGCTGCCTTGTCAGGTCACAATAAAAGACAATGCTCTATCTAATCCTACTGAAACTTGATATGCCAAGGTAGATTAATTTCCCTGGACTGTCTCCCCTTTTCTAAGAAGAGAGAACTTAGTAGAGGGGTGAGAAAGGGGAGGTGAAAGGGAGGAACAGGGAGGACAGGAGGGAGTAGAAGCTGTGTTTGAGATGTAAAGTAAATAGATAAATTGATTAATTAAAAAATGCAACAGCTCATGGTGGTGACAATGTGGAACACATGAAACACTCCTACACTGATGGTGTGTAGGCTTATATTTTTCTTTCTTTTTATTTATTTTTGCACTCCAGATTTTATTCTCCTCTCAGTCCATCCTCCAACTGTTCCACATCCCATACCTCCTCCCTATCCCCCTGACCTCTGTCTCCACGAGGATATACCCACCCACCCTACCAGACCTTTAAACTTCCTGGGGCCTCTAGTCTCTTGAGGGTTAGGTGCATCTTCTCTAACTGAACCCAGACCCAGGAGTCCTCTGATGTATATGTGTTGGGGCCTCATCTCAGCTGGCGTATGCTGCCTGGTTGGTGATCCAGTGTCTGAGAGATCTTGGAGGTCCAAGTTAATTGAGTCTGCTGGTCCTCCTAGAGGGTTGCCTTCTTCTTCAGCTTCCTCCAGCTATTTCCTAATTCAACCAGAGGGGTCAGCAGCTTCTGTTCCTTGGTTGGGTGCACATATCTGCATCTGACTCTTTCAGCTGCTTGTTGGGTCTTTTGGAGGGCAGTCATGATAAGTCCCTTTTTTTTGTGAATGCCTTATAGCCTCAATGATGGTGTCAGGTCTTGGGGCCTCCTCTTGAGCTGGATCCCACTTTGGGTCTGTTGCTGGACCTCCTTTTCCTCAGGCTCTTCTCCATTTCCATCCCTGCATTTCTTTCAGACAGGAAGAATTATGGGTGAGAGTTTTGACTGTGGGATACAAAATCTACTTTGATTCTCCTCCATTCTAGCCCACTATCCAAATGTAGGGGAGAAAAGATAGTAAATAGGTTAAAGGGATATGGACCTGGCTAGAAGTAGTTCTTTGAGGTGATCCCAGTCTCCACATGTCAGGATACCAGCAGTCCAGTTCAGTAGTGTCAGGCTACCAAACAAGAATCAGTAATGGTGGCACAATCCAGGAGAAACAACCAGGCCAGGCCTCTATTGAATTGGCACAAGTCAGCAGGAGTGACCAGAATCAGCCAAGAAGCCAGGAGACGTTCTCTGCCATGACTCTGTCAATGAAGTGAAGATCAGCAAAGACCAACGAAGCATTGCAAAGCTAGCTAGCTATACAAGTGCCATCACTTGTATCACATCTGTACATCTCCAGGTATCACACATCCTCCCACAGGTCATGCCTCAGCAAAACAACATGTGAGTTGTTTCTGCCGTATCCAGAAACTTCCACTTCACAGGTGGGAGTGCAAACTTGTACAACCAGTTTGGAAATCAATATGGTGGTTTCTCAGAAAACTGAGACTCAACCTCAGCTCTACAACTCCTGGGCATCTATCCAAAGAACACTCCAACCTACCACACGGACTCTACATTGTTGTTGTTGTTGTTGTTGTTGCTGTTGTTTTACTACTGATTTGCTCATGAGCACCCTATAAGCAGATTGTCAGGCTGGGCAGGTGTCACCAGAATGCTTCCTTGTGACTTAGGTTTTCCTGTGGGAATGGCTGCCTGTGTCACCCTCATTTCTTTTTTTTTTCAAATATTTTATTTATTTATTATATATATGAGTACACTGTAGCTGTCTTCAGACACACCAGAAGAGGGCATCAGATCTCATTACAGATGGTTGTGAGCCACCATGTGGTTGCTGGGATTTGAACTCAGGACCTTGGGAAGAGCAGTCGGTGCCCTTAACCACTGAGCCATCTCTCCAGCCCATGTCACCCTCATTTCTACACGAAGCCTCCACTCTCCACTCCACATATGCTTGCTCTATTTTTGTGTTTCAATGTTGAGAGCTAGAACTCATAAACGAGACTGAACAAAATAATCCTCTACACTCTGTTCCTGGATATGAACTTAGATTAAGCATCATTGGAGTTATAAAATTAGTAGAAGTTTACTAGGGAGTCTTCATTCCAAATAATTTCAGCAGAGCTTGTTCTGAATAGTCCAAAATAGGAAGGTCCCTGGGTGTCCTGCTTACACAATGTTCATACCCTGTGCATACGAGATATTCACTGAATTAAAACATTACCTTAAAAAGATGTATTTATGCTTATGAGCATGTGCCTGCTTGAGTTTTAGATGTACCATGTAGGGGACTGAAGAGACTTGAAGAGAGCTCAGATTGCCTGGAGCTGGAGTTACAGGTGATTGTGAGTTGCCCCATGTGGGTGCTGAGAACAGAAACTCTTAAATGTTGAGTCACCTCTCCACCCTCAAATCTCACCTTTAAAGCCATACATTGATTTTCCCTTAATGTTCTGTTTTATACCTATGATTTGTCAGCACTAAGAGTGGTATCCTAACTAGAAGTTTCTTTTTGTCACAGACTCATTTTGAACCTCTTCCTAACAGATGATCATTAAAAAATGTGCCCAATAAACCTGAAACAATCAAATGTTCTTGAGCAACTCTGAGTTTGGTTGTATAATCATTTCTTGGTGGAAAATAGAGACATCTCTTTTTAGAGCAAGTGAAAGACATTGCTGAATGGAGTACTATTCTGACACCCTACTGTGTTCTGAAACTCCCATCAGAATCCTCTCTCTCTCTCTCTCTCTCTCTCTCTCTCTCTCTCTCTCTCTCTCTCTCTCTCTCTTAAAGCTCTCTCCTTTTTCTCCAAGGAACAGGAAAGCCCTCTGATCTGTGTGGTTTCGTCCTTACAGTCAGGGACCATAGAGTAGTGTAGTAGAAGGATAGCTGAGTAGTGGAGTAGTTCAGTAGTGGAGTATCAAGGTTTCAGAAGTTGAGTACCTGGGCAGTGGAGTAGCTGAGTTGTGAAGTAGCTGAGTTGTGGAGTAGCTGAGTTGTGGAGTAGCTGAGTTGTGGAGTAGCTGAGTTGTGGAGTAGCTGAGTTGTGGAGTAGCTGAGTTGTGCCTCCTAGTGGCTGAAACTTTACTTATGCTTGTTTGCTCATTTATTTCTCATGATTTTGGAATTTTCTTTCACTTAAAGATGAAGAGAGTTTTGTGTTTTCATAGCTTTTGGTCACCTAAAAGAATGTTGAGGAACTCAATAAATAGCCATGAAACATATAAATGAACCAGGACAGACAAGCTGACAAATGACTTTTTTACTTTTTGTGTTTAAATGGTTGTGGGAGATTTCAGAAAGCAGTGTTGAGTTTGTGAACAGGTGCCACAGCAAGGATTTTGTACATCATTTTACCTTTAAAATATCCTGGAAAAATCGCTTCTCAGCCTTTTGGCTAAGACCAAGTGTAAAATATCCTGGAAAAAAAGTTTCTTATTCCCATTTCACAAATGAGGCCATGGACAGAAATAGTTGTCCCAACAAGAAAGTGGGAAAGCCACACTTCCTGTTGGGGTTAGCGTAAGTACAGAAGGACAGGCTGACTCCCACCTCAGGCACAATGGCTTCCCACACACCCACTGATGGAATAAATGATAATAAGAAATAAATAATAATGTTGATCTGAAGAAAAGGGGACAACAATTAAGAACTAGCCCAGACAATTCACAAGAATGATCACTAGATTTAAGATCAGGAATCTGGTGAACTATGTATTTTTCTTTCCTGTCACCCTTATGTCCTACAGAACATCCAGGCTTAAACCTCACTTCTTATCCAGGAAGTCATGCACCCAGATGTTCTCTGAGACAGTCCCAGTTAGTGTTATCATCCTTGGGAGAGTATTGAAAGCCGTGTTCCAGTTCAAAGCATCCCAGTTAGATGATATGCCTGATTGTGTTAAACAAAAGCCTAACACAGACTACTAAAAGTGAGTGAACATGTGCTGGGTTCATGGTTTCAGAGGGTTTGTTCCTTGGTTGCTTGGCCTCAAGTATTTTAGAAGAGAATCCTGGTGGTGAGCTTTGCAGTACACAGTAGTTCATGGTTAGGAGAGAGCTAGCTCTTCACATGGTGCCCAGGAACCAGAGAAAGTGAGAATACAGTAAAAGACCTAAGCAGGACAGCCTCCACGATATACCAAGAGACCGGATTCTTTGGCTAGACACCATTAACCACTTCCCAGGAATTATACCACATTACATATCCATTGAGGGATTTATCAAACTCACTAGGTCAGAGTCCTTAAGATCTAACCACCTCAGGACATGCTTCATACACATACCCAGAAATATACTTTACTAATCTAGGCATTTCCAAGCCAGTGATTTAATCAACACCAACCATCACACCGATCATTCTCTTCTCCAAGGCTGTCTTGGCATCTGCCTTCCTATGGATCCATGCTATGCTGCTTGGGCCTTCTCTTAGCTAGGATTTCATTGCTGTGATGAGATATCATGACCATGGCAACTCTTATAAAGGAAAGCATTTAATTGGGCCTGCCTTACAGCCTTACAGTTTAGAGGTTTAATCCATTATCATCATGGCAGGAAGCATGGTAGATGCAGGCAGACATGATGTTGGAAAGTTCTCTATCTTGATCCAAAAGCAGTAGGAGACTGGGTGCCACACTAAGCAAAGTTGAGCATAGGAGATGCCAAAGCCCACCCCCACAGTGATGCACTTCCTCCAACAAGGCCACACTTCCTCCAACAAGGCCATGCCTCCTAATAGTGCCACTCCCTATGAGCCAGGCATCAGACACATGAGTCTATGGGGGCTGTGCCTATTCAAACCATCATAGGCCCTAAATCTGTGTCTCTGGCAAGACAATTTGGGTTACCTCACATTCTTTGTCATCATTATTTGCCCTCAAAGAACTGCTCTCTGCTCTCAGTCCTTACTATTCCTTTGGCAGCTGTTCTAGTTCATTACCTACTGCAGTTCTACTCTTCACAGAACACACACACACACACACACACACACACACACACACACACACAGAGAGAGAGAGAGAGAGAGAGAGAGAGAGAGAGAGAACACAGATTGCTTTTTATCCGAAGTTAAGCTGTCTCTTCTACTCTTGCTTGGCTACACGGCTGACTTAATTCACTTTATCATGGAGGCTCCTTTGGACTCATCTCCCATAGCCATCAGTTAAAGGCTTTTTTTGCACCTAATGACAGAAATACTGTGTGTCATTCCATTTAAAGGAAGTTAGGGACTATCTCTCCTGCAATATGGACATAGTTTTGCAATGCCTTCCTTTTTTAGCGTAATTGTCATCTTGTAAAGGTCATTGGAGGACACTGCACTGGTCTTTGGTGATTTCCTTGACTGTGTGCATGCTATTACCCCACTTCTGCAGAGAAAAAGGCCAGATTTTCAGGTTGCATGTCTGTCTGTCAGGAACACTAGGCTATTCTGCCTTCTGTGTCCTACAGGTTTTGACTCTCTGTAAGTCCCTCAAGTTAAAAGCCTTTCATTCTAACTGCCTGTGCCATAGAAACTCATTGATTATTTTAGTCAGTATCTTTTAGAAATTAAAGTAAGAGGGTTAGTTTATCAAAGTTTCAAAACTGGTTTTGTCAGATTAAACAACCTTTATTATTTAAGTATTTAAGTATGGTGTAGTTTAAAAAAAAAACCTATTTCAAAACAGAATAGTGCTGCATCGAACACATATTTAAAAGCTTCCTTGTCATTTCTAAGAACTCACTGTTTTCTGAGTTGGAACCTCTACAGTTATTGTGCAAATTGACACCAAGACAAAGGACTTAATTTCATCATAAAGCTATTAGTATTACTTTTCTTTTCCTAGGGTAAATTTGAGGACCTTCAAATTAAATTAACATCTAAAATGTTTTAGCTAAAATCATTTTTCAAAACAAATTCAAATTTTTCTGAATGTGTGTTTTAAACTATGCAAAAAAAGAGGCAGCAAGTTATATATTCTGGTTGCTCCATTCCCATTACAAAGGAGAAATAAGTAAGAGGGTACAAAAGAGAGCGAGAGATGGCTGGGGGAGACTACGGAAGCACAGCCATGTTTGTGCATCTTGCCACTAAAGCTTCAGAAACTTCTGTTTCTCAGCTCAGACTGAAGTATGAACTAGTTCAGTCTAGGGCCCTGGCTTCCCATTATCACCTCATCACTTGGGGACTTGTAAGAAATGCAAACAGAATTTTCGCTTCTATTTCATATGACTACGTCAAAAGCTCTGGAGAGGAAACGTAGCAGCAATCTGCAATGTGTCCTATAACAAGCCCTCTGCGTCATTCTGGTGCACCCCAAGATCAATATTCATTTCAACAGAATAAAGGGTTCCAAGCCAAGTGTTGGGAACAGATGAAGGGGCCATGATTTTAGATATTTGCTTTATATTCTTAACACACACACACACACACACACACACACACACACACACACACACACACACACCCCAATAATAATCAGGGAAGAAGAGGCTATCAACTTGAAAGTGAGAAAGTGACATAGGAGGACTTGGAATGTACTGGAAGGAGAAAGGGAGAGTAATTATATTTTAATCAATAAGTATTGTTTTTAAAAATGAAAAAAAGCCACTTCAGATTTTGGATCTTTTTATTTTAGTTGTGCTTTCGAAACTGCTTCTCAGAGCTCCTTCTGTTCATTCTGCAGAACAGAAGCAACTGTGTATATGCATGCATACATGCTTGTATACATGCAGATATGTGTGTATCGGAGAGTTATGAGTACATGTGTGCGAAGGTCAAAGGACAACCGCACGTGTTGATTCTCAGGAGCTAGTCACCATTTTTTAATAAGACAAAGCCTCTCTCTGGCTTGCAACCAATTAGCCTAGGTTGGTTACCTGTTTTTGTCTCTCTCTGCTTACCCTGAGGATAGAAGCACGCTCTATAACACCATACCTTGTAATATTAATATGGAATATTAACATTTTAGTTGTGCTTTCGAAACTGCTTCTCAGAGCTCCTTCTGTTCACTTTGCAGAACTGAAGGGATCAAACTTAGGCCCTCATGCTTATAAAGTGAATACATGCATTACTCATTTTATAATGCTAGATGTATTAATCCTGGTTCCCAACGAGGTTTCATTTGATGTCTCTGTTTACCTTTTAGGTGCCTTCAAAAGATAGTTCTAGAACCTGAGAAGAGGTTGGGGCTGCTGCTCAGCGTCTGCCAGGCCCTCTGGCAAGCCCACACCCAAAGGATCTGGTCCAGAATAGCAATGTTCTTGAGGATGAACAACCCCGCTCTGTGATCTTCATGGGTCATTTGTCTACAGATGCCCTATGTTACACAGGTTACCCTGAAGCCCCTAAAGCCCCTCAGGACCAAGTTCATCAAAGCATAACAAAACGCACAAGCTGCATCTTGACTGTCTAGGGGTACATCTAGCTTTTGTGAAAGCTTTCAAATAAGCTTTTCCCAACTTTGATGACCCAAGACCCAGGACCCAAACAGGTCCTCCTCATGGGCTGGCAGCCATAGTGGAGATGCTGTATACAAGCAATCCCAGTCAGACAATTTAACACTAATCAGGAGTAATGTGAACACGGTGGTACTTTGTTTATTATGTTGCCTTTCTGTTCTTCGATTCATAAACAGCAATGGAGAGGGAAACAAGTGCTCTCTGCTGTCACAAACACAGATGCTAAGTTCTCAGAGCTTTCCATGGGGGCTAGTGATGCCGGAGAAAGGGACACCCTTCCTTACACCCAGAGCATAACCGTTTAGTCCAACACCAGGGGATGATATCTGTCAGTAAAGCGCAGGTTACAGAGTTTGAGCCAACAGATTTCAGTTTTATATTTCAGTTCCCTGTACCTCAAAGGTAGGGAGAAGGGGAAAACTCTGAGCACAATCCAAGTAGATAAAAATGCTAACTGTAAGCTCTCCTCTCTGCATGGAGCTATAGAAGTGGCTCAGCAGTTTAGGGCACGCTCTTCTTGCAGAGGATGCGGGTTCAACTCCCGGCTGACAATCACTTGTAACTCCAGTTCCAGGGGATTCAGTGTCCTCTTCTGCACTCTGTGTCAGGAACACATGTGGTATACATACATACATACATACACACATACATACATATATACATAAACATATATATACATGTCCATACATATATGCATACATACAAACATACATTCTATATACATACACATACACACATATACATGCATACACACATTTATACATAAATACACACACACATACATACTTGGAAACATCCATATACATAAAATAAAGTAACATGGATTTTTATTTGAAAGAAACTACTTTATGTAGCATTGTGTAGGTGCATTACGACCTCTTAATTAAGGTCAGGGTCAAAGGTCTCTTCGTTTTGGGGCAGATAATACATCTTCTAGGGTTTGCAGGCCACACAGTGTCTTTTCCAACACCTCAACCCTGGCACAGAGCAAAAGTCACCTTAGGCAAGTGGAAGTCCATAAATGCTTGAGTACGGACTCTGAGATTTAAAGTCAATGTAATTTTCACACGTCACAAAATACTCTTTCTTCCCGTATTTCAATCGTTTTGAAATGAAGACAACAATTCTGAGCTCAGGAAGACAAAAGCAGGCAATGAGTCATATTCCCTCACCCGCCATAGTCTACTGACCATTGACCTAAGCTATGGGATTGCTTTACTTCATTTTAACTGTTACGGTCACAAAAAGACAGAAACCTATGTTTAACCTTTGAACTTAGCCTAAAGACATGGCAAAGAAATCCTTCTTATTTAAGAAATAATTACTTTGAATTTTTAAAAAAGTTTCAGTAGTAGAACGGTCTTTCTGCTTTCTGGTCCTAGGACGGAAAGTACTGCCTCACACATACTAGACAAGTACCCCAGCAGAGAGCTGCATCTCTAGCCGCTGCAGGGCTAGTGTGGGGCACAAGGTCCAAGCCCACTTCCGGGTTTGAAAACTACCAAGTCCACCAATCCTTGAGCTTGAAACCCTACCAATGCCTGCGCTTGCCTTGAAAGCCTACCAGTCTCGACTCCACACTCAAGAAACTATATAAACCTGCCTCCTGCTCACTCCGCTGCCTCTTCTCATCCAGCAGAGGTAACCACCCTTTTGCGTCTCTGCATAAGGTTTGTTGTGTGGTGTGACTCTGTGGTATTCCCCTCAGGGCTACAACACGTGTATTGGAAAGCCTCCCTCCTCAGACCGGAAACACGCTTAAAATTAATGAATACTTGTTAAAGGCTTGGATTCTGTAACGGTTCTTTGTATAGAAATGATAAATATCTATACATTAAGGGTAATTCAACCAGAACTGCACAATCTTTCTGTCTTTCCTCTAATTTTTTTTTTTTTTTTTTTGCTTTTGGTTTTCTTAGATTTGGGCTCATGGCATATCTGTTGTCATGAGCCACAAATAGAAAGTTTATTCCTAAACCCACTATGAAGAATAGAAACAATCTCAGTGAAAATATTTAATTTCTTCTAATCCGGACATAAAAAAAAACTGAAAAATTCAAGATGATTATTTTAAGAGAAAATTCCTGATCTCGAACAGCAAAGGCAATCACTTGGGTGAACATTCTTTTCATAAAAGTGGACTCCCCTTAATAGAAACCACTGGAATAACAGCTGGATCCTTCAATTCACAGAAAACCATCTAATCAATGCCCCTCCTCCCTCTTTATTTCAGAGAGTAACAAAGTGGCAGCTATTGAAATCTAGTGTTATGTGACTCCCAGGCTGAGTGTTAACTCCTTCCCACAGCAACACGTTCTTTTCTCCCTTGTCACTCAAGGAACTCAAACATGTCTTCTAAGTCTTGGGGTACCTTACCTCCACGTTCTTTACTGCAGCTAGAAGTGCCACACAGCCTCTACTTCCTGCACCTACCCTTCACATATCCCAGCTCCCTAGACTGTGCTAAGAGTGTTTCAAGGGCAAAAGCTTTTGAACCGTCAGCCAACCTAATGGTGGGTATGGACATATAATGAATGTTAAAAGTTTGAGTTTGGGTCATTCTCAAGGCAATTGGTAGCTTGCTTCTTATTCTCTCTCTCTCTCTCTCTCTCTCTCTCTCTCTCTCTCTCTCTCTCTCTCTTTCTCTCTCTCTCTCTCTCTCTCTCTCTCTCTCTCCCTCCCTCCCTCCCCCCCTCATATCATCTGCATCTCTGATATCTGCAAGGAAGTAGATGCCTCCACTGTGACTCAGTTGACTGTCCCTGCTGGATCCAGAAAGCTCTCCCCCACACCCCTAAAATCAGGAAGTGGAAATCTGATAAGAAATGGAGTGGGAAGGGTATCAGTCTTAAAGTTATATTTGAAGGAAAGGATCAATATATCTGCGTGTGTGATTTAGTGGTGACCAGTAGGGGCTTTGAGAGAGCAGAGAAATGGACTAAAGTCCTCTCACCAGTTGCATACAGCTCCTCCGACTCTGAGCTCCAGGATAATACTGTCCTGTTCTCTCTGGCAACTGGAGTCTCAGAAGAACATAGAAATGCAGGGTAAACAGGAATCTAGCTTATTTTGATTTTCTTTCACATGGTATCTAGAACTTTTGACAGATTAGTGGCCAAAAGGGAATTTACCTGTCCCAGTGAAGTTGATAAATCTGCACAGTTGAGGAGACAGCTCAACTGCTAAGCTCTTGCCTTGTAAGTGTGAGGACCTGAATTTGATCCCTGGAACCCAAGCAGAAGAGGAAGGGGGAGAAGTGGGAGGAGGAAGCGGAAGTAGAAGCAAAAGCAGAAACAGCAGCAGCCAAGCCATGGGGCTGGAGAGATACTTAGAAGTTGCTTCTCACTCTTTTCTTGGCTCTCAGTACCTGTATGGTGGCTAAAACCTCTGGTAACTCCAGTTCAAGGGGATAAAACACTTTCTTCTGACCTCTATGAGTAACAGTCACACATGTGGTGCACAGACAAACAGCCAGCCAGCCAAAACACTGACATGCATAAAATAATATAATTAAATGTAAAATTTTAAAATGAAGCAAAGCCATGTAAACAGAAATCTCATGTTAGAGATGGGGAGACAGGCAGATCCTTAGGACCCCTTGACCAGCTAGCCTGCCATTTCTACTATGTCACCTACAGTCCCTTAAGAGATCTTACCATGTTGGGGTATGTACACACACACACACACACACACACACTGGAAGATCTTTTGTGCATTGTGCATTCAAATGTTGGTTTCTGTATCAAGAGATCTATCTAGTCGCAGTCCAGACTTTGTATTGTCAGTGTTATGAAGCATTCCCCGGCTCAGTATTTTGTAAAAGAATGTTTTCCATCACCTTCCAATTAGTTAAATAAAGAGTCAAACAGCCAAGAGCTGAGTAGGAGAAAGGAAGATGGGAGGTCTGAGCAGAGGGAGAGAGAGCGAGAGCGAGAGCGAGAGCGAGGGACATTCAGTTGGGGACCAGGACATCACCATTAGGACATGGATGAAAAAGGAGGGCACAGTGACACTTAGATGCAGGTGATGGCCACATGACTGGTGTGTAGGCCAGGCCACTTCCTCTTACCAGGTTCGTCTGCGCTCAAGTTTAGCATGATTCCCGAGAGGCTTTTTATTCTGGTCTCTTTAATTTACAGCCCCGCCATACCACTATCCCTTCCCCTTTGAAGAAGTGTCTCTCACTCCCTGGTAAACATCTTTTAGAGTACGTTATTATACCAGCCATTAGCAGGACGAGAACTGACATTCACTCAGATTTACTCTCAACGTTTTGTATCAAAGTACTCAAACAGTAGTGGGTACCAGGCTTCAGTTGTGCAATGCTGAGTGTGGGATCCCATTAGTGTTCTGATCTTCCTACCAATAAGAGGCGGACATCCTGGGCTTTTGATGGAAACTAATTAACAACCATGCCTTTCAGAGGCAAGTGTTATGTATTACTTTAGTCAACAATAAATTGAGTAAAGAAGAGTTCTCTCATTTACAGAACTCTGTCCCTGCTCAATAGACTTCATGGTTTCTTATAATTGATCTCCCAATTACTGGGTTGTTTCTTCCTCTCTCTGGAGACTGGTGGCATCAATCAAGAATTATACTGGCTTTTAATGTCTTTTTTTCTTCGCTACGGCAAGCGTGACATGAGCTATGATTGAATTCTTTTGCTATATTCTAGAAAATTTATGGATACAGGAAGAATAGAATGCTATTTGCTTTGAGATCAACAACAGGGGTGGTCAGAGAGGAGTTTATGTGGAATTTGTTTTCTCCGGGTGATTTTTACCCACTGGTCCTTTTGTCCACAACATAGTTTCCAAATTGTTTGTTTGTTTGTTTGTGCTAAGAGCAGCACTGAGACCCATGAATGGTTTGAATGATGAGCACTATGTCCCCTTCTAACTTCAACTGGACGAAATGTGTCAGTTGCTCTACGTCCTTTCTTTACTCTCAACCATAGGACCCAGTTCATCCCAAGTTATCATCAAAATAAGTTCTCTTTCCCTTCTGTTTAGTGTCTAAACCCAACATTGATCCAACCTCCATTAGCCTAATCTGGGAATGTGATCCCAATCCAGACCACAGAAATAACAAACAGGTAGCACCCAGGGCAAAACAGAGGGACTTAAGTTTTTAATCAATGAGAATTTGAAGATTGAACATTCTACAGTTATCACAGCTTTAGAACTAACCAAAACAGTTCCTTATTGTTCCTCACAATGGCCAACTCCTCAAAGATAATGTATCACTACAGAAATGAAGTGAAGCCACTCCCCTTTCTGACTGGATTATGATGCAGATTAAAGACTGATGTCTGTCCTTAGAGACTGAGTAAAGAAGGTGCAACAGATCCTGTAACATGGCTGAAAGGATGGAAATCTGTTGAGAATTTCCAAATCAACCATGTTTATTAACCCGGGGACATGGATGCTGCTGCCCAGAGACACACATTTCAGCTTCCTGTAGAATTGTGGTTGAATGTATAGAAATGGAAACATTACGGTAGGGCCCTTCTCAGGACAATTGCTTGCAGCATGACAAAGGAACCACCAGCCCACCCCCGGGAGGCTGAGGTATGCATGCTAGGAGGTTCAAGCAACTACAGGAATGAGGTCTCCCAAGACTTAGGCTGTGGTCAAAGTGGGTAAATGCTAAAATAAATGTTGCTGCTCTGGATTATGGGAAACTCAGGAGCTTTCTGCACCCAACCAAGAGGATCCCTGAGGCTTTTAACCTTCTTTTCAGAGTCGAGAAGTCACACATCTGAGGCTTTAAGTTTAAATGCTTCAGCTTGTGATGGACAGTTTGGAGGTTCGGTTGCCCCTTGCTAGCCTGCCAATCTGTGTTTATTTGCAGGCCGTAGCTAACTGATCACACAGCATCTCCGTCCCATTGCGGTAGACCAGCACTGCTCACTTGGTCATTTTCCTGGAGATTGTTTGTAAAGTGTTTCCAGACTGCAAACAACTGGGTTACGCTGAGCACTCTTGTTTTCTAAGCATTGGGCACATCCCCTCCTCCCGTGACTCGGGTTGAAACTCTGGTCTGTTGATTTAGGTGCCTACAGAATTTAGATGGGACATGGGGAGACACAGAGCCGAACAGATGATAGACACCCAGAGAGAGGCTCTTAAAACCATGCTCTGTTTATGGAAATCTGCAGCATTGACTTGTAGGCTGCACGTTAGGAGAGAGAGAGAGAGAGAGAGAGAGAGAGAGAGAGAGAGAGAGAGAGAGAGAGAGAGAGAGAGAGAGAAACAGAGTGAAAGTCAGTTCAAGTGGGTGACTCTAACCCCTGGCAAGAGATCACACAGGCAAGTTCAGGCCAAAGCCAATTTCACTTTATTGGACCACACTGTTTCAGGCAATTAGAAAAATATTTGTTAAACATCAGATGAGAAAAAGGAACATGGAGGCCAATAATGTACAACAATGTTTATAAGAGAGGAATCATGAAGTGGGAAGAATAAACGCCATTATTCTATCAGCACCTCCTGTTCTAGGGACGACAACTCACATGGAGAGACCGACTCTGAACACATGGCCAAAATACTTTCCTGCTGGCATCCTCCTACCCCCAGTGGAGCTTAAAATTCAAACAAGAAGAACAACAGCTTCGACAATTAAAAGAAAATACATCACGAGATTATCAATCACTTTTTAGTTCAAATGGCCAAAAGGGTAATAAAATTGTCTTTTATAGCTCCTGTACACTCCTTGCTTTTCCACTTTAAGTGAAAATAAGAACCACCACCAACAGCCGGACTGATAAAGCTTATGGGCGATGGCTCTAGGCTATCAAGTTCACAGAGGCCTATTTAGAGAGGTGAGTGTGTCTTAGCTCTTCATCCAACACAATATGCGGTCTAGTCTCCCACAGTTCACGTCAGCGTAGGCAGTGGGCTGAGTCCTGTGGCCTGCTCTGTCAATTTTACAAGTAACAGTAGCTGAGGAACATGGAAATGTGAGACTTCTTGTCAGTCTCATCATCTATCACACACTCGTGCACACACACACACACCTGTGTGCAAACACACATACCACATAAGTGTGTGCATACACATGCCCATACACATGCGTGTACATGCACATATACCACACACATGTGCACACGCATACCATATACATGTGTGTATACACATATACCATACACATATACATGCACACACACATATACCACCTCCACACACATGCCTGCACGCACACACATATATCACATACAGCCACATAGTCATATATACATACATACACATATACCACACACACACAGGCCCCTACACATATGTATGTACACACACATATACCACTCGCACATACCACACAGACACACAGCTACACACACATACACATATGCCACATACACACCCTCCACACACACACACACCATACCATACACACACATACCATGCATGGACACACACATACACATATACCACATATACACACACTACACACATATGTCATATACACAACCATACATACACTCACATACATACGTCACACACACACACATTCACAGACATATATACCATATACACACATACTTATACCACATACAAGCATACACCACACACATACTCAGATACACACACATGTGAAATATTCATGGTCTGTATCCTATCAATATCTATTACATGAACCTCCTTATTCTGACTCCTGAACCTCTGGTGCTCTACACTCTTTTTTAGAACCTCTCTGTTATTTTTATCCCTTATTGTATCTAATCCCTTAAAGTTGCTAAATTCTACAAATGCTATTGGTAAAAAAAATGCTGGTTGAGTTTTTCTCATGCTACAATAAACCAAAATGGGATTGGAGGTGATCTTTCACGTCTGTCGTCACATCCTAATGTGAGCTCTCAGATCAGTTTGGCTTTTCTGAAAAAGCAAATGAATCAAAGTGTATGCCAGGTTTTCACTGAAAATCCAATGACAACGAAGTGCATATAAAGACATTTTTATATATAGCAACTGCCAAGAGACAGCAAGGTTATTAAAAACTAAATATCTATAAATTCAAACAGTAACTCTATTCTTGACCAGTTTTAGCCTAGTGCTTCAATTGTTTCACTAAAATCCAGTGACTCACCGGAAATTTTTTTCCTATCGATTTTAAGGGAGAAAATATTAACTATGACTGTGTACAATAATGCTTAAGGGATCTTCAGACAAATCTAACAGAAAGCATGGTTATCTGCCTGCAACGAGAGAACTCGGAAACACAGCTACCACTCCACCCCAGAGCTAGGGCTCTAAATGGGCCCACCCCCAAATCTATATCATTTCTGCAAGGTTGGGATTCGTGAAAGGGCCAGTCTGGCTGATCCAAACCTGCAGGGTTTCCATGGCACGGGGCAACATCAGGATAATTGGGAGGAGTCCTGATAAGGATCCAATATTGCTGGTGTCACAGAAGCCAGAGATCTTGAATCAGACTGATGACTCTTTGCAAGGAACACTTGCAAGTGAAGATGTGTGGACAGAGGGATACACTGTGGGACACACTGCAATGTGCTACAGCTTCCACGATGAGATGTTTACTATACGTTGGGTCTGTTGTTGTTGTTGCTGTTGTTGTTGTTGTTGGTGGTGGTGTGTGTGTGTGTTTTTTATTTTCCCAGGGAAGTTTCAAGGGTGAAGGGCAGATATGAGGGGGCAGCAAGATGAGTGGGACTGGGTACATGATGTGAAACTCACAAAGAATCAATAAAAAGTTTTAAAAACAGAGAAATTCCAACTGCACATTAAACTGACTTATGCAACATGTGAGTGAATGGACTGTGTGTATGTGTGTGCTTGTGTATGTGGTGAGTGTATATGTGGTGTGTGTGTCTTGTTAGTATGTGTGATATGTGTAATAGCTGTGGTGTGTGTGTGTGTGTGTGTGTGTGTGGTATGTGTATGTGTATGTTTGGTGCCGTGTGTGTGTGTGTGTGTGTGTGTGTGTGTGTGTAAATGTGCCTCTTTTTGTATCCAGATTCTGCTTTAAGAAGCTTCAGAATCTGAGGTATTTATTATGCCCCCCAGTCAAAACACCACAGGAGAGAAGCTTGCCTGGGCATCTGGTCAGTTTTAAGCACTGTTAGTGAATCACTGTTCTTGGAAGAGACTGTTGTGGTGAAACATTTCTGCTAATTTCCCCTGAAGAATGTCACATTGGGTAATGTTCTGTGGGTGGTCATGTAATGAGACACTGGTGTCTGTCTATCACACATACTGTATGTGAAAGAGGCGTAGATAAAGGTAACTTGAATTCCATCCCCCTGTGTTTATATGATGCTTATCACCATGCTAGCTAGACACCCAGGCTAGAAGTTTTATGACAAGAAAACTTTCCACCTCTATTTATTTGAAATCTATGGGCACTGAGACTAGACAGGTTTTTGAATGGGTGATCTGGACTGATGGGTCGGGAGAGTCAGAGATGAAGGGACTGACCCACGTGGCAACAGTTCTCCTATTTCTAGTAGTGTGAGCATCTGCTTCCCTGGGGTGCCACGTGAAGCAACGCTCTTATCCTTACAAACACATCATAAGCTCCTTTCGAGCATTTAGCATTGAAACTGTTGTTGTTTTTCTTTTCTTTCTTTTTAAAAAAAAAAACAAAACCCAAACCAGTGACTTTTGTAAAACTTGGCAAGCCCCCCGCCGTACTGGTTTATTTTGAAGAACAAAAACATGGAAAATTTCAAAGGATAATATTTGGCTCCTTTTTTTCCTATAGAAAAGAGCAAGAATTGAAGCAAGTCGTATAGACTGTGTCTATGTAATATTCGTATGTTTGAGTACTTGTAACATATATACACATAGATGAGCATTAAAATACATATTCCTTTTCATAAGTAAATATAGTAACTTTTAAGGCTGACCCCCTTGGTAGTTTCTTCTCTTTACAGAGGTAATACAACGGCGGATGTTGTTGATTAAGACCAACCATCACTCAATTCAACTGGACATTTGACAAAGTCACATTGTAACAGTAAGGGGACACATAGAACATCTGTATTTTCTTTTGAAAAGTCTTTCGCTTCCTTCCTCTTTCTTCTCGTTAACTTCCTTTGTTTTCTTTCTGTCTTGAACTGTAACGAGGACACTCTGGCAAGCTGATTTATTCATCTTGACCTCCGCTGTGGTTAATCCACCCGAGACAAAGATCAACTTCTGACAAACACTGCTTTCCTTTCCCTCGGATCGGGAAAGAAATTCACCTAGTTGCTTGCAATTCCTGGCTTAGGTGTGTTTGAGAAGGGAGATCCTGAGAGGAAAGAAGCAAGAAGCATCTGTGCCCCGTTAATCTCTGCGTGTTCACTGAGCACGATGTGTGTTCGCCAGCACTGCTGGGTGGTGTATTTGATCGGTTGGATGCGTTTCCCTATCTTGAAGCTCTGTAATACAAAAGAGGTCGTAAAAGATATTGAGGAGCCTACAGTCTGTGTTGGCATACTCTAGTTCTAGTCTACCACCATGTGGCATGGGGACACTTTTTTGGATGGCAGTAGATGAATCAGACACACTAGAAAGTAAGATGAATGCTAAGAAGTCACTGGAACCTTTAGTTCTGGCCTCTTTATCAAACCTTTTACCCAAACTGCTAACAATGAACAAAACCAAGGCACACGAGTTTGCCTTTCTTCTCCTGGTTCTTTGACAATCAGTAGCTTCTGTTGAGAATTTACTCTACGTGAAGCAGTGTGCAGACTCAGAGCCTCCGAACCCTGGGAAGAGACCTGCTACTTGAAGGAGTGTCAGTGGGCTGCCTGAGACAAAGTTGACGTTTTTTGCAAGTAAGTTAGTTCAGGGGATAAGAAGTGGTCTGTTTATAGCAGGGCCTTCAACCTTAAATCTACTGACAGTGCTAGTCTCCAGGAGGAGGACTGAGCATTCAGCATTTTCTTTTGTTATTCAGCCTCTAATTAGTGTTTCCGGTAAATAATGGTCAAGGGGTTCAGTTAATGGGGGCTATGGTCTTTGAAGAAAGAGCAGTCACTAACACCACTGCATTTAGAATCAAGAATGGAGAGGTTAGTTAACCCAGTGGTCCCCAAACCAAAGTGACTCTTAAATTTCCCTTAGCACTCAGAGTAAAACCCAGGTTCTCAAAATCCAGTCTTTTCTCAAACTTAGGGAAATAGAATTTGGAAGACTAGAACCAAGTTTCTCAGGGCCTTGTATTAAATCTGAGGATCTGTCAGGTGAGGAAATCATGGTCCAGGTGAAGCCAATCAATGCTCGAGCAGAGCGAGATCCCCAGAGACTCTAGCCTGGCTGTGCAGACAGTTCTGTGGAGAACAGATGAGGCTGCTTCCTGCCCTCTGCCCACACGGCAGGGCACCTAGACCCCCCATGCTGGGGATGGAGGCACGAAGAGCCATGCAGACCACTTTAGAAGACAGGCTGTGTCAACCCATTCCCCGACTTAGCATTTTTCACTAGGAAATTCCAGAAATAATTGGGATTTATGGGTCGGAGGAACCAACACTGCAGAGGCATAGTATCCTAGTTTACTGACCGAAGGCAACTGGGAGGAGGAAAGAGCTTATTCCTTTCCAATTCACAGTCCATCATCAAGGGAAGTCAAGGGAGGAACACACGACAGGTACTTAGAGGCAGGAACTGAAGCAGAGACCAAGAGGAATGGTGCTATTGGCAAGCCCACGGCTGGCTCAGCTTTCATTCTTGTAGAATCACATATCCAAGGGCTGGCACTGCTCACAACACGCTAGGCCCTTTTATATCAATCACTGATCAGGAAAATACCCCCCCACACACACACACAGTCTAATAAAAGCTATCCTTCAGTTAAGTATTCCTCCTCCCACCTGACTCTAGTGTGCATCCAGTTAACAAAAACTAGCACACACAATGAAGAAAGATCAACAGGAGTTGAAGCCCCAGTGTTTTCTTAAGTTCAGAGGCAGAAACCACAAAGTAACAAGGAAGGCAACAGGAAACCAGCAACAACACACAGAGAGCCTAAGCTGTGACACAGACACCATGGGAAGCCACATCACGTGACTCTCTTGGTGAATTCCCTGGCAGGGCACGTGCAGCCTGCCGTGCTCTTATTTAAGACTGGTAGACTTGACTCATCTCTGAAGTTTATTCAAAGTACAAATAAAGGGGGAAGAAGATCTCTTTTGGACAATTCTCAGCCTCGACTACACACTGTGAAAGCCCTGTACTTACATCATTTCCCCTCCTCTTCTCCCTCCACTGCCTCTTGTTCTTTTCAAATCCACGGTCTCTTATTCCTTAGTGATAGTGGTTCAGGTACCTTGTACATTGTAAATTTATAAATACAACCCACGGAGACCCTTTGGTGCTGTGCTTCGTGCTGACTGAATGAAAATGAGGAAGTGACCACTCCGAGGTAGAGTTCAGGAGATGGTTTTATTATATACACCAGGTAGAGCATAGCCAGAGACATCTGGAAGGGTCCAGAGTAGGGAGTAAAAGCAGTTGATTACACATGGCCAGTAGACCAAACCAGGCCATGAGAGGAGGGAGTAGGAAATAAAAGAAAAAGAGAAGAGAGCGGGATAAAAGAGAGGGGACCAAAAGAAAGCTGAGAACCAAGAGGTCAAGGGAGGAACCCAGAAAGTGTGTGACTGAAATGGCTGGGTTAGGAATGAAAGAGCTGAAAGGGAAAAGCAGCCCAAGCCTGGGGCTGAGGAATTCATGGTAGTGGGGCAGGGTATGTCAGCCATATCCTGTACCAGGCTGGGTGCTGCTGGGAGAACCCAGTGCCCAGCTCTGTTGCAATAAATTGACACCTCAGCCATTTGTCCCTGGTTTGAGGCCTAACGCTGACCTCTTGGTACTGACTAACCTATCTCAGGCTTTTCTGTTGAGAAGACTGGATTCTCCCCTTCCCCGTCACCATCAATTGCCGTGGCTCTTCTGGGAGTGAAACCTTGTGAGAATTCCCTCATCTAGTTGGCAATGTCAGTTTCAGTTGCCATAGTTTGGGATTTTGTTTATGTGACCATATTGAGATGTCCTGGGTTGCAGCTTTTCTGTGATACATACAATAAAGAAAGTGTTCTGGGGTTGGGGATTTAGCTCAGTGGTAGTGCGTTTGCCTAGCAAGCGGAAGGCCCTGGGTTCGGTCCCCAGCTCCGAAAAAAAAAAAATAAAAAAGAAAAAAGAAAAAGAAAAAAAAAAGAAAGTGTTCTGGTGTAGTCTCGTCTTTTCTTTTCTTTTCTTTTCTTTTCTTTTCTTTTCTTTTCTGTTCTTTTCTCTTCTCTTCTCTTCTCTTCTCTTCTCTCCTTCCTTCCTTCCTTCCTTCCTTCCTTCCTTCCTTCCTTCCTTCCTTCCTTCCTTCCTTCTTTCCAACTCTTCTTATCACTCAGGTGATGCCATGGTCAGAACTCATTACTTGGGAGGAAGAGAGGGAAACTTTGTTACTTTTTCCTGAACCACCAAGATGAAGAAAAGGAGGAATCCATGGGCCATGGGTCATCTTTCTTATGAGGCACATACACTCTATTTTTGTTTGTTTGTTTGTTTCTTGTGTTTTTCCATGATAAAAGTATAGTTGTAGAGCAAACCAAACAGATTAAGAGTTGAAACATGAAAATAACTACTGACCTAGCGGCAATCTGATTGGTCAGAAACTGAAGAGGTGGGATGCAGATGAATGAGGCTTTAGCAAGATCTAGGTCAGTGCCCAAGACAGGAAAAGGGAGCGGGCACACACGCTGAGGAAAGCAGGGTCATGGGATCAGTGACGCAGCAGACCCAAATTCCTCCTGCTACCCAGGGTTCTGCAAGCTTGGTTCTTCCTGCTTCCTGTGTCCGTTTTCCTTAGGCCCCACACATGCAAATGTCCACTTCCCTCCAAACCTTCACTAACCTGAATGGCTCTCTGCTTCTTAGGATAAATGAATACTTCCTAAGATTGCTTCCAGAATAAAATGATCAATGTATTTAGAGGGTTAATAAACACATTTATTGTTCTCTTGAGGGAAGGCTCTCTGCTTCACAACTTCAGTGTACACTCATGAGGATTGTGCAAATATGTATTTTAAAAGTTCCAAAAGAAGTACAAGTATCTGCGGCTTCAAATTTCGTGATGACTTTGCTGCATTGGCTGCTCATGAGCTGCCACTCACCCCTGTCAAATGTAGATGGCTTTAGGGGAGAAGAGAAATCAAGTTTCTCTATGAGTATGGCTCCTAGACCTCACTCCAGTGGACAACCGCATTCCCCTGAGTATATGGGTTACATAAATTGGGCTGGGTGGGTTATTTAAAAGATGAAGAGTTGAGTTTTGCAGTAAAAGAAGCGTTACACAGGGAAGCACAATCGTACAAGTGTTGCCAGGGTGCGGTCTCTTTAACATGGGGATGCTGGCATGGCTAAGGCTGTAGAACAAAGCACAGAGCAACACTGCCCACCTTAGCTCCTCTGGGCTGTGGGCTCCTTTCCCCTTTCTGCCTGTCTTCGTCAGGTTTTGATCTTGCCAGCTAATCTTGTCTGAAATCTTAAAATTACCGATTAGACGATTAATAAGTATCTGGAAGCATTTATCTTTTCTCTTTAGTTGGAAATATTTTTTCTGTCACACAATATATTCCAATTGAGAGTCCCCTTCCCACATCTTCTCCCAGGTCTGCAGCATCTCTCCACCCCCACCCGTCTAACGTCATGCCTTCTCCCTCTCTCTTTAGAAAACAAACAGGCACATGAAAAAAACGAACACATCAGATTTAAAAAGAAAGAGTGTGAGGAACACAAACACACAAACCCCACAATTTGAAACTGTAATATATAAGTGAAGGTTCACTTAAGGTTAAAAATAAAAAGGCCAAATAAAGCAACGTGAGACCAGAAACTCCCCAAATTGCCATTGAGTTATTTCCGTGTTAGCCGTCTACTGCTGGGCATGGGGCCTGCCCGTAGGTGTGGTTTGTATGCCTAGTGAATCTACATTTTCCATTGCAAATGCTTGTCAGTTGCAGATAGCTTCTGGGTTAGAGATGCGAGCTCATGCCCACTTGCCTTCTTAGTTCTAGGACCTAGTCTATTTAGACCCTTGCAGGCCCTGTGACTGCTGCCACAGTGTCTGAGAGTTCACATGGGTATCAGCCCTGGTGTGCCTAGAAGACTTTGTTTCCTAGGTGGTCTTCGACCCCTCTGGTTTCATGAGCTTCCAACCTCCCCTTTACAGAACTCCCCGTGCCAAGGGGAGGGATTTGAAGAAGACAACCTGGTTAGGATTGAGCGTTCTAAGGTCTCCCTCTCTCTGTCCATTGTCTGGTTGTGGTCACTGTATTGGTTCCTATCTACTGCAAGAGGAAGTGGAAACATTTTTTCCAAATCCTATCTCTTCCTGCTGGTTTACGGATTTGTGTCAATAGAAACACACAGAACTGTGATGTCCTTTCTCTCTAATTTTTAAAAAAAGTGTGCTTGGGTGTGTGGGGGAGTGCATATGTGGTTCTGTATGTGCCATGAAAGTGTGCGGATGCTCGAGGTTGACTGTTTTTATAGCTTTCTACTTTACCCTTTGAGACAGGTCTCTCACTGTTTATGGAATGGGCGAGGTTGGCTGGCTAATGACTTCAAGAATCCACCTGTCTCTACACTGCCACGTCCTTGCAAGACTGGGATTATCATACCACCAGCTGTATGGCCAGTGTTTTACTGCGTTCTAGAGAACTGACTGGGGTTCTCCTCTTTGTAGGCACAGGCGCTTTACCCACTGAGCCTTCTCCACACCCCTTTCCTCCTTTTTAAGTGATCATCTCTAGGTATTTTTACTTGCGGTTGTAAGAACATTAAAAATCACCGAGAGAGTTGAGAAAGAAAGCAGAGGCCTGGAGAGTCTACTTCATGTGAACTTAGATGGCCCCAATGACTTTGTCACGCTTGAATTTATCCATCTGTACACAGAAGGTCTGGGCTTCTGCAGCCCTCTGTAATAACATGCTCCAAAGAGTCACAATTACATAATTGTGCAATATAGAAATGATTATTTAACTCACATTACCGGTTAACCCTGGTAATTACCTGGACATGTATGTGGGCAAACAGACAGTTTGCCACGAAAGACAGCTCTGTTAACAAGTTATGTTATGATGAAATTGTGGTAGTTTAAAAAAAAAGAAAAGAAAAAAAGAACACTCAAAAGTGTTTGAAAAGGCAGTTTTGCTTGGTCTGTGAATAAACTTTCTGGAATATTGTTTGAGTTTGGCAAAGAACAAGATTTCAAGCCAAAGGATCAAAGATAGCTACTGAAGAAGACTTCTCAGGTCTGCCTGATGCTGGAAACAGATCCTTAAATGAGACTGGAGCTGGAGGAGGAGGAGACCTACACAGTAAGATCACACCCACCGTGCTGGTTCTACTAGTGTATGAGGTGCCTTTCAGAAAATAGAACTGGAGCGGGAAGAAGGGGCGGGCTCAAAGCTTTTCCTGGGGGAAGAAGGAACAGGCCCAGATCTCTTCCTGAGGAGTCCATTCCTTCCTGCCTGCCCTAGCCAAACATTGAATGCTGATCTCTTCAGTTGACTTAGTTAAGGAGCTGGGTATCCATAAGGGAAAGAAAGCATGAGTTTAGCAATTGGGTGAAAAACAAATTAAAGGACTGTGTTGAACTGACCTTTCCTCAGTCAAGGAGGACTGAAATGGTTGGTTGAGGAGACAGAACACCCAAGGCAGCAAGGCCATGGAACAGTACCTGATGTTAGAGTCACAACAAAGATGATCCTGTGTATGCATCCAGGGTGTGTGAGTGTATGTGCATGTGTGTGTGTGTGTGCATGTGTGTGTGTGTGTGTGTGTGTGTGTGTGTGTGTGTTAGGTCTCAAACCCAGGGCGAACAGTTGATGTGCCTAATTATCATATCAAAACAAGGGGACAGTCCCTATTTGTTACAGCACCCCCTAGCTTGCATATTTGGTCCTCTACCTAAACTTCTCTAGCCCAGGGCCTGGGCTGCCCTTTCCCTAGCTCTCGTCCCTCTATTACCCAACCATTTTGTTTCCCTGGTCCTTGTGCCTACTCTTTTGTGCCTCCTGGATGTTGCACTTGGCTCTCTTCTCTCCATCTTTTACCTTCCCACTTCGCACCGCTCAAGGTCAGGTCCACTCTGGATTCTCCCAGATATCTCTGCCTCTGGCTGTGACGGTGCCTTGGAGCAGTCATGTCCCTTCCTTTTTATTTATTTATTTTCATTCAGAAAATAAAATAGAGGACATTGATTAAATATCTAAAAGGATTCATTCAGGGGAAAACTTTTATTAAACATTTCTTGTGTGCTTGATTTAGCTTTTCATTAAAAAAAAACAAACCTCAAAACAAAGTTCAGTATGCTTTTCTCTTTGCCTGTAATCATGGTAAACATTTGCACAATTTTCCCATGCTGGAAGAAATAAACTTACAATGCCAAGGAAAAGATATACATTGATAGAATATTAGTCTGTATTTCTTTTATAAATCCACATTCTCTAGTTTTCATTAGTACATCGATTTTGTTAAATTTTCTTTATTTGTCATTGTCATCATCATTGTGTGTGTGTGTGTGTGTGTGTGTGTGTTTGCGTGCATGCGCACACACACGCACGTGTGTGTGGTGTTGGGGGTATCTCTGTGCCACAGCATTTACCTGAAGTCAGAGGACAGCTTTGTGGAGTTGAATTTTCCACTTTAACAAGGGATCAACTCATGTTGACAGGTGAGTGTCTGCCCCACACTATCAATTTCTAAATGTCTATAAGTCCACATGCTATAAAGTATATAACTTATAGTTTGATGAGACCATTTCCTTGTAAAGGAGGAATGAGAAGTAACAATAAGCTAGTTATAGCAGGCAGCAGATAAGGCAAGTCAAATTTGGCTGAAGAGAAGATTATAAAACAGACACTCTACCCAAACAAGCCTTTGAATTACTGAGCAGACATGAAGGCAAACATCTCGCAGAGCAGACTGCCAGCCATGAGTGTCAGTTCTTTCTACTGCCCAGATATGTGGCAATGAAATGACCCAAGGAGAAGAAAAATACACACAGTGGTTCTGCAATACGCACTAGATAATCTGAAACCGGATGACCATACCAGTGCTAACACATGTGTGTTCATGAAGACGCCACAGAAGAGGATAAGAAGGTATCAGGGGGTGGACTGATCTTTTGGGGATAAGGAGAAAAGAAATGAAGCTGGGTTTCAAATTCTCTAAACTTCAGAAAATGAGCTCTATTGTCCTGGCCCCTGTGTCCTCCTCCCCAACAATAGTCAAAGGAATCTCCTTTGTCTTGCTACTAAAATCCTCAAGAAACGTTCACTACACACAGAGGCGCACCTAGGAAGACAGAGCAAACCCTCTGAAAGCTAAGGGAAATGGCAGTTATCCTTTTGATATTATACTTCTTAAGTCTTTAAACTTATTTCAAAAGAAATGCATGCCTATTTCTCTACAATGAAACTTTCTTTAAAAGTGATCATTTAAAGCCAACCCCAAAGAGGTAGTGAGTTACAGGTAACTGCTATGCTGGTAGGTGGATAATAAACT
The DNA here is from genome assembly GCF_021556685.1 of Rattus norvegicus. NCBI lineage: Eukaryota > Metazoa > Chordata > Mammalia > Rodentia > Muridae > Rattus > Rattus norvegicus. The sequence goes on from NC_141552.1 coordinate 42,722,238, forward strand.
TTAATGGGAGGCTTACCATTTAGTTTTTCCAATGCTATTAAGTCGTTCCATATTTTATGAAGTCTCAATTATGATTCTAGTATATTTGACCTGGCTTGATTTTGTAAGACTAATGCTCAATAAAAATGGCGGTGGGATTTGATCATAACTTAAAAGGGAGCATTGGTAGAGACTGGGAGGAACGTTGCCTTCCATTCACCGAATGTAGTGTACATTAAGGATCATGGCTTGGAGTTTCCCTGCCTTTCAGCTTTCAAAGAAGTTATCAGGGATTACTTCTCATGATTCTCAAGTAGAAAATGATCTTCTAAATGCATTTACAGAGTCCCAAAGACTTAGTAGCTACTTCCCATTTAAACATTTTTTATGTATTTTTATTGAATATTTTATTTATTTACATCTCAAATGTTATCCCCTTTCCTGGTTTCCCCTCTGCAAACTCTGTATCCCATCCCCTCCCCCTGCTTCTATGAGGGTGCTCCCCCACCCACCCACGCACTCACTGCCCTAGCATTCCCCTACAGTGGGACATCGAGCCCTCACAGGACCAAAGGCCTCTTCTCCAACTGATGCCCGACAAGGGCATCCTCTGCTACATATGCAGCTGGAGCCATGGGTCCCTCCATGTGTACTCTTTGGTTGGTTGTTTAGTTCCTGGGAGCTCTGGGGAGTCTGGTTGGTTGATACTGTTGTTCTTCCTATGGGGTGGCAAACCCCTTCAGCTCCTGCAGTCCTTCCCCTAACTCCTCCATTGGCCACAAGTATCCACATCTGTATCAGTAAGGCTCTAACAGAGCCTCTCAGGAGACATCCATATTAGGCTCCTGTCAGCAAGCACTTAGTTCTTGGCATCAAGAACTGGGTTTGGTAGCTGCATATGGGGATGGATCCCTAGGTGGGGCAGTCTCTGCATGGCCTTTCCTTCAGTCTCTGCTCCACTCTTTGTCCCTGTATTTTCTTCAGACAGGAGCAATGTTAGGTTAAAATTTTGGAGATGTGTGGTTGGCCCCATCCCTCAACTGGAGGCTGTGTCTAACTTCTGGATACCCTCTTTACAGGTTCTTTCGCCTCTTTGTTGGGTATTTCAGCTAATGTCATCCCCATTGGGTCCTGGGAGCCTCTTGCTTTCCTGGCATCTGGGACTTTCTGGTGTCCACCCCCAGTTCCTCATCACCCATTGCTATACACCTCTGTTCAATTTTCCAACCCTCTGTACTTTTTCCCCAACTCTCTCCCTGATACCTGATCCTGCCCCCTTCCCTCCCACTCTCTTCTCTTCCTCTCACCTTCTACATCCCATGATTATTTTGTTCCCCCTTCTAAGTAGGACTGAAGCATCTACACTTTGGTCTTCCTTCTTGAGCTTCATATGACCTGTGAATTGAATCATGGGTATTCCGAGTTTTTGCCTAATATCCACTTATCAGCAAGTACATAACATGTGTGTTCTTTTGTGACTATGTTACCTCCCTCAGGACGATATTTTCTAGTGCTAGTCATTTGCCTAAGACTTTCATGAAGTCATTGTTTTTAATAGCTGAGTAATATTCCATTGTATAAATGTACCACATTTTCTGTATCCAACCCTTTGTTGAAGGACATCTGGGTTCTTTCCAGCTTCTGGCTATTATAAAGAAGGCTGCTATGAACATAGTGGAGCATGTGTGTTTGTTGTATGTTGGAGCATCTTTTGGGTATATGCCCAGGAGTGGTATAGCTGGGTTCTCAGGTAGTACTATGTCCAATTTTCTGACTGCCAGATTGATTTCCAGAATGGTTGTACTAGTTTGCAATCCCACCAACAATAGAGGAGTGTTTCTCTTTCTCCACATCCTCGCCAGCATCTGCTGTCACCTGAGTTTCTGATCTTAGCCATTCTGACTGGTGTGAGGTGGAATCTCAGGGTGATTCCCTTTCTTAACAATCCCTCTTAGAGACCAAGTGCTTAAGGAAGGTGATGGACTTTCTGAGGTACCAGATGAAGGCTCTAAAATAGCCTGGTTGTTTGGAGAACACCATGGTTACAGTACCTTTATCTACCTGACCTCTATTGCTTTCAGTCATTTGCACGTAGCTCATTGTGAGGTGGGAGCTTCCTGAGCTTCTATTGGTGAAGGGGTACCTAAACCAAATAAAAAATATAGACTGGAGGAGACAAAAGAGTCAGTCTGACACCCACCAGGAGAAACAGAGAAGGGCTTTTAGTGGACCAAATAGAAAGCTTGACCCTAGGAGAAACTTTGCTTTAAAAGAGAGCAACTTTATTTTATCTATCTATCTATCTATCTATCTATCTATCTATCTATCTATCTATCTATCTAATCTATATCTATATCCATATACATTGGTTGTATATGATCATTAGTTTCATAGTGATATTTTCATTAGTAGACATACTATATTTATCAAATTCAGCTGCCATTACCCAATCCAATGAGTTTTATTAGGCTTGCTTATAGATGCATGGATGGAGAATTATGTTAAGTATCAAACCCTGGGATGAATAGCTAGGGTCCCTACTGGTTACAAGGTATGACTGGCATTGGTCATTCTCTACCTCTTCACCCTAGGGGCTGAGCTTCCCTTCCCCTAGAGGTTCTTCTCTATTTAATCCAGCCATTTTTGCTTACCCACTCCATTTTTCTTTTACCCTTTTGCCTTCTTGGCTGCTGCACCTGGTTCTTCTCTCTCCCTGTTCCTTTCCCCTCCCCTTCCTCCTCACATGGCTCAGAGTCACGTCTACTCTGGACTCTTCCAGATTTCTTTGCCTTTGGTGTGCTCTTACTTTTATTTATAAAAACCTTCCTCTTCCACCATCTCTAGGAGCACCCTTGCACATTTTCATTTCTTTTTTTCCATTCAAATTATTTATAAGAGAATGGACAATTAACTAGTGAAGAAATCCATACCACTGAAGAAAGTGCTTCTCCTTCCTTCAGTCACCACAACCTGCCCATCGATATTTTCTTAGGGTTTTAATACTGTGAACAGACACCATGAGCAAGGCAAGTCTTATAAAGGACAGTATTTAACGGGCTGGCTTATAGTTTCAGAGGTTCAGTCCATTATCATCATAGCAGGAAACATGGCAGCATACAGGTAGACAAGGTTCTGGAGAAGGAGCTGGGATAAAACTGTCTTCCATACAGCTAGAAAGAGGCTCTCAAAGCCCACCACAACAGTGATTCACTTTCACTGACAAAGATACATCTATACCAACAAGGTCACACCTCTTAATAGTGCCATTCCCTGGGCCAAGAATATTCAAACTACCACAGACACTCAGGGAGAGGTGGAACCATCTTGCTCAGGTCTTGTGTTGGTAGTCACAGTTGTGAGTTCGTGAATACAATGGCCATCTCACTCTTAGAATGACAGAAATGGACAGAAATCCATGAAACTCCACTACTTCCTCTACCCCTATATTCTTTCTGCTCTTTCTCCTCAGTATCCACTGAAAGCCTATTATTTTGGTAGTCTTACCTTTGAGTTGAACTATAGTACATTAATTCCACCCTTAAAACATAATATCTACAGACATGCCTGTTCTAACCTGAGTGGTTGAGGGATACTTGTTATCCCTAAGAAGAGACCCTTGGCTTGTTACTGAGAAGACTTATGAAAAATTTCAAAGGTATACAAAAGTAGGACTGTTCAATGAGCAATGTCAGTGTTCAGCATATGACATGGTGATTCTTGTTTCAGTTAAACCTCCACTGATGCCCCGTTCCTCAGTCGTTCTAAAGCGAGCCTTTGGCCCTGTATATCTTACCTGCAGATATTCTAATGTATGCCCACACAACATTTGCTTTTGTATTGAGTACTAGGCATATGTGTGTCCCCTCTAAATAAAATAAAGCAAAAAAACACGTATAGCATAAGATTAGTTCCTGCAGAAAGAATTTCTACGTAGCTCTGGATAGCCATGAAGCAGGAAAATCAGCTCTCCCATAGAGCTGCGAGATGAGCTTAAATCCCTTCAACTCAAGTGTATCTCTGTTTTTTATTTTCTTAATTTATTTTTTCACATATTCACTTTATATCTTGCTCACTGCCCCTTCCCGGTCACCCCCTTCCATAAGCTTTCCCCCATGCTCCTATCTCTGAGTAGATAGGGACCCTTTTGGGTATTTCCCAACCCTGGCTCTAGTCTCTATGAGGCTAGGTACTTTCTCTCCCACTGAGGTTAGAGAAGACAGCCTAGCTGCTGCACATGAACAGGGAGGCCTAGGTCCAGCTGGCATATGTTCCCCGGTTGGTGGTTGAGACTCTGGTTGCCCCAAGGATCCAGGTTAGTTGGTTCTTTTGGTCTTCCTGTGGAGTTCCTATCCTCTCAGGGCCCCCAATCCTTCCTCCTATTCTTCCACAAGAGTGCCAAGCTTCATCCATTGTTGGCTGTGGGTGTCTGTATCTGTCTGAGTCAGCTGCTGGGTGAAGCCTTTCAGAGGACAACATGTTCTTGTCTGCAAGCGTAACAGAGTATCATTAATAGTGTCAGGGATTGGTAAGTACACTGTGGAATGGGTCACAAGTTGGGCTGGTTATTGCATGGCCATCTGCTCATTCCCCATGCCTACATTACTTGTAGACAGGGTAAATTTTGAGTTGAAAGTTTTGTGGGTGGGTTAGTGTCTGTCTCTATTGCCCCACTGGGGTTCCCTCATGGCTACTGAAGGTTTCCTTTCCAGGTTCCACATTCCCAATGTTGTGTCACAGCTAAGGTCTCCATGGATTCTTGGTCTCTTTTCTCAGGTCTCTGTCTCATCCTAGAGATGCCCACCTACCTCCTCACCCCCATCGGTTGCAGATTTCCATTCATTTTCATGGCCATCTAGCTGTCTCTCCTGTCCTTCCCCATTCTGATTCTGAGCACTCCCCATTCCCTTCCTTATCTCCTCTCTCACCAGCTCAATCCCTCTATCTGCCTCCTGCAACTATTTTTCCCCCTTATAAGGGACATTCAAGCTTCTTTTCTTGGGCCTTCCTTCTTGTTTAGTTTCTTTGGGTCTGTGGAATGTACATGGTACCTGTATTTTACGGTTAGCAGCCACTTATAAGTGAGTACATACCATGCATGTTCTTTTGGGGCTGGGTTACCTCACTCAGAGTGATATTCTCAAGTCCCATTCATTTGCCTACAAAATTCATGATGTCTTCGTTTTTAAAAGCTGAACAGTATTCCGTTGTATAGATGCACCACATTTTCTTTATCCATTGTTCAGTTGAGAGACATCTAGGTTGCTTCCAATTTCTGGTTTTTACAAATAGAGCTGCTATGAACATAGTCCAGCAAGTGTTCCTGTGGGTTGTTGGAGCCTCTTTTGGGTATATGACCGGGAGTGGTATAGCTGGGTCTTGAGGTAGTACTATTCCCAGATTTTTTGAGAAACTGTCAAATTGATTTCCAAAGAGGTTGTACAAGTTTGTCTTCTCACTAGCAATAAAGAGGTGTTCCTCTTGCTCCACATCCTTGGCAGCATGTGCTATCTCTTGAGTTTTTGTAGCCATTCTGATGGGTGTAAGAAGAAACCTCAGAGTTGTTTTGATTTGCATTTCCTTGTTGACTAAGAACTTTAAACATTTCCTTAAGTACTTCTTGGCCATTGCAGATTCCCCTGTTGACAATTCTTTACCCTGTTTTTAATTGGGTTATTTGCATTGCTAAATTGGTGTCTAACTTCTTGAATTCTTTGTAAATTTTGGATGCCCTCTGTCAGATGTAGGGTTAGTGAAGATCTTTTCCCAATCTGTAGGTTGTTGATTTGTCCTTTTGAGTGTCCTTTGCTTACAGATGCTTTGCAGTTTCATGAAGTCCCACTAATCAGTTGTTGATCTTTGAGTCATTGGTGTTCTGTTCAGAAATTGTCTCCTGTACCAATGTATTCAAGGGTGTTTTCTACTTTCTCTTCCATGAGATTTAGTGCATCCAGCTTTATGTTGAGGTCCTTCAACCACTTGGACATGAGTTTTGCACAGTATGATAAGTATGGTTCATTTTCTTTCTTCTACATGTAGACACCCAGTTAGACCAGCACTATTTGTTGAAGATGCTTTCATTTTTTGTATTGTTTGGTTTTGGCTTCTTTATCAAAAATCAAGTGTACATAGATCTATGGGTTTATTTCTGGGAGATTACATTGATGGATTCTCGTATATTGAACCATATCTGTGTCCCTGAGATGAAGCCTACTTGATCCTGAGGAATGATGTCTTCATTGTGTTCCTGGATTCAGCTTTTGAATATTTTATTTAATATTTTTGCATCAGTGTTCTTAAGAGAGATCAATCTGAAGTCCTCTTTCTCTGTGTGGTTTAGGTGTCAGGTAACTGTGGCCTTATAGAATGAGTTTGGTGGTGTTCCTTCTGTTTCTATTTTGTGGAATAGTTTGAGGAGTATTGGTATTAGCTCTTCTTCAGAAGTTTGGTAGAATTCTGTACTAAAACCATCTAACTCCCTTCTTTTGTTGGGAGACTTTTAAACGACTGACTGCTTCTATTTCTTTAGGGGTTATAGGGCTGCTTAAATAGTTTGCATGATCTTGATTTCACTTTGGTAAGTGCTATCTGGCTAGAAAACCATTCATTTCATTAAGATTGTCCAATTTTGTGGAGTACAGGCTTTTGAAGTAAGACCTAATGATTCTTTGAATTTCCTCAGTGTCAGTTGTTATGTCTCCCTTTTCACTACTGATTTTGTTTATTTGGATACTGTCTGTCTCCTGGTTAGTTTGGATAAGAGTTTTTCTATCTTGTTGATTTTCTAAAAGAACCAGCTTTTGGCTTTGTTGATTCTTCAAATTGTTGTCTTTGTGTCTAAATGATTGATTTTGGCCTTGAATTTTATTGTTTTCTGCTTTCTACTCCTCTTTGATGTGCCTGCTTTTTTTTTCTTGAGCTTTCAGGTGTACTTTTAAATAGCTAGTTTGATAACTTTCTAATTTCTTTGTGAATTTTCTTCTTAGTACTGCTTTCGTGTGTCTCATACATTTGGGTATGTTGTGCCTTCATTTACATTAAATTCTAGAAAGTCTTTAATCTCTTTATTTCTTCCCCCTCCCAGGGATAATTGAGTAGAGAGTTGTTTAATTTCGGTGAGTGTGTAGGCTTTCCAGTGTTTCTGTTGTTGTTTAAGTCTGGCTTTAATCCATGATAGTCTGATAAGATACAAGAAGTTATTTCAGTTTTCTTGTATCTGTTGAGGCTTGCTTTTTGACCAACTATATGGTCAATTTTGGAGAAGGATCCATGAGGTGCTGAGAAGAAAGTATGTTCTTTTGGGTTTGGGTGGAATATCCCATAGATATCCATTAAATCCATTAGCTTCATGGTGTCTGTTAGATTCATTATTTCTCTGTTTTGTTTTTGTCTAGATGACCTGTCAATTGGTGAGAGTGGGATGTTAATGTATGTGGTTGGATGTGCGATTTAAGCTTTAGCAGTGCTTCTTTTACAAATGTGTATGTCCTTGTATTTGAGGCATAGATGTTCAGAATTGAGATGTCATCTTGGTAGATTTTTCCTTTGATGAGTATGAAGTGTCCTTCTCTGTCTCTTTTGATAAACTTTGATTGACAATCCATTTTATTAAATATTAGAATAACTACTTCAGCTTGCTTCTTGGGTTCATTTACTTGGAAAAAGTTTTTCTAGCCCTTTACTCTGAGGTAATATCTATCTTTATTGCTGAGGTGTGTTTCTTGTATGCAGCAGAATGATGGAACCTGTTTTTACATCCAGTCTGTTAGCTATGTCTTTTTTTAATTGGGGAATTGAATCTATTGATTTTGAGAGATATTAATAACCAGTTGTTAATTCCTGTTATTTTGATGTTGATCTTGTTGGTGGTTGTATGTGTTTCTCTTGTTTTTTGTTTGTTTGTTTGTTTTGCTTTGTTTTGTTTTTCCTGTTTTGGGATTACTTGCTTCCAGTGTTTTCTTGGATGTAGCTATCCTTCCTGGATTGGCGTTTTCCTTCTAGTGTTTTCCGTAGGGCTAGATTTGTGGATAGATACTGTTCAAATTTAGATTTGTCTCAAAATATCTTGTTTTTTCTGTCTATAGTGAGATGTGAGAGTTTTGCTGGGTATAGTAGTCTAGGTTGGCACTTATGGTTTTTTAAAGGTTTCAAGATATCTGTCCAGGCTCTTCAAGCTTGTATGGTTTCTGATGAGAAGTCAGGTGTAATTCTGATAGGATTGCCTTTGTATGTTACCTGGCCCTTTTCTCTTGCTACTTTTAATAGTCTTTCTTTCTTCTGTAGATTTTGTGTTTTGATTATTATGTGACAGGGGAATTTTCTTTTCTGGTCCAGTCTAATTGGTGTTCTATCAGATTCTTGAATGTTTATGGGCATCTCTTTCTTTACACTGGAAAATTTTTCTTCAATGATTTTGTCAAGAATGTTTTCTAGGGCTTGGAGCTAGGACTCTTCACATTCTTCTATACCTATTATTCTTAGGTTAGGTCTTTTCATGGAATCCCAGATTTCCTGGATGTTTTATGTCAGGGATTTTTAGATTTAAATTTTTCTTTGACTGATGTATTAATTTCTTCTATTATATGTTCTACACCTGAGATTCTCTCTTCTATCTCTGGTATTCTGTTGGTGATGCTTGCATCTGTTAGTCCTGTTCTTTTCTCTAGGTTTTCTATCTCCAGAACTTCCTAAGGTTTATGTTTTCTTTATTGCTTCTATTTCTACTTCCAGGTCTTGCACGGTTTTATTTATTTACTTCATCTGTTTAATTTTAATTTCCTATATGTCTTTCCTATTCACTTTAAAGATAGATATCTATCTGTTTCATTGTATTTTCCTATATTTCTTTATGGCATTTATTCATTTCCTCAGTAATTTCCTCTATCATCTTTATAAGACTTGATTTAAGGTTATTTTCTTGTGTTTTGGTTATGTTAGGATTCCAGGGCTTGCTATAGTGGGGTAGCTGTTATTTGGAGGTGTCTTATTGCCCTAACTTTTGATGATTATGTCCTTTCAAGGGCCTTTAGCAATCTGGATGGTTTTGGTCTCTGGATGTTTTTGTTGTAGCAGGTATTGGGCGGGGCTGAATCTTGAAGGTCCTGGTGTGGCAGGCCTTTGATGGGTATCCTTAGGCTGTATGTTTTCAGATCTTCAGGTCTGTATGATTTAGGAGCCTTCAGTCTGATGAAGGTGGGTGGAGAGGTGAAGGAGAATGGAGGGCCCCCTAGGATAACAGGCTGCTCATGGTAGCTTGGCTTGGCCCACAGAGCTCAAAGAGCATGGAAGATAGGTGGGGGAAGGGAAGCTTACCTACCGATTCAGTATTATGATGAAGGTGAAAGAAAGGTGGTAGGAGAATGGAGGTCCTACTGGAATAGCAGGCTGCTCAGGACACCTTGGATTGGCCCAGATGGTTTGGAGAGCAGGGTAGATGGGTCAGTGAAGGGAAGCTTGGCTGTATGGTTCAGGATCTGCAGGTTTGATGGAGGTAGGTAGAGAGGTGACAGAATTTATTTTTTTAAACATTTTTTTCTTTTTAAGTGTGTATATGAGGGCTGGAGAGATGGCTCAGTGACTAAGAGCACCAGTTGTTCTTGCAGAGAACCCAGGTTCAACGAACAATGGCTAAGGTTCATCCTCAACTCTAGTTCCAGAAGATCCAGCACCCTCTTCTGGTGCACATACACACATGTACATAAAATTCTCATACACATGAAATAAAATAAATATTTAAGAGATTTTAAAAATGTTAATGTGTGTGAGTATGCACGAGTTACCTGAGTTACAGGGGGTTGTGAGCTCCCCTTTGAGCTGGGGACTGAATTCCACAACTTCTGCAAAGCAGAAAACACTCTTGACTTCTGAGCCATCTTTCCAGGCCTAATCCTATTTGTAACCTTTTGATAATTTAGGATAAGGAAGAGAGTTGGCATTATTTTATACTTTACTCATTCAGGAATCTTTTTTCCAATGAAGCTAGTGTGTAAGTTGTTGGGAGTATATCCTATCTGTTAATGGGTCATATTTGTTTTGTGATGAGAAAAATCTGAGAAAAGTCATGTAAATTGCTCCAACCAGCAGGCAGTGGGAGTTGGCCTTAAAGTCTTATATTTCCACAATACAGTGAAGTAATGTTGTCCAGGTATTTTTCTTTTGGATTCACAGTGCACTGAAGAGCTGTGTCCACATATTCTATCTCTGTGTTGACATAAATTACTTCTTCAGGGAAGTGTATGCATATCCTAATTTGAAACAAATAGGATTCATGCACTATTCATGCACTTGGAGATATAAGTATCTGCAAACTAAATTGCCAAAAGAGAAAAGATGAGGCACGAGAGACCAAAGTGAACACTGGGGCATAGTCATCTGCCTGATGGCATGGATTGTGTATGCCTTGTCAAACCCTACATGTTTCCTGATAAACTCATTTTATAGATATCTTTTAACCATTTAGAAAACTACCTAGCTACCCTAAAATGGTATCTTTTAAATTATACTCCTGAGAAGTCTACCACTTCAGAAGGTCAAATAGTTTGCCCCTCAGAACACACATTATCTGCTAGGTGCCAGCACACTAAAAAAATATTCATCACAAGTAAAAAGCATGGCTCTAGGATGGAGCTGCCTGTTTTTGGATCTCAAAGGCGCTTGTTAGCTGTTTAGTTTCAGTAAATTAACCAACATTTTCTAAAATGTGGGAACGATAAAGACAAAAAAGTAAACAAAACCAAAAAACAATGCCTACTTCATAGTATTTTGTGAAGTTAATAAAGTAATCCACATAAAGCATTTAGTGAGTGAATTATAAGCTGCTTTTCTGGTTAGTTCTGTGCTAACTTGACCAAAGCTAGAGTCATTTGGGAAGAATGATTCTCAATTGAGAAAACACCCCTACCAGAATGGCCCGTGGGAAAGCCTGTGGCGTTTCCGTGATTGATGTGGGAGGGTCTAGCACTGTGGTCAGTGCTTCCTCTGGGTTGGTGGTCCCAGACTCTACAAGAAAGCAGGCTGAGCAATTATAAGCAGCAAACCAGTAAACAATATTCCTCCATGGCCTCTGCATCAGGTCCTGCCTCCAGGTTCCCACTCAGTTTGAGTTCCTGCCTTTGTTTCCTTCAATGAACAAACCCTTTCCTACCCAACTCTCTTTCAGTCATGATATTTTACCACAGCAAAAACAAAAAAAAAACAAAAAACAAAAAACAAAAAAAAACAAAACAAAACAAAAAAAACCTTAACTAAGACGGCTACTCTTTTGGAAGCTTTGTGAAGACATGCAAACGTTATCTATGTACCAGAATTCAACTATAATCTACCTTATTCCTTCCCAGCCTCTGGGATTTCCTCTCCTCTAGGATCTTTCAGATTCTTAGCCCAGGTACCACTGGCTACTGATCTCATACTCACAAATCCTCTCATGGTGTCATTCCACACACCCTAGGAATTTCTAGAACTTTGCTTCAGGCATTCCTACTTTTGGTTCTGGTCTTGTTTTTCAACTGAGTTATTGGGGTATAATTTTAATTCCATAAAATTTACCCATTTTAAGACTTCAATAATTTCCTTAGTAAATTTGTTAGGTTACAAAACTATGATCTCTGCCTAACTTTAGAACATTTTTTATGACTTTGTTGTGGCCCATTGTACTCATTTGTATTTAGTTGATGTTCTGAAATGACAGGAAAATACCAATTCATTTTTTGTCTCTGTCTTCCTGGATAGTTACAAAATTACAACCAAATGATAATATATAGCCTTTGGTTTCTAGTTTCTCTTAGGCAGTCTGTTTTCAAATTTAATCCTTGCTGTAGTATATACTTTACCCTCTTTTCTGCATAATAGTCTAGTGTTTGAACATCACACATTTTGTTTATTAATTTATCAGTTAAAGGGTCTTTGGCTATTTTAACTTTTGTCTATTATGAATATAACAAAATAATGCTTATACATCCATTGATCGTTGTATAAATTTATATGTTCAATTATATAGTTGAATTTCTGTGTCTTGGTAGTTCTTTAACCTATTAGGCATCACTGACTTATCTTACGAACTAGTTGTACAATTTCATAGTCTTGCTAGCCATATATACATATTCCAATTATTCCTCCACTTTGTCACCTACAATGTGTATCATTTTTTAGAAACCACAACAGTAAAGCCCATAACTATTTTACTTGGTCTGATGCAGCATCTTCCTCAAGTTCTGTTTTGTGGCTATCTACCAGCTAATAATGTCAGACACCTTGCTATGTGCTGGTGACCACTTTTATTCTGCTATTTGAAGAAATGGGTGAATCCTTGCCATGTTAAACAAATTACGGCTTGTCTTTTTATCGTTGATTTGTAAAGGTCTTTATATATTTGCAACACAGAATTTGTATTAGATGTAACACTTGTAAAATGCCCCCTGTTCTGTTGGCTATCCACTCACAGTGTTCTTTAAAGGGTAAGTGTTCATTTTTACAAAGAATAATTTACTGTTCTATGACATTGGGGGATCACATCTAAGAAACCATTGTCCAATTTAGGGTTAAAAAATCTGTATATATTTCTCTTCTGGGAGTCATACAGTCTTAGCTACAACATGCAGGCATTTGATGCACATTCTAGTCTGTTTTATTGGTTGTATAGAGCAAGGGTCCAATTTTATTCCTTTGCAGGTGGATTCACAATTATCTCATCCCAAGTGATTAAATGTATATTTAATCTTTTACATTTTCTTGGCACCTTTATCTAAACCTGGTTTTCTTTAAATTTACATATTTCTGTTTGAATCAAATCTATTTAAAATTAGTGCCCATCATTTTGCAGGTGGCTCTCCAAATGTCCTAGTATCATTTGTTGAAAACCAATCTACTCCTTCCCACCTGATTGCTTTAGGACTTCTGGCAGCAAGCAACTATTCCTATTGACTGATAAGAGCTCAGACTGCAGATCTCCCACTTCAGCCAAACCCTAGTCTTTCTTCTTGTAAGCCAGTTGTGTGCTTAAATCTGCTTCCTGGAGACGAAGCACCTTCTTCTCACATTGGTAACTCCTGTCACATATGTTTTTAAATTCAATTTAAATAGACATAAAGTTAAGCTAATGCTAGACTATTGGCAGACAGCCCCTGAGAAGAATAAGAGATGAATATGAATTTATTTTTAGCATATCACAAGATAAGGTGACTTCACAGTTGACAACTCTACAGTTTCACTAAAGGCAGGAAGAGGGCTGATGAGACAACGCATGGCAAAACGGAAGGTTCGAGGCAGTACTGGGAGAAGTACTCACACCAAACTCACAGGCTACATCAAAAAGTTGATTTCCTGCCACACAGTAAACCTCCTTATCATTCCCTAGGCACTGGGCTAACTTAAAGGCCGAGGAAAAGGAAATCATTGTTGACAGAGTTCTGCACACATCCAATAGTAGGCAGGTCCTGGGAAAGGGGACTCAGCATTTTACCCTTTCTGATGGGACATACACTGCCCTCAGGAGGCAAGGTAGAGGTCTAGCTGCTGGCAGTAGCTGGTCTAGCTGCTTGAACCACTGATGGCTGTCCCTATGGACCTCTGCCCGAGTTTATGTGAGAGGCCTGAGGAAGGTCAGGGAGCTGTGGCCAGCTTCTCCAAAATGGAGACAACTGGGAGAAACAGCCAGATGGGAGATGGACTAGGCCTGTTGGTCTTACCTGTCTGCATTTCTTGTCATTTTATCTAATTGTGTGGGACATATACTAAACGCTATAAGGTTAGAAGTGGAAATATGTCAGTTCATTAATAACAATCAGAAAGTAAACAAGGTAAATAAACAAGTGGTTCACTGTATGTTCTAAGGACAAGATCATGGCTGGCTAAGTGACTAAGAGAACACAGTAGAGCAGAACACCTGGGTGTGGGTCACCAAGTGCTTGCTGATCAGCTCTGTCAGCTTGTTAAGACTGAACCAGTAGAGCCTCCGTAGTTCATATAAGGTTAATAGATACAGGTCTTAATTGGGGTTGCTGTGAAGAGACACTATGACCAGAACAACTCTTCTAAAGGAAAACATTTAATCTGGGCTGGTTTACAGGTTCAGAAATTCAGTCATTTTCATCCTGTACAGGCAGACATGGTGCTGGAAAAGGAACAGAGAGTTCTGCATCCAGGTAACCAGGAAGCAGGAAGACAGTGAAATGTTGGGCCTCGCATGAGCATTTGAAACCTTGAAGCCCAACCCTAGTGACACACTTCCTCCAAGAAGGTTATACCTACTCTATCAAGACCACACCTCCTCATAGTGCCAGTCTCTGTGGGCCTATGGGTACCATTTTTATTCAAACCATCACAATTCACCTCAAAGAATTGTAGCGGATCTGGTGTGTAAAGTACTTAGGGGTAACTATAGCTTGCTAGGTACTGTAAGCATTCACTCTTTATTATATATAATACTTTGTTTTGCGATGTATTTCAATTCTAACTAAAACACTAGGAAGTGTTTTATACCTTAAAACTGACCATTCTTCTCACTTTCTGAGAAGTATGTGTGAATTAATGTTATTCAATAACAGCCACTAAGAACTCTAATCTGATATTTGATGGTTGCATATTAAACACGCTAATTATGTGATATTTTGACTCACAGGAAAGCTAGTACTTCTGAAAAGATAAATAAAAGGAAACAAAACCCTCCAAAATTAAAACTAAACGACATATTATTTTAGTAATATAGGTATATTGGACTGAATGGGAGACCAGTATCCCCCAACTCCCCGCTTCCATGCATGTATTTAAATGCTTAGCCACTAGGGAGTAAGACTCTTTGGGGAGCATTAAGAATCCATTGTTGGAATGGATATAATGCTGTTGGAGTAAGTATGGACTTAGTAGAGGAGGCAAGTCACTATGAGATAGCCTTGAAGTTTCAAATGCCCATCCAGGTCTAGTCTGCCTCTCCGTCTCTGTCTCTGTCTCTGTCTCTGTCTCTCTGTCTCTCTCTCCCTCTCTCTCTCTCTCTGTCTGGGGATGGATGTAGTTCTCACCTACTTCTTCAGCATCATGCCCACCTGATGTCAGGCTTCCTGCCACGAAGGTAATAGACTAATCCTCTAAAACTGTTAAGCAAGTTCTCAATGAAATGCTTTCTTTTCTAAGAGTTTTCACAATTGGTCATGTTGTCTCTTTAGCCAAGACAATGGCTGATTTGGTGATATAGGGAATACACAATCAATACAATTTATTTTTGAGATTTTTCTATATAAATAACTTTGTTTTTTAATGAAAAACATTTATAGTAAGAAAAATAGAACAAAGCCACATTGATATTATTTTCATAATAGTAAGCTACTAAAGAACTAAGTACAAGAAGTGTGAAATCTTTTAAACATGATTGATGACTGTCATAAAGAGAGATTTTATAATGTGATAATTAAACCTGTGAGTTTAATTCGTATATGTGTATAAGAAATATTTGTATAAATGGTGGTCAACTTCCCCCCTAGATTTTTAATCTAGATGTTTTTATACTTTTATATTCTAGATGCACCAGAATCTACCAACAATCAAGGACTCCATAGCTCTTATCTTTGTGTTTATTAAGACTTTTGGACAAACTGAAATGCAAAGAAATAAACAGATACCTTCCCATGATGTGCCCAAGGTTGAGGTCAAGATAATGCAAAAGATCGTATAATGTGGAGTTTGTAGTTCAAAAAACTCTAGATGTTTACCTTTGTGGTTCATGAGAGGATCTTGTTATACCTAAGTATCATAGCTGAAAATGAGGCCTTCAACTCTCTTTCTTGACTTGCAGCATAATCTTCTAGTTTTGCATTTATACTTATGTCTTGTTTTTCATCCTTATTTTTCTTTCGAAATTTTAATTTTTAATTTTATTTTGTGTTAGGAGTTGATCTGGTGCTCTGTATACAAATGCTAAATCCTGTACTCCAAGATCTGGTTTCCCCCAAGTAAAATACTTCTCATGTATACTAGCCTTTGTTGTGTAAACCTTGCCCCCCAACTTAAACTTATTTGGTTAATAAAAGCTAGAGCCTGTGATTGGACAGTATCTTAACAAGAGAAAGGCAGGACTTGAGGATTGAGTGAAGGGTGGCAGGAGAGACAGAGAGGAGACAAAGAGTGGAGGAGGCCACCATGAGGCCAGATGGATCATGAGCATGTGGCTAGAAGTGGACCCTGAGGACAGGATGGTGAAACAGGAATAACCCAGATGAGACTCAAACAGCAAGTTACAACGGGAGGTACAATGGAATAGCTCACAACCTTCCCATTCTAGGTTTACCTCTTGTAGATAAAATACCAGAATTTTGTGTTGTTTTTCTTTTAATGTGGGGTAGCTAGAATAATTAATTCATTTACAGTTTTGTGTGTATGGGGGTCTTGTCTTTCTGTTTGTTTGGGTACCATGTATGTGCCCGGTGCCTGAGGAGACCAGAAAAGATTATCGGATCTCCTGGAACTGGAGTTACAGATGATCGTAAGCTGCCATGTGGGTGCTAGGAATCAAACTCAGGCCTCTGGAAGAGCAGCAAATGCTCTAGACTACTAAGCCATCTCTCCAGCCCTTACCTTTACTTCTTATCCTGTTTAAATATCCAAAATTGTGTCTTTGATGATGCTTCCTAAGACAATTTTGTGCTTGCTTCCTTCTCCGTGCCTCACCATCTCCTTGTTTATTTCTATGGGATCAGCTTCTGTTCACCACGATCCACAAGCTGGCTCTACAAGTCTTCCTCCAGGTGTCCTGTCAGTTTTATGACTTGTTTGTACCTAATGTATGGGATGCTACACCATTCATCACGGTTGCCAAGCAATGGCATGACATGAACCCATACAGGAGCTCCTTGGTTCCTAAACACGCTCATTCAGGAACGCTATCCTCTGCACTTCTATCTTCCTTGCTGGCCTGAAGCAGATCAGCAGCATGCTTAGATAGCTGCTGACTGCCACAAGAGCTCCTGTCCTTCAGGTTGATAGGCTTGTCAGCTGGGTCTGTTTGTGACATTGTGATTCTGCTTGAATAGCTCCTGTGTCCCACAGAGCACGCTCCCAGGCATGCAGTCACTTGAAATCAGATAGACAATCTAGGAAGTACTTCACTCCATATCATCTAGGTGTCAACAAGGCCCACAGGGGTCTTGACATCCTTCTAACAGCTCTCCACAGTCAAGTTCCCAGGAAATAAAAGCTAGAAGCTGTTCTTGGCGTGCAGCTTCATTCTCATCAGTCAGTGCTTTGGGCAAATAGGTGTATTGAGCTCCACGTTATCCTCCCCATACACATGCATGCACATGCACATGCGCAGGCACATGGACAGACATGTACACACATGCACATGCACGGGCACATGGACGGGCATGTACACACATGCACACACACATATAGGCATGCATACACATACACACATGCACACACACATGCATTCACATACATACAGACACACACACGTACATGTACATGTACAGACATACACACACACATGCACAGGTGGGCACACACACAACTGCACACACACACATGCTCACACACTTTCCCTTGTGTCTCCTTTTGCTCACAATATACTTCTTCTATAGCGAGCCTCCTCCTCTTCCCTCAACTGTTCTTTTTTCCTTCAGTATGGTAAGTCTTCAAAACTGAGCTTGTCTCTCCACCTTCTGTGGACCTTGTCTCTAACTGACCAAGCCCTGTGGGATTTATCTTTCTCTGCCCTGTTAGCACTTTATTTCCCCTACTAATTTGACCACGGTCACTTTCCTTCCCAAGAATTCCAACATTCTGCACTTAGAAAGGACCTTAGATAGTCTGGTTTTCTGTTCTTTCCTATTAGTAATTAATCAAGGCCCCCCAGACACTTGAGCTCTTCCTGAGGACTAACATACCTTCTTTCCCTTCCTGTAAATCCTGGGAGGATTGGAACTTTGCTCTTCTTACCATTGAAGATTATGATGCTGGCCTGCAGCTATTTAGTGCAGGGAAATGGAAATTTTAATTCAAATCTTATTGAAATAAAAAGATATTTCATTGCCAAGGGCTAGATCACCAATAGCTACCAAAAGGGATTTCCACTTTGTATAAAGTCATACTAGAGTGGCTAAGGTAAGAGCTGAGTCAGAAATATCATCCGTGCTCCTGATAGCCAAGATGTTATACACAGTAGGAAAAGACTCAAATTATACTTTGAAGAGGACACTAGGAAGTACATACAAGTTCATATGTAAGGTTAAAGATGTGGAGGCGTACGCGTGTACATGTGTGCGTGTGTATGTGTGTGTAGAGCTATGTGTTTACAAACATGTACACATACATAATCTTCAAATATGTATTACCATATGAATATCAATGTATATATATGTATCTACATGTATGTGACTGTCCTTGTACTCTGTGATGAGTCGCTTGAAGGTCATGGTTGTAACACATTGCAGTAAGAATTTCGAGCTGTGCCTTATTCACGGTATGCGCACAGTAAAAGTTCATGTGGCTCTCAGGACCTTTCCTCCAGGAACTTTGCTGGCACGCAGCACAGAAGTAGAGTGGTTGTTTAGCATTTGTGATGCTCTGGGTCTCACCCCAGCACTGCAAAAGTAAATAAACAAATGCAAGAATGAAGGGGTGAGCTAGCTGCAGACTCTGCTGGTTCCCAGGGACTCTTCTTGGTCTCTCAGTGGTCGAGCTGCTGTTGTCACACCCCTTCCTCTCCGCCCCTGCTATTTGGATGCCACACTCAAGCATCAGATGGTCCAGGATCTCTGACCCCATAGCAGTGACATGCCATGATTCCTTAGTGTTCCCAAGGCGATTGAGTCCCTTGGCTCGCACATCAAGGTCTCATTGCAGCCTTGGTGGACCTCCGGGTGTGCGGTCTGGGGGGCCAGAGAACAGAGCTTTTCCACTTAGCTGGCTCTCTGGGAAGGCCTGCACTGGATTTAAAACTATTACAGGAGACAAGTTATCTGCAGCTTAACATTTTTAAGGGCCAATTTCAATTGCTAGGACAGAGTTATCCAGAAAGAACAGTGCAGATGTCAGCATAGCCTGAAATCATCAATACCTCCCCTCTCTCTCCCTCCACACCACCCCTGTTCCCCCAAGATCTTTCACTGTTTCCTCCATCTCCTCAGTCTTCACTGCTTGTCCCAAGCATACAGTCCTGGAGGCCTAAGCCAAGCTGGCTGAGAAGCATGTCCCTGCTTTGATTCGAACCTCCATTTTCCCCCTAGGCTAACTCCTGAGTCAGATATAAAGCAAGCTCCTGCTACTCTGGGTACAGTAGAAAGGCCAGCTGTCTTGAGACCCTCAGGAGAATGGGAAAGTGAAAGATTATCACTGATACCTCTTGGAATGGATGCAGATGTGCAAGGAGACCTTCCTGGGCTGAAATACCAAAGTGGGTACAGGTGGCTCCTTAACGGAAGTCTGATAGGCACAAGAAAGCACTTGAATGATTACTTCGACTGCAATGTGCTGGGCTATTTTCAGATCCCAGAAAGTGAAGTAACTCTGGCACCATGTTGACTGGCCACAGGCACAGAGGTGAGGGAAAATGCCGAATGGGAGGCTGTTGGGAATTCCCAATCCTTGGTTTTTGTTAGCTGGGGCCATGACATCTTTTAAAACTCCTCCATTTTGGCTTAACTCTGACAATTCCTCTAAATACAGTAATTTGGAATCCAGAAGTAAAATAGCTTGTTTTTCTCATTTCTTGCCTTCTCTGCCCTATATAATAGCTTCCAGGAAAGATGTTCTTGGATCATCTGGTATTCCTAACTGACCATGCACAGGTTACTCCTAGCAATAACCAACTGCAAACCAAACGTGAAACTTTTCAACCCCTGGCCCTTTCTGCCCCATAACTGTGCCGACTGCAAGCTCTAATTTTTATGATAACCCCCATCGTGGTGTGTTCTCTCCCAAAGAAAGGTCTGACCTGTATTAAGTGACTCATTTCCTTTTCTGTCCTTCATATTTGTAAGCCATTCAGTTTCTATGAGACCTTCACACTCCCTCCCTTCTCCAACCTTAAGGCTAGGTAAGCTAAAAGAAGATTACATTTTTTTTCAGGCCACGTTCTGTTTGGAGTACAAATGAAGGTGGGCTAGACAATGAGCCATAGTACCTATCTTTTTTGTCCTGTCACCACAGAGCTGGGGCTACATATATTGTTTTCCTACCAGATGGTTCTGGAGAGGAAGCGTAGGTCCTGTGCTTGCATGAGAGGCTCTTTATTCTCTGAGCCACCTCACCAGCTCCAGAAGGATCCATTTCCATACATTAAGACTTAAAGAAAAAGGTTGACCAGAAGGGATTGTGTCTGAGCTAAAACCTATGGACAAATGGTATGTGAATGTATTATTGTGCTGTGTCTTTGCCTTGGGGTGGGCTGGTTTTGAGCCCGTTTCAATGAATAAAAATGCTCAAAATGTAATCAACAATCTTTCTTTTGCACACATGTTAGATTTCCCGTCCTCAGTCATTGCCACGGCTGAGGGTCCTCAGAGATTACCAATCCTATGCATCTCCTCCCAAACCTCTTAATTGTAGACACTTTCCACAAGTAAAAATAAACTTAGTGTTCAAGTTAAGGTTTTTTTGTTTCCCTAACAGAGTCCACTTTCTTGGTTTATAGAAATGCTGGCTTTGTGGGGGACCAAATGGTGTTACATTAGTCATGCCATCGTTTTTTTAACTGCTAAAAACAAAACAAAAACTCCCTCCACCTGTAAAAATAGAATGAATATTTTCTGTATATTTTAATATCATGTCTTAGGAAAAGGAATCCAGCAACCAAAGGGATGGACACCCCTTCGTCCTTTGGTTGAAAATGACGCTATGACTCCCCTCTGGAAGAGCCCGGGATGTAGTAAGACAGATGGAGATCTACAAGGAAACTTTGAAGAAATTTGCTTCCTATGCTCCCCATAAAGAGCAGTGAACCCCAAGGAGAAATTCAGCAGAGATTCAAAACTCTTTTCAGTCTCAGGTTTTAAATGTCCCAGGAAGGATCCTGCAGGATGAAGTAGCTAGGACTTGTTCACACCACTGTTCTTTCATGTATTATGGGATGGACTCCTTGTTTTCTATCTCGCCCATTACAATGAAGAAGTTGTACTCATGTCCAAAGTACTGACAAGACTTTTTTTGACAAGACATGACATTTTACTTTGCTGGGTGTTAATTCTTTATGTGCCGAGCAGATGCATCTATGGTAATGATAAGGGTAACAATAATGCTTCTCTGTTTATGTTGTTTCATTTATTATGATATGGTAAGAGGAAATTGAGAGTTGACTTTTCTCAAGAGTGGCATTCTTCCCTGGTTTTAAGCTCTGAGAGACAAGTAAAATCCACACACCAGTTAGATGCTAATGAGGCCCCAGTAATCTCTCTTTAGAAAAGTATCTGGTTGTGGCAAACATAATTTTGGCAAATTGTGGAAAGTGCTGAGGCAGAGGTTCATAGTGTCGACAGATCGTAACTCTTCCTATGATGCCGAGTATGCAGAAAAGCCACTGGCATTCATTCCGAAGCATGATGTAGCTCAGCAGAAGCAGCCATGCAGCCTGGGTTCACTCTTGGGAAAACTCATGGCCCAGCCAGGAGAACCACACCAAGTTCAAACAAAACTTCAAGGCCGATTCCTTTTGGAAACATGCATAAGTTTTTCATGTTGACATTGTAGTTCAAATAATCAAACAAGAATAAGACGTGTTCTTAGTTTTAAGAAATTACCATTATTTAGCACTTAAGAAGCTGCATCAGGAGGATTCTAAGTTTGAGGCCAGCTTGGGCTACTTAGACTGAGACCCATTACCAAAACAAACAAACAAACAAACAAACAAACAAACAAATGCCACATTATTTCATAGTTTGTGTATAGTAACGTATGAGAAGTGTAATAATTTTTTTTATCACTGTAGTGAGAGAGTCAAGTTTTCCTAGGGGTAATCTATGGTATATACTGTTGAAAAATGGCAGTTTCTTTCCTCAAGGGATGGTTCTTCCTGATTAAAGTGACAGCTCCACATTCATGAGCTAAGGTGGACTCGGAACATGGGAGAGAGTGTGTGCAACTGTCATTGCAGTTGTGGTTTACCAGATCCAGAATCTGCCTTGTAATATACATTAAACTTGTTTTAGGTGGTGCCTTAATTAGGGTACTATTGCAGTGATTAAACACCATGACAAAAAGGAACTCAGGGAAGAAATAACTTATAATATGGCGTCCACCATGCAGAGAAGGCAGGACAGGATCTCAAGGTAGGAACCTGGAGCCAGGAACTGGCACAGAGACCAAGACAGAGTGCTACTTTCTGAGTTGCTCCCCCTAGCTTGCTCAGTTTGCTTCCTTATCCCACCCAGGACCACCTGCCTATGGGTGAACTGGCCACCATAGGCCAAGCCATGTCATATCAACCATTGACTGAGAAAATGCCTCATGGACTTGCCTGCAAGCTAATTCCATAGCAGCATTTTCTTGATTAAGATTCCTTTTTCCCAAAGTCAAAATATCACTATTTGCAAATGATAGGATAGTATATTTAAGTGATCCCAAAAGTTTCACCAGAGAACTACTAAGCCTGATAAACACCTTCAGCAAAGTGGCTGGGTATAAAATTAACTCAAATAAATCAGTAGCCTTCCTCTACACAAAAGAGAAACAAGTTGAGAAAGAAATTAGGGAAACCACACCCTTCATAATAGTCCCAAATAATATAAAACACCTCGGTGTGACTTTAACCAAGCAAGTGAAAGATCAGTATGATAAGAGCTTCAAGCCTCTGAAGAAAGAAATTGAAGAAGACCTCAGAAGATGGAAAGATCTCCCATGCTCATGGATTGGCAGGATTAACATAGTAAAAATGGCCATTTTACCAAAAGCTATCTACAGATTCAACGCAATCCCCATCAAAATTCCAATCCAATTCTTCAGAGAATTAGACAGAACAATTTGCAAATTCATCTGGAATAACAAAAAACCCAGGATAGCTAAAACTATCCTCAACAATAAAAAGACTTCCGGGGGAATCACTATCCCTGAACTCAAGCAGTATTACAGAGCAATAGTGATATAAGTGTATGGTATTGGTACAGAGATAGACAGATAGACCAGTGGAATAGAATTGAAGACCCAGAAATGAAACCACACACGTATGGTCACTTGATTTTTGACAAAGGAGTCAAAACCATCCAATGGAAAAAGGATAGCATTTTCAGCAAATGGCGCTGGTTCAACTGGAGGTCAGCATGTAGAAGAATGCAGATTGATCCATTCTTATCACCTTGTCCAAGTGGATCAGGGACCTCCACATCAAACCAGATACACTCAAACTAATAGAAGAAAAAGTTGGGAAGAATCTTGAACACATGGGCACTGGAGAAAATTTCCTGAACAAAACACCAATGGCTTATGCTCTAAGATCAAGAATCAACAAATGGGATCTCAAAGAATGCAAAGCTTCTGTAAGGCAAAGGACACTGTCGTTAGGACAAAATGGCAACCAACAGATTGGGAAAAGATCTTTACTAATTCTACAACTGATAGATGGCTTATATCCAAAATATAAAAAGAATTCACAAAGTTAGACTGCAGGAAGACAAATAACCCTATTAAAAATGGGGTTCAGAGCTAAACAAAGAATTCACAGCTGAGGAATGCCGAATGGCTGAGAAGCACCTAAAGAAATGTTCATCTTTAGTCATAAGGGAAATGCAAATCAAAACAACCCTGAGATTCCACCTCACACCAGTCAGAATGGCTAACATCAAAAACTCCGGTGACAGCTGATGCTGGTGAGGATGTGGAGAAAGAGGAACACTGCTCCATTGTTGGTGGGATTACAGACTGGTACAACCATTCTGGAAATCAGTCTGGAGGTTCCTCAGAAAATTGAACATTGAACTACCTGAGGACCCAGCTATACCTTTCTTGGGCATATACCCAAAAGATGCCCCCACATAAAACAAAGGTACATGCTCCACTATGTTCATAGCAGCCTTATTTATAATATACAGAAGCTGGAAAGAACCCAGATGCCCTTCAACAGAGGAATGGATACAGAAAATGTGGTACATCTACACAATGGAATATTACTCAGCTATCAAAAATAATGACTTTATGAAATTCATAGGCAAATGGTTGGAACTGGAAAATATCATCCTGAGTGAGGTAACCAAATCACAGAAAAACACACATGGTATGCACTCGTTGATAAGTGGATATTAGCCCAAATGCTCGAATTACCTAAGATGCACAGAACACATGAAACTCAAGAAGGATGACGAAAATGCAGATGCTTCACTCCTTTAAAAGGGGAACAAGAATACCTTTAGGAGGAGATAGGGAGGCAAAGTTTAGCACAGAGACTGAAGGAACGCCCATTCAGAGCCTGCCCCACATGTGGCCCATACATATACAGCCACCAAACTAGATAAGATGGATGAAGCAAAGAGGTGCAGGCTGACAGGAACTGGATGTATATCTCTCCTGAGAGACACAGCCATAATATGGCAAATACATAGGCGAATGCCAGCAGCAAACCACTGAACTGAGAATGGGACCCCCGTTGAAGGAATCAGAGAAAGGACTGAAAGAGCTGAAGGGGCTCAAGACCCCATATGAACAACAATGCCAACCAACTAGAGCTTCCAGGGACTAAGCCACTACCCAAAGACTATACATGGACTGACCCTGGACTCTGACCTCATAGGTAGCATTGAATATCCTAGTAAGATCACCAGTGGAAGGGGAAGCCCTTGGCCCTGCCAAGGTTGGACCCCAGTGAACGGGATTGTTGATGGGAGGGTAGCAATGGGGGGAGGATGGGGAGGGGAACACCCAATAGAAGGGGAGGGGAAGGGCTTAGGGGGACGTTGGCCTGGAAACAGGGAAAGGGAATAACCAAATGTAAATAAGAAATATCCAATTTAATAAAGACGGAGGGGAAAAAAGACAAAAAAAAAAAAAAAAGATTCCTTCTTCCTAGATGACCCTACCTTTTACTTGCCCTAAAAACTAGAGGACAGATAGCTGAACACTTGCATTATTCCTTGGAAGACTGACAAGCTTTCTCTGAAGATTTATTGGATCAAAATAGTTTGATTATACTCTGTCCTTCATTTTCTAATTACAAATAGACTTGATTTATTTTAGTTTTTAAGACTTTTGCCACCTGGTAACCTTGAATTGAAGCTAGGATATTCATTCATCTTGACAGAGGCATTCCACAGACAATGTGTTTGGAAGAGCTATGATTTCAACTGATGTTATAATTATGTTATCTATACAAAAACTTTTCAGTTAATCTTCCAGCAACATTGATCATAGTGCTACAAAAATTAAGACTGCTTTGAAGGGGGAAGAAGTTTCAGTGATTTTTTTTTTTTTTTTTTTGCAGCCTTCATCTGATGATGGCTGAGAGTCCAAGGCTTTTTAATTCTTTTTATAAACACTTTTCTGTACCCAGAATAATCTACCTTATAACAAAGATTTTATAGTCATCATGACTGATAATGAGTTAGCAATCATTTCTCCCTTGAATGATAACTTTAATAGGAACATTGTTACAACTCACCACAGATGGATGGAGTTAAGTCATGGGTGCTACTTGCACTGAATCTTGTTTCACACGGTAGGAAGTTCTTTATTTCAATCAAGTTCAGAACCACAGCCTGCTGTTGAGGTCCTCCAAGGTTACTGTCCGTGCCCACCTCTCACAGTCAGCATTATACTGGCCATGATCCAACTGAAAACAGAAACCACAACAAGGATTTAAACAAAGAAAATCCCTGTCTTAGCCTCTCTTCCTGTACTGTGATTAGACATTCTAAGGGAGAAAGAGCTTATTCTCTGAGTTCAAAGTGCAGTCCATAATGGCAGGGGATCAAGGCAGTAGGAGCTTGAAGCAGTTAGTCACATCATGTCTGTAGTCAGAAGAACAGAGAAGTGGATGCATGTTTCCTAGTGTTTGGCTTCATCTCTCCACTTTGTTCAGAGATCTTTGTCCACGAAATGCTGTTACCTACCACTGAGATGTGTCTTCTCGCTTTGATGGATATTCCCCTGCAGGTATGCTCAGAAACCTTTCTTTCAGGTAGTTCTAAAGTCCTTCAAGTTGACAATCAACTCTAAGCATCACAATCTTATGTAAATCACGTATCAGTAGGTATAAGAATTCCCTGGGCAGGTGATCCTACACTGTGTGTGAAAGCCAGCTGAGTATGAGCTCAATGAGCCAGAGGCAATGCTTCCTGTGGTTTCTGCCTTGAGGTGCTCTGTGAGGTTCTGTCTGACTTCCCTAAATGATGAGCTGTAACCTAGAAGCTGAAACAAAGCCTTTTCTCCCTAAGTTGCTTTTGGTCACAGCATTTTATCACAATAAAAAGACACCTGGGGAAAGGCTGCGATGTGTTGATTCCAGTGGCAAAGGAAGATCTCTGGTCTGTTCAGGATGCTATGACACAAGGCCACAGACTAAGCTGCTTATAAACAACACACGGTTATTTCTCATAGCTCTAGAGGTTGGAAGTCCAAGATGAAGGCATCTGCACAGTCAGTATCTGGTGGAAGTCTGTTTCCTGTTACATAAATCATGTTTTCCTACAGTGACCTCACACAGAAAGGGGACAAGGCAGTTCCTAAGGTGGTTTCTTTTATAAATACATTAACTTCATCCTGAAGGCTCTGCTCTTGTGACCTGCTCATCCCCAAAGTTCCCATCGAGAAAAACTATCCTAGTCATAACTTGGATTTGATGTGTTGTTTTAATTCCATTTCTGATGCTATGATATAGAGTCCAACAGAAAGCGACTTAGACGAGAAAGGGATTTATTTTAGTTTACAGTCTCAGATAATAGTTTATCATTGTGGAGAAACCAAGGCAAGAAATTCAAACAGATTACATCTACAATAAAAAGCAGAGAAAAATGAATGTGTACAAATTCACTCACTCATATGCTTGAGTCAACTCCATTTCTCCATTCCTGAATAGTTTATGATTTCCCTGCTCAGGGAATGGTGCCACCCACAGTGAACTCTGTCTCCCAACATCAATTAACCTAATTAATCCTTACCTCCAAGACATGCCCAAAGGCCAAGCCAACGTAGACAACTCCTCATTGAGACTCTCTTTCCAGTGATTCTACATTAAGTCATGTCAGCAATTTAAGCTAACCATCACACGTGTATTACAGGAAGACACAAATGTTCAGACCATAGCAGAAATTATTTGTAAAGAGTTAAAGAAAACAGTCTTGTAGATGTTTAATGTTACAACTAAGAACCAATATTTTTTCTCTTTAATTGATTGAATTTTTATCAAACCTACATAAAAATATCCTTCTCAGAGGTGTAGAGATGAATGTATTCTACGTTGAGTTAAAAAGTTCAACATTGAACTTACTATTACTAGGTTTTGTGGTGTTGATATGGACACATTTGGTAGAGTAGAACACATCATAGGTAAAATTATGATTGTATTCATTCAAGAAATACAGAGAAAATTATTCTTGCAATTGGGTGGCATACACATATAAACATACTATATTGAGTGAACTGTCACAGCTTGAAACAACAGCTGCAGCCAGCATCAGAATTTAAAAACATTTTAATTAACACAGCTGACTATGAATGCCTATTGATTAAACTTACATTGAACACAGAAACAAAACTAAATAAGTCCAAGACAACGCACATTTTGCAAGGTGGTGTGTACTTCTTTTGTTCTTTTTTAACTGGATTTTAGAAGTGTTTCAGCATTCAGGAGAATTGCATCGTAAATCAGCCCGCTAGTCCCTTGTTGGCACTGAAAGATTCTTCAATTAAAAAATGATTAGTTGAAAATCTTCTATCAAGACACTCATGTGTTGGAAGCCAGAAGATTTCAGGTTTTGCAATAAGTACAAAGGCAAGATGATTCCAACCAAGTCAGGGAGATGAGAGAATTAAGTGACGAAGACCTCAGACAGCTCAAAGTCCAGTTTTGAAATCCTGCAAATTACTTGTAGGAACAATCTTTTGATCAAGCTCCGTTTTTGTAATTGGATTATATCATGTACTGGAATGGAATGAAAGTCCTATGACTTCGTACATCTATTTGGCAACACAATAGAATTATGAGCCCAGAGTTTATTTTTATGAGTTTTTGCCTTGTAAAATATTTGGTGACAAAGAGAATCTCGAAATTGAGGTAAAAAGCCATTATCTGTCCAGTGCCTGACCTCGTATGTGAACACACTTCCTAAGGGCTAGAACTGATTGTCTCAATCACTTCAGACATTTCTTTTGGGTTGATTCGATTCATAAGCACCCAGTGTCAATGTATTTTCTCAAATATAATGTTATACATTACAGGACAGAGGAAACACACATCCATTTCTAACATTATTAGAAACATTAATTTGAAGATTATTTGAAGATTAAAGAGATAACATCAAAAAAAGTAAGACTTTCCTTGAAAATATATATTATGTATGTAACAGATCATTTTCAGCAAACATGGGATTTGCATATTATTTTTGGTGTTAAGATATTAAGATATTATAATTTTTATATTTTTCTTTAACCTATAAAACTATGATTTATTTTATAGATGAAGTGATTTTTGCAAAGAATTTCTGCTAAGAAATATTTATAAGTCAACCAGTTTAAAGCACATGCCAATTTGTTGAAGGTTTCTTTTCCTTTTATATTTTTCCCTTTTTGTCAGTTAAGACTGGCCTTGAACCCAGGTACAAGTCACAGACATTTTATTTCTATTGAATCGTTTGAATCCATTTTATAAAGTCATACAGGAAGTCAGTCTAAAAGGTAGAATGTCACCAAGGCTGCTCTTGAAATTCTGACTTCCTTTCTTCCTCCTTCCAGGTGCTGAAATTGAAGGAGCAGTTTAATGACTTCTTGAGATATATAATTTTAATCAATCTTAATATCCTCCTTTGCTCTCAAAACTGTCCTGACTTGGGATCTTAGAGTGCTAGGTTGTAGTTATAAAATTCTACCATATACTAGGCTGTTATACTAGATTCTAATTTTCTCCCTGCTCTGGAAAAGGTAAAAGTCCAGCATTGGAGCAACCCCGGTCTGCTTCTCATGCCGACTCCACTCCTGGCTTCCTCCTATCACCAATGCTTTGGCAGGCCACCCCAAGTCTTGAGATGGCAGAGACAGAGTCCAACATTCCTGGTGTGGCTGATTGAGGCATGAATGCCACTTCTACAGGTTCATCCCCATGATCCAGTGTCATCCATACCATCTCTGATAGGCCTCAACAAATACCATCAATAGGGTCACCACTTCAAAAGACAAAATTCAGTTCATTAAACTTTTACTTAAACCTGTAGCCCTATATCTAGGAGTCATATCGTAGAATAAGAAGTAACAATGGTGTTTCATACACACAGTCCTTATGTGTCCGTAACCACCCAACAGCCAGGTTCTCAGACACAGGTGAACGTGCACCTTTCCTATAATGTCTGTGGTCTAAAACAAGCCTCTTCATGCCCTTCTCCTTGTCTTTGAAAGCCTCTCAGTTAGCTGAGCACTCTCTCAGCTGCTCACTTTTAAAGACACAACTCCTGCTTTGCATCTTGCTAGGGTGCATGGGCTTCTGTAAGGCTGCTCTGAAGGCCTTTTGCAGGGTCCCCTCACTTTACCATTGTTAGGAACTCTCACACTTAAGTGGCTCAGAACTGCTGGTTACAAGAGGCTAGGGATGCCACCCAATGGCTTTCTATGGTCTGAAATTAACCTGAAAATAATTTGAGGCTTCTCTGTTCCTTCCCAGTCCTCCCTGCCCTTGCCTAGTAAAATGAGCAGTGGACGCCTTTCCGTGGGTTCATCACCATCTAAGGACCAGTCTCCCCCTCTCTTGATCCTGCCTCCCAGAGTAACGTCCTCCTTTTGGTGAAGAGCTAGCTCTAAGCACTGCCACGTTATTTACACGGACACAGTTTAAAATGTGCTTCTCATTTTTGACAACATGTTTTTGGACCCCTCTACCAAACAACTCACACTTACACTCAGATGCCTTGGGTTTCCAGATTCTTGTGGCTAATACAAGTTTTAAGATAATAATTCAGATGACTTCACTGCTTACTGCATCTACTCTCATCTAAATAACAGAGCCAGGGTCTCCATGAAGCAAGGCAAGGACGAGAGCCTAGGGAGGGGACAAACCTTAGTTATTACCTCAAAATGTCCTGCCAAAAATGCAGGAATTTGAAGGATTAAAAAAAGTTTTAAAATTATTTATTAGATCCCCTGTTTTATAGACGCTTGTGAGACCCAACTAGAGCAAATGCTTGCTTTTAGGATGACCTGCAGCACTGGGGCCACATTGACATTCACCTCCTTCAAGCCAGAATGCTTTCCAGTGATTGACAGCTGCCAACTCCATCAGTTTTCCCGAATTACCCTCAAAATGCATCTTTAGGAATTGGAGACAGTGTTCTGCATAGAGTAGAATATTCTGCATGACACGATTCTCCCATGAAATTTTGTGCATTCGTGAGTGTGTGTATGTGTTGTATAAAGGGTAGCTTCAAGTTTTCTTCAAGTACCATTCACTCCTCCTCCTCCTCCTCCTCCCCCTCCTCCTCCTCCCCCTCTTCCTCTTCCCCCTCTTCCTCCTCCCCTCTTCCTCTTCCCCCTCTTCCTCCTCCTCCTTCTCCTCTTCCTCCTCCTCTTCTTCTTCAGATAGAGTCTCCCACCTCCCCCAGAATTTGCCAAGTAAGGTGAGCTGGGTGGCCACTGAGCCACAACATACATTCAGTGCCTGACTTTCCCCAGTTGTTTCTGAGAACTGAACATGGGTTCTACTGCTTGTGTGGCAAGCACTTTCTAAACCAAGCCTTTCTCTAGACCTTTGCACTAAAAGTTTGCCTACTCTGCCCTCCTGTGGGTATGGGTGTGGATGTGGGTGTGGGTTTGGGTGTGGGTGTGGGTGTGGGTATGGGTGTGGACTTGTGGATGTGAGTGTGGCCTTACCCCCCAAGCACGGGCGATTATCCTGGGCTTTCTGACCATCCAGGGCATTTCTTCTGAATTGTGTATTTTGTTTGTGAACGTGTATCCAATCTCCAGAGCCTTGGAGTGTCATAGGATGGAGTTGATTTAATAATTCATACAGTGGACGGGAAGGAAAGTGACTTATGCTTTAAAAAGTGAAAGTCTGAGTCAGTCTTCTCCTTTGGAGCAAGATATAGAACTCTTAGCTCCTCCAGCACCATGCCTGCCTGGATGCGGCTATGCTCCTGCCATGATGATAATGGACTGAACCTCTGAACCTGTAAGCCAGCCCCAATTAAATGTTGTCCTTTATAAGAGTTTTTAAAAAAAAGTGAAAGTCTTTCTAATTTGCGTATAATCTAAACCTTAACTGCTTATTAAAAACATTTTTTTCTCACAGAGCTGGATCAAGTTTCAACCCCAAGATTTTCCATTGTAAGCAACTTTTAATAAAGATGCAAATGACTTTGGAACCACATCTCTTCTAGCACTAACACACCAGGATGCTAACCTGCTCTGTGCTTCCCTTTGTGTTTTGGCAGAGCTACAGGCAATCACATTAGAGCTTTGGGTAAAGTTGTCCTAGAACTACCTTATGGTGTCAATGCTGAACCTGTCAAAAACCAAGTTTAGTGGGTTTTTTTCAGACATGAATTTTTTTCTCTGTGACATTTTCAGGTAATCAGCTCCTGCCTTAATTAGGCCCATGGTCACTGAACACCATTAATTTCTTCCTTCTTTGTTCTTCCTCTCTGAGAGAAGTGGAAGACACACCTGCAGCAGTATTTCACTTCAGGAACCCCAGGCAGCCTAACTGAGTCCAGTCTAATCATATGCTTTTATTTCCCTGGGCTCAGTATTCATTGAATCCCCCTCAAACATCAGATCTTGATTCACAGAAACTTCACACCAGCAGCTTCAAGCCAAGTCTCCCATTTCCAAAACCTTTTACTCTAGCAGGGCAAAACAAATAAACAAATCTATTAAGGATGCCATTGTAAATCCAGGGCCCAAGTTATTTACACATGGGAACACAAAATAAGGAATAATAGAAAAAGTGATGCAAAACCATGATGATTTATATAATTATTTCCTGCCACGCTTCATCTCAGCAATGCAGGATTTATGGTGGTGCTTTGCTTTACAAAACAAGAATACATTGTATATAAACCAGAGTGCAAGCACACCAGCTCTGTTTAGCAACCAGCCAAGGGCTGGTAAACTGCCTCCGAGTCCTTAGCCCACCCACCAACAGTGGGGGAAGGGCATGGAGCTTTTACCCCTGTGTCAAAGGGAATTTCATTTTCTAAACAGACCTCGCCAAGTGGGGTCTTCAAGTATTCAATACCAGAGTTTATTCTGTAGGTATCTATTTTGAGAAGTCATTACTTCTCTCTGTCTCTGTCTCTGTGTCTCTCCCTATCTTTCTCCCTTCCTCTCTTCCTCTCTCTCCTTCCTCAAATTTTAACACAATGAAGTAAACTAGAAACATAGTAAAAACAACCACCCTTTACTTGCACAGTCCTTTCTCTAACGTTTACAAATTCATTTTTCACTGGATGCTAGTTATAGCCCTCAGGGAAAGAGAAGTCTTCTGAAGACACCTGGGTCTTTCAGTGTAAATTTAACTAGAACAGGCCCACAATGCTCGTGGTTGACTGAGCTGAAATAATTCTGATGGCATTCTAACTCCCAGATCTTCTTCTGCCTTCCCACTAAAGGGCAATAGTTATATGTTCTTGGGGTGTTATCCTTGTGGTAGAACTATGGGATTAAATCAATTATAAGAGGTTTACCCATTGTCTCAAGGGGACAGCATGCTAATAAGACTGCTCTGAATGTTCTTAGATTTGGCAAGTTTAAAATGAAATCATCCTCGCCTTGCAAGAAACCTCTTTCCTGGGTCTCACTCAAAACAACCTTTCTTGCCAAGTCGGCCTATAGCCAGTAGTGAGCTCCAAGGGGAAGCCCCAGTATGGACCAGCAAAATGACTCCCCTAGTAAACTGTTCCACCAGTGACATAGAAGCAAGGCCACCTTGCCTTCGTGGTGGCCTAAGTCTTTGACTTGCATCTTAGCCCTTCTATGCCTCCTTTCTCCTTCTGAACTCCTGCATGTAGATCCCTGCCTGCCCAATCCTTCCTTCCATCAAAACACTAATTTTATTCCAGAAACCTCAAGCTTAGTCTGGATCCAGGAACACTGCTTGGCAGATCCTTCCAATGCAACAGCCTCTTCTATTGGCTTTGAGAAAGCTAGGCTGATTCAATGACAGGCTTCAAATTGGCGGTTTAAATCTCTGACTCCAAGAATTGGGCAATTCCAGGCAAGTCCAGGCCTCAGAAGCTGCCCCACTATTTAGCTTGAGGCAGGAACAATGAATTGGGTCAGCAGCAGTTTCCAAACTTCCTCAGCTACTTCCTCGACAAGTTTCTAGACTTCTCCAGCAAGTTTCCAGCCCTCACACCCCGGTAATGGAATGTCCATAGAGATAGACTCAATAGATCGGCATAGAAGCCACCTACCCTGGAATTCACTAAGGTGCTTTAAATCAGGCCAGCAAGCTCACTTGGTTGTCTCTCTGTTTTGGTAATGGGTGACCCCAGCGTGCTGGACTTTTGCAGAATAAAGCACTCTTTGTGTTTACACACTATTTGAGTCCAGGGTATCATTCTTTGGCAAATCATAGACCCCTACAGCTTATGAATAAAAGACGAGGAGTTACATAGACTTCCTGGTAGGCAGACAGAAAAGGAGAGGGGCCATCACTAGGTAATAAAGGTGACAAACTTCCAAGATAGCGAGGTTTTTTTCCTCAACCCTCCTGACCTGAGACAAAGGCCTGGCTGCTAAAATATAAAAAAGGCCCTGTGGGCTTTTGTCTCTGGTGGACTGGCTCAGCAAGTTCAAGGTTGAGTCGGGACTCAGTACGTAAGAGTTGTGGGCCAGTTAGCCATCATATTTCTCTCTCTGCAAAGGGATCAACCCTAAGGTGAAGGAGAAAAACTCTTTAGAACCTTGAAAAGAGACTGGATTTTGGACTTTTTGCTTCTTGGGCTTCTCGCTTCTGTGTCTCCTGAGTGTGTGCTTCCTCACCCCCAATGAAACCTTTCCTTTAACTGATTTTGCCTTTTGCTGCCTGCAGGGTTTGAGCTTTCTCTACTATCTGTTGTGCTAAAATTTGTCCTGCCTTTTAATTCTTTAACTTGTGGAGCAAATTAATGCAATAAAAACCTCCAGACTATTTCAGAGGATTACAGCAAACAGGGCTCCATTCTCTTCCATATCCAATCAGTTCACTCACGTGGTTCATCCCACCATCCCGCCATCCCACCATCCTCCCACCAGCATCTTCTTCCAAGAATCTTCTAAGGCACAAATGTAAGCAGTCTGTTTTCATTTCATGTCATAAGAAAAAGTGCAGATATGGGTGATTCTCAAGAGTAATATGATCATTTTAATAGATAATTATGTACACCTCTGTGCTTATATGAAACAAGACACTTTTCTGTATTCATCACATTGGGTCTTTCGCCAATTCAGACCAAGCCCACTTCAAGTGGACAGAAAGAATTCCCACTTGCCTGTCATCTCTGCTTTCTTTCCCACCCCAAAGATGGCACCTTGGCATTCTGAGTATTTTACGATGAGGGAAAAGAAGACCACAAAGGCAAGAGTATATGTTGACTCTCTCCTGCCATTCTCTCTGGGTGTCTCATGGGAAGGAAATTTCTGCCACCATTTCATTACTAAAATAGACCATAAAATCTAAAAGATTCTTCTTGGAACTAACCCATTTCTTCTATATTTCAGGCACTCAAGTGACAGGTGTCCTACCCTGTAGAGGTGTCTATAGAAAGGCTACGAAGAACTGCAGTGACTGGGTCTTCTATGCTGCGTTTCCCAGGTTGCCATAATTAGACCACATTCTTTTTCAAAGCACCTACTTCTGCCTATCTATAAACATGCTCAGATTTCCCCAGGTCACTGAGGTCTCACTCTGAAGGTTCCTACACCACATAAAATGTTTATTACACCAATGAATATTTTCTCTTGTTAATCTTTGTTTTGTTTTAGGGATGTCATCTAGTATCTCTGTGGTGTTCCCCCCCCCCCCCGCAATTGAATAACTAGGGGCTTGTAGTTATTCTTTTGCTACTTCTTTCTTCCTTCCTTCCTTCACCACCCTTTCACTCCCTTAATCCTAGAGAGAAAAAAGGAGAGAGAGGAAAGTGGAGATGTTATCATTAGACTGCTTCCCACTGATTAGAAGCATCAGGTTCCATGGAGTAAGTTTGATCTTTGCCTGTCAGGATATCTAATTTCTTATTCTTGTTCTTTGTGCATGACTACTTAACAAGCCATGACCAACAAGAACCAATGACAGCCAATAACCCACCTTGTCTCCAGGGCCCTAGCATTTTATGTACCTTTAAAAACTTCCCACAATTTCAAGCATCACACAACCTGTGAAAGTATTTACGACTGGCAAAATCACACCCCTGCTAGAGCATGAGGCAAATCATAGTCAGCTGCTGTGGACAGTCTGAAACAGCCCCATAGTTCACACCTGGGATTAAAACAAAAACAGAGCATTATAATATTTCTGTGTTTTCTTTAAAGAAATAAAAATTCCAAAATTTTCACTACAGGGGTTTAGCTAACATGATTCTTCAGAAAAATCATCAAAATTGTCAAATAATATATCAATTAATGAAGAGAAAGGTCAAGGAAAAAGAGCAAGGAGGGTTTGGAGAGAGGAAAGGGAAGAGGGAAATGATGTCATTATATTATAACTTCAAAAAAGTAAAAACCAATATTTTAACAATTTGTCTCTACTGACTATCTTTCCCCCATTCCTCAGCCCCCTTCACAAGTCACCATCTCTAACAGTTGAAAAGGTAACACAGACAGACTTTCATGTCATCCCTCATCTCTGACTATTCTTACTTCCATGGTTTCTGTAAAGCTAGGCTCATTGCTGTCCCTCACATAGAATAGACACTGCTTCCTATCAGCTTAGGCTGTAGATATGGGTTTGCATTCCCTAAATAGCTAATTTGCCTCCTTGGGGGTAGTTGATCCTGTCTTAATGATACCTCCCTTTATAGAAGAGGTCTGGGAAAAAAAAGATCAGTAGGAGTTAAGTTCTTGACTGGGATAGTGGGACCTCAGTGTCTACTACTTCCTTCCCATGTAGCAGAAAGTGATCAGTGTCTCCACACTCTTGTACTTAAGTGCGTATTGCCAACTAATGAGAATCTACTTCCTCTGGGTTAACTTATCTTAAATAGAATAGTTGTGAAGATTCCCTTGACATCAGGTCTATTACTATCTGTCTTAGGGTTAAATCAGTGGTGATTAAGAAGAGACCAGCATCACTGAAGTGAAATCTTCTAGGAAATGTTTTCTGAGAGCCCAAAGAAGCTGGACTTGTTCATGTATAAGAATCACTCATGTGGTACTGGTTTTGAAGACATGAAGGGATTGTGGAGAGTACCTAAGGCTTGGTATTGTGAGAGGCCAAGAAAGGTCATTGGTGAAGGAGCAGCCTCAGTTGTAATTGATGGCCCAGGACTGAAGGAGTCATGCAAAGAGGTTGAGTCTTGGCATCATGAAGGGAGCCTTTGAGAGGCTATTTGTAAAGCCTAGTTGCAGCGGGAGACCCCATCATATTGCAGATGTCACTACTATGGGATGACCACCAAGAACAGCAGCAGAAGTAGAGAGAAGTCAACCAGAGCCTAGAGTGTGGCAGAGGGCAGAGCTGGAACATCCCAGAAGATCATATGTGGATCCTGGGCACTGAAACAAGAAGCTATGAAGTTGAAGTTGACTTGGAAACCCTAGGAGGTTAGAGATGTCAGAGCTGCGGGATAAGTTGCTAACAGGGAATGGAAATAGCCAAAGAGAAAGAATTGTATTGCAGTCAACAAAGCTGAAAGGAGTTGGACATCAGACATGAAGATGCAGAGTTTGGAGTTTTCCCAGCTGGTTTTGGTATCGCTTTGGTCCAGTATTGCCTCACTATGATGTTTTGGAATGGTATATCTTGTGCTCTGATATATTTGAAATATATGATCTGCTTTTGGTTTTTTATTTTATATGGGATTACAGCTAAGCGATTGCGTGAATCTTAGAAGAGATATTGAATTTCAGACTTTTAATATTGAGACTGTTATAGACTATGGAAAGTTTTGAGATTGGACTAAACATATTTTACATTATGCTATAACTGGGTATGGCACCCATAGACTCATGTGTTTGAACAAGCCTATGGATTTAGAGGGTGAAATGTGGTAATTTGAATATGCTTGGCCCTTGGGAAGTGGCACTGTTAAGAGGTGTGACTTTGTTAAAAATGGGTGTGACCTTGTTGGAGGAAGTATGACACTTGTACTTTGAGGATTCCCAATGCTCAAGCTATGCCTAGTGTGGAAAGAGAGCCTCCTCCTAGCTTCCAGAAAGAGAGTCACTTCCTGGATGCCTTTGGATCAAGGTGTAGGACTCTTAGCACCTCTAGTACCATGTCTGTCTACCTGCTGCCATGCTCCCTGACATGACAGTAATGGACTGAATCTCTGAAACTGTAAGCCAGACCCTTTGTAAGAGTTGCTGTGGTCATGGTGTCTCTTCCCAGCAATGGGAACCCTAACCAAGGCACTATTACCTCTTAGAATGGGTGGAAGGGCCCCATAGACTCACAAAACCTCCTCCTCTTCCTGAAGTTACTTAAGAGATAAACAGTTCCTGGGAATTAAAGGGAGACTGGTGGTCTAGTGTCCCATAGGTTGGCCAGTAGGACCCATCAGAGGTGTAGTTTTTGTGAATATATCTAGCTATGGGTGGAATGCTTTATTGTAAAATATGGCCTATTTATAAGTTGCCGAAGGGATTTCTCAGTGGTTTTACTGCCTGTATTCCTCTAAATAAAGCCAAAAAATGTATTGCTTTACCAAGCTAGTCCTGGATTGAAATTTTTCTTTGGGCAACTGCTGCCTTCTCTGTCTTTGGTGAATAGATTTCTCCTTTTACCTCCCCAGGATTAAAGTCCATGACATACCACAGGCTCAGAGCAATGGAATCAAGACATCATAGCCTAAAAATCTCTGATACTCTAAGCAAAAACAAATCTTTCCTCCTTGTAAGTGAATTTCCATAGATGGTTTGTGGCAGGAACAGAAAGTAACATCATACACCCATCACCACCACCACTATGGGAGGGGTGAGGGGAACGAGAGGAAGAGGTTCTGTGCACCATGGGCATTATGGTGGGAGCAACCTGATAATGTTACTACCGTGCACTATATGCATCTTACCTGCTAGAGTATAAGAGGGATAGTGGAGGGCTGGAGAGATGGCTCAGCCGTTAAAGGCTAGGCTCACAACCAAAAATATAAGAGGGATAGTGGAGGTCTGGGAATAGCAGTGGACAGGAGAGATAAGAGTACCAGGTAAGGATCCTGAAAGTCTCAAGCAGCGAAGACCTTTCTTCCTAGAAACTAGAGAAGAAACCTGAGCCGGTATCCAGTAGAAGAGATGAGATGGTATTTCCCGGAAGCCCTTTGAACTTCTATCCCGCTGTTTACAGCCTCCAGCCCAACCTGCTGTGTTCCTGTGCTAGTAGTTTTGTCTTAAATATTAGCTGTGAGAAGGGGCCTAGGCACTAACCTAGTATTATTGTTAAGATTTAAAGGGTGATCAAAGCAAGGAGGCTTTGAGACAGAGTTGGGACGTGGAGTGCAGCGTAAACACTAAAGAGGGTCAAGCAATGGGTGACCTGTGTGAACGCCCACGTGAGAACTGCTCTCTGCACACAGTTCATGTCTTTCTGTAGCATAGACTAAGTGTGCGAGGATGGGAGTTGAAGGGATGGAGTGTCTAGGTGAGATGACTTCAGTGGGAAAAATCTTTTCCTTTCAGGTTCAGTGGGGTCTGAACTGGTGACCCTCCTGATGCAGATTCCAGCAGTAGTAGGAGGCCAAGGAACTGCCTCCCGTCTCCTCTCTAGTGAAGGCTGACTGGGTATCAGTGTATCCTTTTTGCTTGACTCATCAATGAGCACCTCTTTGCCATCTACAGGTAGAATCAAATTCCCTGTCTCTTCTGCCAAATTCCGCCAGAGGGACTGTTCCCTTTTGGTTCCTGGCTGAAAGCGTGGCTAATGTGGCTGACTGGTAATGACCACCGTTAACTCTGTGGTAACTGAGCAGAGGAGAAAGCTGTGAGAGGAGGCAAGCTGACTAATGAAGAGCAGATCACTGCTATCCTACAAGGAAACTTTAAGGATGTTGAGCACCAGAGAGGAAGAAGCCCAGGGCGGAAATAACAAAGTTCAGGAAACAGGAGGCCTTCCTTATTGTCCCAGATAAGTCAAAACAGCTTGTAACAGTACAGAACATCACTTCAAATTCTCATCAAAACAAGGAGACCATCTTCTTAGGCTGAACCTTGCAAGTACCATTGGCCAGTGGGGCTTCCCAGCCATGGCTTCCACTAAAACCCAGAGATGATTTTACAGCTGTTCTCACAAGAACGGTTTCAACACTAGGGGACTGGAAAAGCTAGAGCTGAAAAATAGAATATATAGTCTCTTTAGAATAAAAGGAAATGACTGGAAGCCTGGTAATTAATGCCACAGCTTACTAGAAAGACAGATTTAAAGAATAAGGAGACACACGTTAAGAGCTAAAATTGAAAACAGGTGCTACAGCCATCTCAGGGAGCCATAGAAAGTCAGAACTGGAGGATACCCAAGGGTACAGCATCTAATTCCCACACTTGATGGTTCAGGAAACCCAGGACACCAGAAGTGAAGTGACTTTTCAATGCTACCCACTGTTAGTGTCAGATTAATCTCCTAATTCAAAAGTTAGTCCTCTCTGACCCGAATTCTTCTGGGCAAGGTTAACATAAGTCTCTGCTCCCTTTTACAAGAGCGTTCATACAATTGAAGTAGAAATACACACACTCTTCCATTCTTTCTACTGTCTCACTCACTAACACCTGATTTGAGCTGTTTCAGAAGCACTTGATGGACTTAGTATCTCATAGGCTCTAAACCCTGGAGACCTTCTTGCTCTTTTTTCTTCATTTTGCCTTTTCCTCCTATAGCCACATATGCATTCAGCTTGGATAGTAACATTCCTTTTAGAGCATCAATTGTCTCCTACCTACTCCATTTGCTTCTTGTGCTTTCTTGATTAGGGACTTTAAATGTTAAGAAGTATCATTATTTACTGATTCCAAAACTGCTAATATGTTTCCAAACCCCCCAAAAGCAAATATAATCTCTTTGACCAACAGATCAAACATGTTTTCATGAAGCATGGCCATTACTGATTAATATGAGTGAACAGTGCTCCCCACATCCTTACTGTTTCAGAAGTAAAACACACATGCACATGCATATACACACACACACACAGTCACACACACACACTCATACATACATACACACACATACACACACACTCATAATATATACTCATACATACACACTCACACATGCACACACATATGCACTCGCCCACACATGATCTCTCACACACAATCACACACACATACACACACTCACACATATATATACACACATACACACTCACACACATACATGCACACACACTCACACTCTCATACACACACTCTCTCACACACATGCACACACACATACATTCACACTCATACTCACACACACATACACACAGGATTCTTTGTTCCCTTTGTTCCCATAAAAGCTTTCCCACTTTCCCCTCTACATCCAGATCTGTCTGTTTTACAAAGTTCAGCAAAAACAAGGCAGAGGACCTGGTCATTTCACTTCAAGAGGATTGCCCAGTTCTCTGAGTTCCTGAGTACATGGCGTTTCACTCTGTGAGGTCTTGAACTCTGCATATGGCTATGTATTCCGAGGAACGATGCAGTACCTCTTCAGCTTCCAACTGAATTGACACATTCCTTTCCTGTCCTTCTCGGAGTTGACGACACAACATACCCAGTACCATCCTTCCCTAAATGAATGGTACGAGGGCCGAGAAGCATATCGGGGAAACGGAGGCAAGACAGTCTGCAGTGGTGCAGGCACAGGCTACAGGACTAATGTCCCCAGGCTGATGGCCATCCACTGAATCTGTCACCATAAAATCAGTTGGTCATTTAACCAGCAAACATGATGGGAGCATCTCCAGTGTCCTGGGTATTTTCTGGGGATAGCTGTGGCGTCAATTTGCCAGGAAAGCTCTTTCTGCCTCTGCTCATCTCTTCTAATTCATAACATTTCATTGAACAGCTACAGGTTAGAAATGGACTGTTTCCCTTTCCGGCTTGAAGATTGGCTGGCTTCTTTGGCTCCCTGGCTCCGTGAAGACCTAAAGCAAACTTTAATCCCCACATTGCCTTCTTAACTGGAGCCTATCCAAGTGGCCCTGATACTTGCTGTGGCCCACAGAAATTGTTTGACTTATTTTTCACCCAATGCTGGGCTATACACCTTACTCAAGTTTTCCTGATTTGAGTCACCAAAATTACTAGCCTAGTTT
The DNA here is from genome assembly GCF_021556685.1 of Rattus norvegicus. Lineage (NCBI taxonomy): Eukaryota > Metazoa > Chordata > Mammalia > Rodentia > Muridae > Rattus > Rattus norvegicus. The sequence continues at coordinate 42,763,745 of NC_141552.1, forward strand.
GTGGGGTCTCTACCTTCTGGTTTTCCTCCTGGTTTTCCCAGAAACTCTTTGCTCTTAGGGAGTTATTCTGGGCATTTCACACTTTAGGGCTGGAAAGATGGCTCAGCAGTTAAAAGTCCTTGGTGCTCTTCCCAAAGACCAGAGTTTGGCACATAGCATTCATGTTGGGCAGTATACTATCGCCTGGAGCTGGTAGTCCAGTACCCACTTCTGGCTTCTGTGGACACCTGCACACACGTGACATGCACCCACACCAATACACATAAGCATAAGCAAAATTAATAGAAACCTCTTAAGCAAACATCCCTTCTCTAGACTATCATTTCGTTTCCTGTTACTGATGATAATATTAGTAATGCCTGGTGTTAATTCAGTAGTGACTAAATGCTATACCTGGTTGAGTGTTCTGTGGGCTGCATCAACTCAGTCCTTGCAAGGACCCTGTGAAGTAGATGCTGCTATCATTGTCATTTTGTAATTGAAGCGTTTTGCTGAGTATCAATTCGTTTAAACACCCTCCAGTGGCTTCTCAAACTTCAAACCAAATGCCATCTCTCCCTACTCACTACTACCACATAATCCTCTCTTTCAGCATGGTACACACATAGCTTCATGTCAAAGACATATCTTTGAGGGTTGGTGGATGTCTTAGTGGTAAAGGTATGGGCTATGCAAGCCCAGTGACCTGAGTTTAATCTCCAGAACCCACTTAAAGGCTGAAGGTGAGGACCTGTTGTACAAAGTTGTTTCCTGACTTCTCCATGTATTCGTGAGAACCCCCAAAACACTGCATGTATTTATGTGCACATGCACTCATCATGAAACAACAGTATCTGTTTTCCTTGGAAATAACATTATTGGTGTTTCTTCTTAATTTTTCTTCATTTTGTATGAATGGGTACTTTGCCTGAATATATGTCTGTCTACCATGTCTACCATGTGCATGCTCGGTGCTTTTAGAGGTAGAAGTTATCAGGACCTCTGAATCTCCAGGTCTAGCGGTAGTGAACTGCCCTGTGGAGACTGGGAGCTGAACCTCGTCCTCTGTAAGCCACCAAGTGCTTTAATCACTGAGACATCCCTCCAGTCCCCATTACTGTCTTTCCTTTAAATTTAATAATCTATACATCAAAGACATACTCATTGGTACCACACTTGGATAACATGCATGGGGGCCAGCAGAACAAGAAAATAATTAAATGTAATAAACTTGTGCTCACACCCATCATGAAAAATTGACTTCAACTATGCTTGCATTCCGAAATATTTAGATTATGGTTACCGTTTGAAATCTAGTTAATAGAATGGAATGTAAAAATCATGTTTCTAACCTTGAAACTACACTAGAACTCTAGCTTAAACCATAATATGGAACTATTGTTTCTGTTTCTATTTTATGAGATTATGAGTTTATCAATTTCCTATAAATCCTGAAACCATGAAAGAATCACCAGGGACTGTCAGCCAAGCTGGGAAGAAGTCAGGGTCATCTATCTGCATGCCACATGGGGTCCCTAGGGACTGATAACCCAGTCCCTGTGATACTGAGTGAGGAGGAAGAGTTGATACATTTAGGGGCTGGAGAAACATCTCAGCAGTTAAGAGGAATTGAGACTCTCAAAGAGAGATTGGGTTCAGTTCATAGCATCTGATTGGTGGCTTGCAACTGTTTCTAACTACAGTTTCAGGGCATCTGATGCTCTCTTCTGGTCGCCTCAGGAACCAGGCACACTCATGGTGCACACACACACCTACGTGCAAAGGCCCCAGACAATCAAAGTAAATGAGTCTTAAAAAAATGACATCTTGAGGATTCATTGAGAAATAGAATTAGAGAAGAAACCAATTATTATTTATCTGATTTCGTCTAATGTTCTCTGGACTTCTAGCTGTCCCCTACTGTGAGACCAGTGTACTAACTCAGTCTCTAAAGTGACTCCTGCACACAGGGACACCAACAAGAGCTGGAAAGACCCAAACAGAAAGCATTCTGTAAGCTCGGGGACTCTTGTTCCTTTCAACTTTGTGTTAAGAGGAGGACAGGAGAGCAAGCACGGGATCCTCCCAGACCACTATACAGGAGATAAAGCTTCTAAGCTCCTCCCGGCGACGAATGAGAAGGAATGAATCAATGTTGTGATGAGGTGTGCTTTCCCTGGGCGTCCTCCTGCATCTTGCATAAGAAACTCCACATACAGGTACGATTTGAGTCAGGATCTGCCTGTCTCTCCATGTGCCAGGATGGGGCCAAAAGTGCTCCAGAAACAGCACAGTGAGTGACACCTGCCAGATACTCACCATTTGGACTCTTGCTTCTCCAGGCCCTGAAAAGAGACGATATGGCTGCTGCGATTTCTGATGCTGACAGGCTGCACGTTCGGTTTGCTGTGGTATTCCACGGCGAACTTCCTTTTAAAGTATAGTGCAGAAGCCAATCAAAGGTACATACTCTCATGGATGAGGTCTCATCCTTCTGTAACTGGCATACACCAGTATTCCTCAAAGTTTCCTATTTAAAATTGCTGAGCATGGGTATGTCCTTTTCCTTGCCCCTTTTCACACTTAACGCTGAAAGCTTAACCAACTCCATTCAGAACTAAAGAAAGGAACAATGTGGTTTTGTTCTTCGTAACAGCAACTGCTCTGTTTATAAGGAACAGCTTTTTCTTGGGGATTCAGGCGAAAGTATCCATCCCCATCACCCATCTCCTCTTCACTAGCTCTCACAAGACTTATCCTCTTCCTGTGTATTTCCATGTCACCAAGAGATGAGAAAACTTGGGTCTCAGTGAAAGGGGAAAAAGAGCTCGTTTCTGGAGAAAGGGCGAAGAAGAACTAGGCGCCCGTGAAATAATGTATCCAGGCACATTGCCCAGCCCCTTCACGCTGTTCACAAAGGAACTCAGGAGTGAAAAAGGAAACTTCCAGTCCCAGATACTCTGAGTGATGGCTGCAAAGAGTCACAAAGGTGGTGAGTAAATCCTGGCTTTCCACCCAGCATTAACTAGGCCCAACTCCCAGCTCCTGGCCCTTTGCAAGAGCCTGGCTAATTCAGAACCTTGAAAGGCCCAACATGGGGTTCATACTTTTGTTTGCCACTCACAGCCAGCCCTGAAACAGCCTTAGTCCACCTGGACTGAGGAAATTGGGGAAATCTTTGTCCTGTGGTAGAGGTTTTCATTGCACACAGACTGGGGGGGAGGAAGAGAGGGAAGGGAAATGTCACCATAGTCAATCACTAAACTGAAATGTTCTGCCTCATTAGCTAGTTAATAAGACTCCAGTCCACTAGAAGTTTAGCATCTACATTGAGTAGCTGCTGGCCATGTGATCCATTCATTGATTCCCAGTCATTGTCCAACTACTAAAACATATCAAATTAATATTTTAACAATCTTAAGACACTGGAAATTGAACCCAAAGTCTTGTGCATGTTAGGCAGGTACACCCCCACTGAGATACACCCCTGGATCCTACATCGCCCTTTATTAACTATCAGTTGACAGGAGGGGAAACCTTTTAGTACATCGGGTCTTAAGAATGAGGCCAAGAAAATGGGAATGGGAATGTGAGGCGTCATTGCATTGAGTTATGTGCTTTAGAAGATGCTTTTTTTTTTTTGAAAAAGCAGGATTGCACTGAGGGTGGAGTGATTGAACAGGAAATTACACATAAATTTTACTGAAGATCAAAACCACCTTAGAACTGTAAGTGACACAGTTGTGCATCTGTTTTAGTTTATAGCTGAGGAATCTCTCTCACTTGATTCCCTAGTGGGTGGTGCTATTCCATAGATCACTGCAGGCATACCTTTGAGGGCTACAATCTACCTCTACTTCCAGTCCTGCATCCTGAATAGCCTCGGTGTGAAGAGTGGATTCCACCTCAGGATCCTGTTAGCATTGATGGAGCTGGGCAACGTTTCTGTAGCCACACATTCCCCACCATATCAGACCTGAAACCTCCAAAGCCATGAGCCTGAGTAAATCTTCCCAGCCTTCAGTCAGGCATCATGTCACAGAGAGTTATCACTTTGCCACTATAACATCTCTGCTATTATTAAACAATTTGAGCTAGTCATATAGAAATTCAAAGGTATCATTGCTTTTGAACTTACGTAGTCCACCTTCCCTCTGAATCGTTTTCACAGGCATTCCACTATAGAGTACAACCGTCATCAATAACACACTACATGAAGCCAGTGTGGGCGGAGCCTCGGAGTAAAAGTCCCCAGCTTCCTTCTGAGGACACACAAGCGGCAGAGACAGCCGAGAGCACTGAATGACTTCACTCCTTCCTAATAGTGAAGGTTCCATTTTTTTTGGTTTCCTTTCGTGACACACAAACATTTCACTAATATTTAAAGGTCCCACAAGAAGTTAGTCACCAAGTCCAAGGCATTCTTACAAGCTTTACAACTGTCAAAGGAGCCAACATTACTAATTTTTTAAACTTGCCCTAAGGATTAAACTCGAGTGCTCAGTTGAGTGGGTAGAGCATAGAAAGCACAATGATTTCTTGTTCATTTTATAAGTCATGTGATCCCCCAGTCTTCCAAATGTCAACTCAGGTTAGCAAACAAGGAAAAGATTCCTAAGATAAAATATAGACAAGCAAAGAAGCCTGAACGACTTCTGTTGCTTATTAGATGTTTTCAAGTAAGAAAAATTTGCAGCCCACCTCTAGGGCTCTTTACAGATGCCTTGGTTAAAACAGCAAAAGCAGAAACATGGAATCATGGGAGAACCTAGATAACAAAGGAAGAGGCACAGAGGAATATGATGCAAAGTCAGAAGCACATGAGAGACATGGTTGTCACATGTCACTATGATGGGTACTAACCAAGAAGAGAGGAGGAGTCTAAGGAAAGAACAAACCCTTCAGCCAGGACACGAGAAAGCCCATGAGACAAGAAATAAAGACACAATGGTAAAGGACTCAGAGTAACACAGTATGGGGAAGATTATTTCAGAGGCCTACATACTTACTTAGCAGCTTAGTCTTAAGCATTTCTAAAGAACTTGAGTGTCACATAATAATAGTGGCACAGCGTAAGCTGTCAAGAATGCTAGCATCCTTTTCAATATATGGAGAACTCTCATCTATGCAAATTTACCATTAGATTTTCTGTCAGTTACTACACGCTAAGTCAGTAGTGACATTTGTACTCTGGTTATTAAAAGCAGAGAAATAAAATCTTTGTAAAAACAAAATAAAAGTTACAAAAAAATTAGAAATTATCCAGTCAAGAACAATCGAATGCCCCAAATAATTTTTTTTTCTAAAATAGCAGCAGTTGAAACTAGAAAATCATCTACACTGGTCGCATACTCATTAATTTGAAAAGTGTGGGAGATTGGGCAAACTGTTTAGTGTCTTACCCTCCTGTTTTGATCATGTTCTAGATATATATGAAAAGTGAAATGCTGTCAGGTAGTTGGGAAATCAATGATAGGCTCCTAGGTAAGTGGGACTCCTGCCCACTGGGTACTGAGCTGAAGTGAAAAGGTGAAGTGGAAACTAAAATGTTCTTTGGAAAGTTAGTTGTGTTGGATGATGTTTTGCTGGGACAAACACATGAAAGAGTGTTTTCCTAAAGTGGACACAGGTAAAAGGCTAAGGAAGACACAAATGAAAGGACATCCTGCTAAAGCAAGCACATAAAAGAACACATGGTAAAGGATTCTTTGCTAACTACATGTTTGTCTACCTTACATTGCATAGATGAGCTCCTTTTGTCAAGAGAGAAACGCTCCCAAAACCTTTTGGTGGCTTTCCATGGTTTCTTGCAACTTCCGTGGACTCAGACTGATTGCCAGAGTGATGTCAGCTGAGACAGATACATGTGCTGAGGCAAGACCTGTGGAGGACACATGATGTTTGGAGGGAGTCTAAATATACTTGATGGAAAATAAAGGAGGCAGAGCCTGGCTTGCTTATTGAGCTAGCTGTGCAATGCTTGTTGGTCTCAGTCTTCACTGATCTTTGTTTTGCTGTGAGAGGCACAACAGAGAACTTCTCCCGTGTTCCTATTGACCCTGATCCCTCCTGCTGATTCATGCTGAGGCTGAGGCCTGGCTGACTCTGCTACATAGTGCCACTGCTGCTGATTTGTTTTTGTGATCTTGACTTACTGGACTGGACTGCTGGTATAATATCCATGAAGTGTTTTCGAGTGTATGAAGCTACCACTACTGACCTGTGAACTGAACTGCTGCTTTCCAGATAACACAGATGGGAGTTGCTCCAAAGAACCATTTCTAAACAGGTCCACTTTCCTGTGTTCTTTCTTTTCTACTACCTCTGGTGGGCAGTGGGCTAAAAGAGAGGTTAAAGAGAGCATTTAAGAACCATCATTAAAAGCTGACTGTGAAAAAAAATTAAGTTACAAAGAGGTAACCTGGAATCTTGTACTCAAGATTCTTAATTTCTGTTGTTAGAACCAGTTACTAACTGTAAGAAGGTTGAAAGGGTCACTTTACCCTTCAAGGCCAAGACTTCCTGAGATGTTAAGCCACAAGATCAAACTACATGACTTTTTTAGGTTTCTTCCCTCCAATTAGTCTGTGGTATCAGATGATCTTTTTCTTTCCTGTGTTATTTTTTTTGTAAATCTTTTATTACTTTATTCATTTTCTGTAGAAGAAAGAAAACTATAGGGGCTGAAAAAAATCCATAGGATATGGTTACTGGAGTTGTTAGGGCTCCTGTAAACAAACTAGGCTCAGGCACTCAACTACTATAAGCCAAACAAAGAGTCAAATGGCAGTGAAGAGCAGAAAAAGAATTGTGCAGTGTTGCTGAATTGTGAAGAGGAACAAATGAACAGGTAGGAAACCCTGAGTCCACCTTTCAGAGTCCTAGCATGAGATTAGTTTAATAGAGTGCCAGAGGTGTGCATCAGTATGTAGTCCTGATCCATCGCTGAGTTACCATTGGCTCAGGTCTAACCTGTCCTGCAAGGTGATCTGCTAAACTGTAGGGACTGTATAGAATCTCGTCCTGGGAGCTAAGTCCTTCCTCTGGCTGGTACCACAATTCAGTTTTATTCTTTTAATGGCATGAAATCCTTGGGGGGAATTACCCATTTCTTGAGAACAATTGTTTAAATAGTTTTCAAATAAAAGTTGCAGCCTGTTTCTAGAGTCCTGGTAGCCAAGGACAGAAATACAAATGCATTGCTTTAGAAAATTTCCCTTCCTGCCAAGCTGATGACTATCTTCTTTAGTATGAATACCTCCATGCTCCTCCCCATTCACATGTTGAAACCTAGTCCCCAAAGTGATCGTACTCAGAGATGGGGCTAGACGTTGTGAGGGTAGACTCTTGCATGGGATTAATGACCTTATGAGCTGAGCCTCCATTGTCTGTGTTTCTCTAAGCGTTCTCATTTTTCTAAGATCCCCCTCCAATGGCCCATTAATGTATCACTTAAGGGCTTTTTTTTTATCCCAAAGAAGAATTCTTCACTGTTCCCTCCTCAAATTAGTTCAAAAGTTCTAAGAACCACATGGTTGGGTTTATCATGGCAGCCGTACATCTCCTGACTCCAATTTTTATGTTTCAGTTACTTTTCCTATTGATGTGACGGAATAGCCTGAAAAAGAAACTTAAACAAGGATGGGTTTGCTTGAGCATATAATTTGAGAATATAGTACATCATGGTTGAAAAATCAAGGTTACAAGGGCTTGATGCAGCTGATCCCTCCTGCAGTCAGGAAGAAGAGAGTGATGGTCAGTGACGCTCGGCTACCTTTCTCTTTCATGCAGTCAAGAACTCAAGTCTAGGGAAGTGTGCTACCTGCACTGAGGGTGGGTTTTCTCTTGTAAAGGCATGTTCAGAGGCTAACCTAGTCATGAAGTTCCTCATAAATGTGCCCAGAAGCTGAACTCCTAGGTTACTCTGCATCTTGTCAGATTACCAGTCAGTGGTAAGCACTGCACTCCCTTCCCTTGTGCCCACTCTTTTCCTCTTTGACTTCTTCATGGGATTACAAACAGTAACCGACCCAGTTGCTTAAAAAGATAACAACATGTCTCTGCATGATCATGATGGCAAACATGTGTAAAGTTGTTGAAATCCCACAGTTTTCATGTTTCGAATGTCACGTGGGCATCGCTGGCTCCTAGCGAAAGTTCCTGTGTAGTACAAGAGCCTCATGTCTTCAGTCGATCGCCCTCATGACTGTGGCTAATGCTATCTCATCTTCTCAACTGTGTCTTGGTTGAAGTAGTTTATGGAATCACTTTAATAATTGCTTCTTACTGTTCAATGGGATAGAGGTGCTGTATTTAAATCATGACTCCAAGTCACAAATGAATTACTAAGGTGTATGCCTTACCCTTCATTCTATATACTACTTGAGATCCATCTTTTTCTCTAGACTCCTTTTTGTTTTCTCAATCACACCTTTCAGTTTTCTTCTTTGGGCCACATTTTCTTTCTTTTCTTTTGAAGCAAGGCCTTTTGTAACCCAGGCTACCCTGAAACTCACTGTATACCTGGGGATAACTATCAATTCCTGAGCCTCCCTGCCACCTCTCAAGTACAGGGAATATGGGCATGAGCTCCCATGTCCAGCCTTCTGCATCAATGTTCCGTATAAAAAAGATCGTCTATGTGTGGAAGTTAATCTATACTCGAACTGGAAAATAGTCATCAGTCTGTGCTGCTGAGCCAATGCCTGGTTTTTGTTTACTCAGGTACTTATTTGACCTACAGCAGCAAGTCTCGCAGACTGAGCAGTTCCCAGCTTGTTCTGCCTTTGCCGTCTTTTGACCATTTCCCCTAAAACACATAGCCAGGCTGAGCATCATTTCCTGCATCTCTTTAACTCATCCCCCACACCAATCTTATAAGGCACATGCTTTTATGACTCTATTTTTACAAATGAAGGAACAAACTTTAAAAGACGTAATAATAAATGGCTCAAGATCACTTTTCCCTGACAGCAGAGTAAATTCTTGAGTGTATTTTTTTTATTTTTAAACTCTGAAGTCTCTCTGAAATGCATCATTTATCAAAACTAAAGATGACTTACCTGTTAGGGACCTCATGGTAAGTCAGTTTAATATTGTTGATAGCGTGAAATCATATTCACAAGTGAAGAAATGCACAGGTCAATGTTTCTCAAGCTGCAGATGATGTCATAGGGGTTGACCAGTGTGGAGAAAGACCTGATGGCAATAATTCATGGGGAAAAGTGCTATATACCATCTGAAGGATATTTGTCTTTTAAATAAATCCAGAAAAGGTTTTTACCTTGATAGTAGATGATGTATTAGTTGAACTTCTCTGTTGATCTCAAATACCAAAACAATGTTGAGGAATTTGCCTGCACTTTGGAGGTGTTCGTTTTGAGCATCACGGAGATCATTCCATTGAAAAGCTGCTTCTTCTCTGGCCTCTGAGCACTTGTTCAATGGTCAGTGCCTCCCACTGTGGCTTTGCATACAGTAGCTACAGTGTCCTGCCACCCAGACCTCAGCGGAGAATGAAAACACTCGGCATTAAGGCAAGTTTCTAATTTTGCTGCCAGGTGGTACAATTTGTTTTACTTAGGAAAAAATCCTTTCCTTTGAGGAAAAGGATAAAAGTTTTTAAAAAGTATCAGGTTAAATTTTGTAGAGTACAAAAAAAGCAGTTCAATTTTAACACACTTTTCCTCCACCATTTATTGCTGGGTGGGTTAAAGCATCTCCAGGTCTCCACTAACCTAGCATTTGAGTCCTATTAACAGGTGGATAAGACATTTATTTTTCTTAATAGAGTTAAATGCCTGGGGTTTATTTGGTGGTTTTTGAGGGAGACTAGAAAACAGGATTGCAAAGAAGGTGGAAAAGTGAGCCAGGGAAACCAAGATAATTTCTAGTTGAATTATGACCTCAAATGCTTTCCGGAAAATGGAATTTTCATAACTCACAACCTTATTATTGGCTATTTCCGGAGTCTTTGGTGCTGAGGGCAGCAATATCCTCTGTAGGATCCCAGGTCTCTTTCCTGTTCCGTTTGTCTTCGCTTTCTGTTCTCTGTGTCATTAATTAACTGTATTTTATATGCTAGCTTCCTGGAAGGTATTGAGATGGCTTGTTCTAAACACCAAATGCAGACTTTACTGACTCAAGGAGGTACAAAACAAATTCCGTCATCGAGGAAAGAAATAGTCATTCTTCCTAAGACAGAGGAATACGGAGGTGAGCTTGACATTATTTTCTGTCACCAAAAGGGTGTTTACCCGTCCTCCAGCAAAAACTAGAGTGTAGAGTTCAAACGAAATATGGAATGGCTATTGTAAAAAAAACTGGTCCCACCCTAGGAAGTCCTACAAACACAAGGGGAGAACCTGGTCATACACAGGGGCCATTCTAAACTACCGGAGCAGAAGGATTCAAATAAGACAGAGAACTAAAGTGGAAAAGCATCTTCCCTATGAGAAACTCCCCCTTAAGGTTTCTAAATGCAATATTCATTTCAAAAAGGGACAAGAAATAGCCAAATGTCTCCCAAATAATCTGAAAGTTAAAGTAACCTCCTCATATATGATACTTGGGGTTGAGGAGATGGCTCAGAGGTTAAAACATTAGCCACAGAGTTAAGAAGAGTTCAGATCCTGAGAACTCATGTAAGTGGGTGCAGTGGTCCACCTGTCATTACAACTTCGGGAGGCAGAGACAAAGAACCTCAGAACAAGCGAACTACGGAGGACAAGTGCATCAGTGAGCTCTAGTTTCGGCTGAGACTGCCTCCCTCAATAGACTTGGTAGACAAGCAACGGAGGAAGATTCCAGACTTCAGCCTTGGGGCATGCAAGCATGTGCACAGCATGTGGATGTACATTACACATGTGTGAGCATGAGTACATACACACATGCCACGCACGTACTTGTGAAGACAAATGTTTAAAAAGGAAAGGAAAGAAAACCACTTAGGACTAGTTGTGTAGCTCACAGGTAGAGTTCTTGCCTAAGATGTTAGAGGCCCAGGGTTCCACTTGCAACAATTTCCTGCGAGGGTATGTCCAGAAGTTTACAGAGCAAAGGAAGGAAGTAGATATCGAAGCTCAACCGCCTAGGCCAGAGAGAGCCAAAGCCGACTCCAGAAAGAAAGAGCAGGGCAGCCACTCTCCATGTTTGCTGCCAGTTGACACAGTGGCTCTTGGTGCACTGTTGGCCCATTTCGAGCTGCTCGACATTGACTTTGGTGGGTGAGATTCTTGTGTTTGTCAGACTCTGTCAGGCACTATCAGGCCCTGGGCTTCCTGGGGCAGCTTATCAGTGAGGCCTGCAGGCTCCACGGAGGGAGCTTTTAACTGCCTACTCTCCTGGCTTTCAGGTCCTTACACTGCATTTGCAGCATCACTCATTGCGTGGTTGAAGATGTGCAGGCAGGGTGACATGTTCCAACACAGGTCTGCGGTCCTAGAGCTGTCCTAGCGACATGCCATTTTCCTCACAATGAGAACACATGGGTCTTTGTGCGATGTGCGTCTGGGAAACGTCCCAGCTCATGCATCTGCCCTCTGATTTACACCTTGCAGAATAAGGCTGACCCGCAGGAAAGCAAGGAATCTATAAGCAGTGGGTGGGCCGTGTGCTCCCTCCCCCCATCCCTTGCCTCCTTCTTATTCTGAGAAACAATCGTGGGTGTTCCCACCTCCCCAAAACTCCCTCCCTCGGAAAAGAAAGGGGGAAAGCTGTTTCCTGGCTAAATAAAGCTGAAACACCTGCGTGCCAGAAACACACAGATGTCAGACAGGCACAGAACCACTGCGGGTCCGTCTGCCCAGCACACTGCGCTCACACTGGTTTGGGTTGGTGACCAATTAGGGCGGGAAACCCACAGCAGAGGGAAAGATTCCTCTGGCCCCATTTCTCAATTGCTTGCACTTCTCCTCCTCATGTTTCTCTCTCACTGGAGCCCTACCCAAGCACCACCACACACTGCCAAAAACAATGCTGTGCTCCAAAGGAAGCCCCTTGTGTTAGAGCTGTCTTCCCTCACCCTTACTCATCCTGTCTTCCTGACTGGAGGGCCCAGAAGGACCAACGGAAAGAAAAGTAATGCATGCTGAACTGTTGTCATAAAAATGTCTGCCCGTTATGCTCTGGCATAGGAACTTCTGCTGGGGGAAAGGTGTGTCTGTCTTCACATTCCTGACCTGTTTCCTGAGCACTAATGCACCTGGTTTTGTGCTATGCACAGTGGCACCAGCTGACAAAGCCAGGACAATCAAAAGTACTCATCAACTAATGAAAGTGCCCATTTTTGTGTTTTGAAAACGACGTGATGTTCACTTACAGCTGGCCTTGGTATTCTGTTGCTTTTTATCTATAACCCGAGGGTTTTCTCCTTTTGTACGGAGCAGTGTCCATAAAGAACATAGGAGGGCCCTAAATGGATCAGCACAGTTCTGACTTGTGATTGTTTCAGAGGATAGCAAGATGCTCAAAGGTGAATCAGGTTTTGGTAAGTCATTAAGTTCTGGGTATTACACAGATGAACTTTTCAGAGTGCTTTGGGACATGATCTGGAATATAGGGGTGGATGAATATTAGGAGGAGATGAAAATTATCAGTCAGAACCTCAAAGAAAGCAGAATATATATATATATATATATAGACACACAGATATATATTACACATGCATGTGTATGTTTGTATATGTATACATACACACATATAATATGTTATATATGTATATATACATACCACACACGTGATGTATGTGTGTGTGTGTGTGTGTGTGTGTGTGTATATATATATATATATATATCCTCCTGTGGAGTTAAACATATGACCACAGAAAAGTCCAAACTTTCCATGCACCCCCTTCCTTCTGGTGAGTTCTAAAAGTCCTAACTCTTGTAACTAGTTATGCTACCTTGATCCAAACTAAAAAAAATGACACTAGGATCATTCTGGGAACTAAATGCTAAATGACAAAGGCCTACTCAGATTCCCTAGGGTCCGTCCTAAGGTCTTTTCTGGATCCAGGATATTATAACAAGCTGTATTGAGCCTTGTCTTAGTTTAAGTGACTCGGTTGATGACCTACTGATACATCACCACTTTTGGAAAGAAGTCCTCCTCTTTGGGTTCTGTAATATGCAGAGAAGGGTGTAGGACAGCAGGAGGAGTGGGAAGAAGGGAGTATCCCTCTCACCATTTTTTTTTTTTATCTACCTGCAGAATGAGTCAGAAAAGTGGTTTTCCTGACCTGCCTATCTTCTCGGGCCTGAGGGGGGAAAGGTCAAGTGCTCTCTCTCTCTCTTGATAATTTTGTTAATCTCTAGAGACTCAATAGCTATTCACCCCCGGATCAGTCCTGGGTTACTATTTACATCTTAGTTGGGGAAAATGAAGGCCTGTCTTGCAGAATAACTGCTTAAGAGCCCAAAGGCGAATTTCACACATAGGACCAAAATGAAGGCTTAAAGGAGGCAGATGCAACCCAGCCTTGAAGCCCAGCTCAGTGATGAGCCCTCCTCTAAGGAAGGCTACTGGTTTGCCAAAACGGAAGGAAAATAGTATGTGTGTGTGTGTGTATGTACAAGTTCCACATGTGTGTGTAGGTATGTGTTTACAGAGGACACAGGTCTTTATGAAAGGCCTTCCTCAGTCTATCTCCTTTTGTGATACAGGTCTCACAAGGTCTCTCACTGCACTCAGAACTCCTGCATTGTCTAGACTGGCTGGGCAGGAAATCCCAGTGATGCTGTCTCTCTCCTGGGTGCTGGTACTGCAGGTGTGAGCCTCCACGTCCACTCTCTCAGCACGGATACTGGGCTCCAGAGCTGACATGCATGACAAGTACTTTACTGACGGAACCATCTCCCTATTCCCCTCTAGCCTAGGAAAATGTTTCTGCAAAGTAATATTTAGAACAAAAACCGAACATGAAGTCTCTCAGTGTGTTTGGGAAGACAGGAAGGACTCCATACTCCTACAACATCAAAATCTTCTAGCACAAGGATCTCTTCTGGCGATTTTCAGTTGATTTAAGCGGCAAATGCTGGACCACTGAGTAATGTAGCTGTTTGCTTGTTTGTTTGTTTGTTTGTTTTAATGCATATGAAATTTACAAGTCAGTGCCTTGCTGGGTGCCCTCTCTGGATCTTCAAGTGTAAACTGTCTGGGAGGAACATTCAGGGATAGTTAACTGTGGTTTGGACCCAGGATCCTGAGCTACAGACATCAAAGTGATTGGCTTCTTGGTTCCACACCAGCAGGCTTGCTGGAGGTTGGGCGGCAGGTAATACAGTGAGGTAATGATCATTCATCTCAGTCACAATTGCAAATAGCTTCCCTTGCCTCCCTCATGCCCCCGCCATTCAACTCCTTCCCTCACAGTCCACATGAAGTGAAATGTGCTCATTCCTTTGCCCAGTAATGCTGTAATGGTGCTGTTGGGGGCAGGGCGGGGTTCCTTGGATCAAAGAAGCCTCTCTAGCAGGACCCTGTGTGGGAAATGAGGCTCACATCCCAGCCTGTCTCTCCTCCTCACACACACTTTCTCTCTCTCCACACCAGGCATCCTTTTATCGTTTCAAATTAACATTAAAGAACAATAACAGAGTGATTCAGGACTCTGACTGACAAACAAACAAACCGAAACCTGAGATCCTCCCACAACAAAACTCCACAGAAAGTAAGAAACTGGCACGTTTTAAAATGACTCTTTATTAACAGAGGAAAAGAAAAAAAATCCTATGAGGTAAATCCTTCACCAAGCAACTCACCAGGGAGCCTGGTAAAAATAAATTGCACAGCCTTAATTTTTCTAGCAGCTTCCAAGCTAATTCTTTGAAACTGAGTACCAAGCCCTTGGCCTAATCCCAAGAGCCGAGCTATAGTAAATAGTACACATTTAATGCCGAGGTTCCTTTTAGCACCATTCAGACAGTGACTTCAGCTGCACAGCTTAGTCATAGCAGACATTTTTGTGGCGAAAGCATTAAACCCACATGCAGCTCTCTTTCTGTGGCCACTGGGGGTCATGCTCCTTTCCCATTAGCTGAATAAATCATAAAGTCGGCTCGGACCACCCAAGGAGCCTGGTCAGCACGCCACAGGCAATGCCTACAGCCTGCTATTTCTTTTCAGAATCTACAGGGGGGGAAAAAAAGGAGCAGAAAAAGAAAAACAAGGTGGAAAACACACACACACACACACACACACACACACACACACACACACACACACAGCCAAATAGACTGGCTGTAGGAAAACATTTGTTTTATAAAAGTTGCAATATATTTGCAAATAATTTTTCCTGTATAGTTTTTTTTAAAAACTATGTTGTTAAAAACAAAAGAAGCTTAAGAAGAAAGCTAGTTGAAAAACTAAAGCCACATGCATGCCTTCTGTCTTAAACTGCAGTTGGAGGGGTTTTATTGTTGTTGTTTTCTGTTGATTTAAATTAAGGAAGCCCACCCTGTGTGGCCGGACTCTGATAAGACACATAGCAGATGCAACGGGGGAGCTGAGCAGCCGGCGAACTGACAAGGCCAAAGGGATTTAACAAGGAAGCCACCGTGTTGTCTAATGTCCCCCGTGTCAAGTGATTCACTCCTCCGGGGGTGGGGGCGGTGAAATGGGAGGAAGGTCTTCCAGGCCCCGTTCCCATCCATCAGTAAATAAGATAAGGAACAGGAATTTTAAACACTACTATTAGCAGACCACTGCTATCACACTTCAGCAAACCGCAGCCCCTTAGGCTGAACAGTTTCTTCAAGGGGAGAAGAGGGGGCGCGGAGGAAGACATCGCTGCTTCTCTTGAGCGCAAGCATTTTAAAAAGTGCTCTGATTCAGAAGTCTGACCAGTACCCACATCTGTAACTCTTCCTTTAGCCTCCCGGCTATCATTCCTCCCACGGCCCCCACCCCACCCCTACCCGCTCATCCCCATCCCTGCCACCAAGGAAAATTTGACAAGAAGGTGAGCTTACAGTTTTTCAGAGGGTCTTAGTCCCTCAGCCTTTTGAGTGCCTAAGGAATCTGGTACCACGTGGCCAAATGTCTTGTCTTCCTGAGCAGGCCTTCCCGAGCTCCCTCGGGAGCTTGAAAAGAAAGTTCCCAATGTGTCTGTAAGGTTGTGACTGATTATTTAGGAAAATGATGGTTAACGAATACATTATCTACCCTTTGCTGCGAGTCAAGATAATCCATGTGATTTCTCCCGAGTGTTCATGGGTGTTCAAAGTGAGCCCTCATCACCTCTGTAAAAGATAGTCACCTGTCCTCCATAGTCCACATCACTGGGAGATTTGTGACCGTTGCCCACATTGAGGAAAGTAAGTTAACGCCTCTCAGTCGTGTGCGGAACTTTTATGATCAGTTGTAAGGTCACCCTTAATCAAAGTCATCCTGAATGGACACAGTTTCAGTGGTCAGCAGTTCTTCAATCCTGAAACTGCAGGAAGAAGGCAGGTGAGTTTTCCTGTTGATAACCCTGGCCTGCTGTGAATGGGCTAATTAAAGATTGCATTTGTGGGGCTGGAGGGATGGCTCAGTGGTTAAGAGCACTGACTGCTCTTCCTGAGTTCAACTCCCAGTAACCACATGGTGGCTCACAACCATCTGTAATGAGCTCTGATACCTTCTTCTGGTGTATCTGAAGACAGCTATGGTGTACTTATACATAAAATAAATAAATTAATATTTTTAAAAAAGATTGCATTTGCTAGGTCAGTCCACAGAGATTTCACTAGGAAATTAAAAAGTTGCTTTTATGTATTTATTTATGTATGTATGTACTTATTTATTTTTCCACAGTGAGCCCAGGACATTGTAGACCAAGCCCCCACAAGCTTCCACTCACCCTGAACCCTGACCTTTCTTTTCCTTCTTTTTATACACACAGTTTCCACATATTTGAACACATAAAACATCCCGAAACAGATGCTCTGAGCCACCCTTCCTGAATCAGAGTGCTTGGAGCAGCTAGGAAGACGACCGCTCCATCTTGTCTAGCTGCTTATCGGTGACCTCGTGGACTGCCCTGGGAAACAGAACTGTGTCTGCCTAATCAAAATGAACGCCACATGGACAGAATGGCACGCCTCTGCATCTGTGGCGTCTCCGTGCTGCCGCAGAGGCAAACAGCCCCAAAGAAAATAGTCCACACACAATAGAAACTCCACTGAAAACAGAGGAGACTAAGAAATAAATTTGGAAACAACCGCTTTCGTCATTAGTAAGCATCAGTCAGTGGACTGTATGCTTAGCTCTTGAAAACTTTGCAATTCTCTCAGTCAGCCTCTGAGAGAATCGACATGAGTGCTCAAGCATGGTGTGCTAAGGAATGTGTGTGTGTGTGTGTGTGTGTGTGTGTGTGTATGTGTGTGTGTGTATTATATGTGAATATAATATATAATATGGAACACAGAAGCCATGAGAATTTCGCCTCATGATTTGTAAAAATAAAGT
Source organism: Rattus norvegicus (assembly GCF_021556685.1). Classification (NCBI taxonomy): domain Eukaryota; kingdom Metazoa; phylum Chordata; class Mammalia; order Rodentia; family Muridae; genus Rattus; species Rattus norvegicus. Next base: position 42,781,172 of record NC_141552.1, read on the forward strand.
TAATACTTTTGTGGACATGAGGATAATGTTATTGCAAGGGACCGCTCTATTTCAGCAGCAGTCACATCAGAATGAGTGACCTCCCCTTACTGCCATCTGTCTGTATTTCCCAGGATAGAATCTCATCCGACTCAGCTTTTGGTTTCCCCATTCTGCCGTCTGGAGAAGTTCCTGCCTAGGTGGGCCCCTTCTGATCTCCTTTTGCTCTTTTTCCAAAGTCAATCTGTCTCTCCCCTACGGGGCTGAACCTCTATCACGAGATAGAAACCAGTATAGCAGTCGTTAGAGATAAGGTGAAAAAATTCAACCCACCACAAACTCAAAATCTTCCTTAAACTAATGAGGGAAAAACACTTTCACTAACTTGAATTAGCACCCCCTCCCTGAAGCATTTATCAAACAACCATTTTGCTCTAGGTATGATTTACCGTGGTATCTAGAAGCTTCCACAAGGTGCCTGGTACTGTCAGAGGTGGCAGGCTGGTACTAAAAAAAGAAATTGCTAGAGCTTTGGATCTCACTTATGTACTTACCAACTGAGAATGTTTGGGCAAGATTTCTAACCACTTCATGATTCGGTTGTCTTATCTATGAATAAAGAATCCCAGCACCCCTATAGACATTTATACTACTCTGTGCTGGAGATGGGGGGGCGGGGCATGTGAGACAGACTCTGCTTCTTCCAGGCTTCTTAGTGAGCAAATTAGCATACAGAGATACACTATGCATATGACATTAGGAATTCTCCCAACTGTTGCCATAGATCATATGGTGGCTTTGGATGAATGCCGCATGATTTGGTAACGGGATAGCAGTCCCTGTGAAAGCTAAAGCACTGCTGGACATTTTGTTGTCCTCCAGGCTCTGGACACAGACAAAGAACTGCCACTGCTCACAACCTGCTCATGGGACTCAGGGCTTACACTGTCCTTTCCTGTGAGCACTTCCTGTCACTGGCTAGTGGACCCCTCACACTCATCCTTCCTCCTCAGCACTCGAGAGCTGTCACCTCTTATTGTCCTTAGACTAAGTTACTGCCTCTCATCTCCAATCTGGTCTCATATGCTCAACAATTCTGAATCGAAGGAGGAGGGAGCCAAGCTCTGTACAGAGCATCCTAGGGGTCTCTGGTCTCTCCATCGTTTCCTCTGCCTGTGTTCTTCATCCCATCCTGCGTGGAGAGGTAGCACACCCCGCCATGTCCTGAGATGCTCATCACCATCTCATCCAAAGCAGCTCTCCCTGCTGAATCTCTTCTCACTTGATTAGCACATCACCTTAAAGATGTACACGGTCAAAGCCTTGTGGTATGGTCTAGAGAGGCATGGAAGCCATGTTCTGAAGGAGAGATAACACCCTCTGACAGTGAAGAAGATGAAGTGCATCGGCCAGCCTCTGAGGAGCATACACTGGGCAAAGCAGCCATGGAGAGCTTATTCCTGATAACATGATGCAGACTGCAAAGCAAGTACAAGGACCATCGAGAGACAAATCAGAGGTGATAGGAGGTTAAAGACTCAGACAAGCAAAAGACTAAGAGGTTGGGAAACTGTGAGAATGTGGAGAGATGGATGGTGAGGAGGAGGAAAACTACTCTCAACCGCGCCTCCAAGGGAGGAAAGGAAAGAGGGTTAGAAGGGAGAGCATCTGGATAGAAGCAGGTGGTGCCAAGTTCCTGCTCAGTGCCCTTGTTTTTGTAGGAAGCAAAACCTGATGGTGATTAGGGTTGGGCAGGGCGGAAGGCGGTAGGGGGAGGTGATAAACAGGAAATTGAAGATGACGAAGGAGCGATGCTATTTACAATATTCAGTGAGAAGAATAAGAAACTGGGCCACAGGCAAAGAGATATAGCAATTCAAAACTCTGAATGAGATGGAAAGGAGAGAGAGAGTGTCGTAATTCAGTTGCCTTCAGTAGGACCACATTACCAAGGACAAGGGAGAGCAGAGGCAGATTTTCATTTGTTCAAGGTTTTTCATTCCAAGACGGCACAGATACTGTAGAAGAAAATCACATGTGGTTGAAAGGGAGGCCTAGCCTGGGCAGACACTCTGTGGCTGTTAGGATGAAGTTCAAAGTCCTTTACACTAACCCAGTATCCCAGATAGAAAGCCCCCTCCTTTGTGTCTGTCTGTCTTTCTCCTTCGGCACTCCTTGGGTATCTTCAGTCTCTTAGCACTCCTTGAAAAGTACAAATATCTCAAGAGTTCTTGGGCTCCCTGGCTGGGAGATTCCCCGTTCCCTGCACACTCAGTTGTCTAAGGTTTGTCACACTTGTAAGTGCTTCCCCACTAACTTTCTTCTCCATTGAACACATTTTCCCTACTCTATCCTGGATGTCAACAGGGCTTTGCTTACAGTAGACACTCAAAATAAGTTTTAGGACATGGCAAGATGAGTCAATGACACCAAAAGGGAAAGATAGGTGTCAGGACATGAGAGACTGAGTCCAGGCAGAGGAGGTAATATTTCAGAGATTTATTCCAGGGTCAGAGGGGTTTCCTCCACGATGCTACTCAGTATGTGCTAAGGAAAATTGTTCAGGCTGAGTGGTGATCTTCGTATTGTGGAGACCCCAGACCTGGGAGACTGGCAGTTTGATGATTTCTTTCTTGTCAAGTAGCGATTGAAAACTCTCAAAAAATTAATGCTAGTGGGATCAGAAAGGGGTCTAAAGATCCGAGGCCAAGATCTTTGGTTAAAAATGGAGAATGAGAGACAAGCCAGTGACTGAGTAATTTACCCCCAGAGTAGTGTGTGGTGACGGTCCACTGCTTGAAGTTCCAGAGGGAGGAGCCTCACTCTTTAGGGGGTGTCTGGCCTCCAGATTTGTAGCTCATGGGAGCAAGGCCAGGCTGCATAGAGGGGTTAGCATGGCATTGCTGTGTTGGAATAGAACATTTGTTGAAAGTGCAGTGCATACACTATAGAATGTTTTTCAATACAAGATCTTAAACAAATTGGCATTTTCTGATTAAGGAAAAGTTAATGAAACCATTAATCAGAAACCTGTATTTCCCAAACATTCTCATCTTTTTTTCATTTAGCACTTAATAGTATTTATTTATCACACTATTTTTTTTTAATTTTTACGTTAGCATTTGTCCAAGAAAGAGAAATGTGAATGTGTCACATTCACTGTTATATCCATCAGATTAAACAGGGCTTGCAGTAGAGTCGAATACTCAATTTCTTCCTTAAAACTCAAACCCAGTTTTTTTAAATCAGTATGAGTCATTAAGTACTTAGATTTCCTATGTGGTTTTTGTTTTTAAAGATTGATTACATATTTTGATTTAGGACAACAATGAATTTTTATTTATGAGTTGAATCCTACCCATTACCCAATCTAATTGTCCACAGGACTCCTTCTCTTTAACCTGACGTATTTTAAATAATAATTAAAATACTGCACTTGAAACTACACTTTACAGAAGTACCCCCAAGATTACAGCTATCCATCCGTCCCTGTCTATCTTCCACAGGGAATAATAAGTTGGCCATTTGCAAGATGATCAAAATGGCAAACAAGCTCCTACCACCACTCTAGGATGTTTCCCCCTGACACAGAATCTCCAGGAGAATGAAGTACTTCTGGGGGCATGAGTTATGTCAAATATAGTCTTCCCTGTGATCGTGGTAAAAAAAAAAAACACTGGGCATTATAGATCTAAAATAATGCCCTGAGTGTATGTATTCACATTAAGCAGCTAAATTAGATCCTTTTTTGTAAGTGTGCCTAAAATATTTCACAGATCAACAGATCACACCTGTAATTAAGCAACAGTTTCTTTATCTGAAGTACAGATTTAAGTGGGTGTTACTTTCTCCAGAGTCCTAAGCACCTTATTGCTTTTCCTGTTCTAGCTTGAGGAGGCCCCCAAGATTGCATAGTGAGCCCCCATGGGAGACTTGAATGAACTTCATAGCTAGTTCTTGCTTTTGATTCAATCAACTAAATGGAGGTCAAAGGGAGGCTTTGACAGCAAGGACAGACAAAACTTTCACAGATGTTCTGGGGAATGGCATGGTGCAGCATGCGGGGACTAGTAAGCCAGTTCCAAGGGAGCCAGCTGCCCCTCTCCTCTGCCTACTGGCTCCTTGTGCCTGTGTATTAAGAGAAGTGGGGCGAGATGGGAGAGACGCAACTTGTAAGCATATCTCTGACAGTTTACTTTTAATAACAATGTTTGTCTTGTGAAATTGAGTAGGAAAGGCAGATCGATGGCAGCTTTAATGCTGTTAAACACCACCAGACAGCTAAACTGGGCAAGAAGCTTCACTTTGGAAGTTCCTCGACTCAGAGTTCCTCTTGTAAACCTGGAAGAAAGAGACTGAAAATGAGAAGAACTTGAACCAGGGAATGGCTGAGGCTCAACAACTGTGTAAGGTAATTTATATAACGATGTTATCTTTGTGAAGGCTTCCTTTGGAGGCTCACAGAAAAATCTAAGAGCAGAAAACATAGAAATATATAGACGATTCGCGTATTTTTATATAAAATTCCAAGTTTTATTCTGAGAATGCAAATGGAGGTTTACATCCAATCTTGCCTCTAGTGCTTACATAGATAGCCTCGGAGAAAGCATTTCCTACCCTCACATTCTCACCTGTAAGATGACCTACCACAGCATTTGGCCATTCTCAGAGAGTGCCTATCAGGCCACTTGTAATAATCAAGTCAAATGCTTCAAGAAACATCCTACAAAAGCATTGAGATCCATGCCTGCTTGCTGACATTCATGGAATGCTAACAGGTGATTTGGATGAATTACTCCATACCCTGAAATCAACTTTTATAGTAGGTCAAGTGTTAGATCAGGAAAATATAATCTGACCAAAATACCATGGTTTTTGGTTTTGAGAGTAAAGAAGACTGAGCATATCTGCACCTCAGGGACTCTGTAAAGGGCCAAGGGCCTGTCCTCATGACAGTTGTAATCCATTTGGAAGGGAGAAAAAGACACAATTGCCACTGCAGAAACATGTGATTCAGTGCCCATCAGTGGCAACGAGAGTAGGTTTCTTTTAGAGATCACAATAGAGCATGAGCCACATGGGAAAATAATTTCACAGAACTGATCTTCAGGAAGGAAAGAAGGGGCCGAAGGAAGAAGGCAGGGCCATCGAAACGGGGACATGATAATGGAAAAGTCTTCACTATGGTATGCAATGTCACTGAAGACAGCAATGAGATTAGCATGGCAAGAAGAAGATCTTGTGGGATGATGTCACAGGTGAGGCAGATACAAGATAGAAGGAGGCCTCTCACTGGACGAGAAGGAAGGATGGATGGGAGAAAAGTTTGAAAGAAGAGGAGGAGACTGGAACAGAAAGAGGGAGAGACAGAAGGGACAAGAGTAACCAGTAGACAATATGGCAGGTGATGTTAAGATTCTGCTCTCTGTATTTACAGGTTGTTATTAATGTTCTTAAGGGATGGATGGTACTGGGCTTTGTATGTTTAGATGGGCAATTATATCTTATCAATTGGGTCAAAGGTTATTGTGTTGTGTGTTCTTTCATGTGTAGATTTAAGTGTAATGGAGCACGGGGCAGCTGGTCTGGGCCACCACAGAGTTGGGATGTGTGTTTCTGGCATGAAAACCTGCCTTGGGAACTAGATAGGTAGAGAGATTGCTGATGGCTCAGAGAGAGGCCTTTGGCAGTGTGATATGGGATTGGAGAGGCTTTGCTGACTGAAAATTAAGATATTCAGCAGATATCTTGGGGCATCGCAGTGCAGGACCTAGTGGGGAATAAAAGACAACCTTCCTTTTTTATTTTTTATATTTCTACAACAAGATTTCATTGAGAATGACACACAGTAAAAACATGTTAAGCAAAACTGTAGCAGGGGGATTCTTTCAAGATTAGGGCAACTATGCAGCACTGAGCAATAGTGTTTGGAATTCTGAAAGCTGCACGAATATTTAGAAACATACTACATGCTATGCATTTACATGCAAACGTGCATACACTTATGCATATCTCATTGTATACATTCTCTATAGAGTTAGAATACTGACAATGCTCAGTCTATCCACACTCTTTGCATTAACCACAAATAGTGTGTCTTCTGAAGGTGGAGAAGCTGTCATGTGCTCAGAATAAAATTTTAAAAGAGAGCCCCTAGCCCTGTGTTTGAAACCATGACCATGAACACCAGGGGCCTAATAGCGCATGTTGCTTTTGTCTAGTTCTGTATGGACCATAACTTCTGCAGTTACGTTTTTCCTCGTTGCGATAGTCCCAGTTACTGTTTTAGCTGCTGCTCTCCTCTGAAATTCTGTTGCAGAATAGCTTCTAAGTCTCATCAGTGTGATTTGCCATGCGGAGAATGGCCACTGCGGTTTCTGCTGTCATCCCTTCTCCACATATGTCTTATCCAGGGAACAATCTCCATTTCAACACTGGGAGATGGGTTGCATTACAAACCTTTGCTAATTCCCTTCTGCTGTGGACTAATGGCAGACGTGATTTTGATGAATTGCTAGTGGCCCTGCACCTCTCTGTTCCTGCAGCAAGTCCAGGTCTTGGAACGGCAAAAAGAGATTGGCATGAAAACCGGGGTAGAAACAACTGGGTCTGGAAAGTGGTGCCTGACCGAATGGTGTCTTGTTCTACCCACCAGGCTCCTGAAAGAGCCTGCCCTTATGGATTCAATTTCCTGCAACATGGTCAATCAGCACACTGTAGATACAGTGCTGCCAAGGAAAGAAAAAAAAATCCAGTGATGATTTTTCCCCATGTTGTCAATGAAAATCTTACACTGGCCAAGTCTGGATTGCTTTGTTGAGTCTTTGAACACAGCTTTGGAATATGGATTTAATAAAAAGTGACCTATGAAACAATTTTGTGTTAGTCCATTTGTAACTAGGAATGGATTGGCTACAATGATGTCAGTGGTGACATCACTGACTAAGCCTTCACGGAGTAGCTTGAGGATCTTCATGGACACCCGTTGAGAAGCCAGACTTTTTTAGCGGTTGCCAAGGCCCACACTCTCAAAGTCTTCATCAGCACTCCAACTACATTGGCACTTTCTGCACTTCTATGACAGTCAACTGTATTACTAAAACCACACCTACCCTGCGGGATTCTGTTGTGCCTTGGTTTCTTGTCAGAAGGCCACTGGGAAAGAATCCAGAGGATGGCATCAGTAACCCTGAGCCCCTGTCCATGCTTCATGTAAATGCTCCTTTGGACATCTAAGAAATCTACCAATAACTCAGTGGATATGAGCTCCTTTGTGTGAGTGAGCATGGTGTGTTACAGGAGCGTTGCTGCTGGGCTCTCAATTGTTTTTATGCTTTACTGTGGACTCCTTCAGCATGTATCCAGTCTTGGGTTGAGGAATGTTATCACTTTTCTGGAGATCTGGCCTAGGAGATTTTCGTTAAATTATTTTTAAGATGGGTACGTGTCAATTTCTTTAAGTCCTGAAATATTTATCTTCAAATTTATTATATGTTTAAGAGGTTTCTTAAATGTTGATTGAATGGACAGACCTCGGTTTCCCTTCATAACCCGGCATTACTACACCTAACCTCAGATACTAGACATAGATGGGAATGTCGGGTAGTCTTGACCTTGTGCTGTCTGTGTTCTACCGTGCTTTCATCTCAATTTCATGTGGTATTGCGGGCCTTTGGAGTGTTTATTTTTGATGATAACCTTAAGTCTCTGAGTTTGTTAACCTTTTCTTCTCTGTTACTTGATAGAATTTCCCTCAATTCCTAAAGCAGCAGTAGATACTCTAGTAGATGTTTAGTAGGTAATATTATGATATCGCTATTAAAGTTTAATAGATAAATGCATATTTTCTTTCTTTTTCTTTTTCATTTTCTTTTTCCCTTTTTACTTCCTTCACAGACAGAGAAGAACAAGGATCTGTATAAGGAAGCTAACAAGCTTCTAGACTTCTAAACCTCCCTGCCCCCAATAGTTGAAACAGCTTTTTTTCTTCTCTCTCTATTTTGTAGAATGTGGATGTGAGGATGTGATGACTAGAGCTCTGGGCATCATGCAGTAGAGGATGCTCTTGTGGTTGGTGACTGACAGACAAACTGAAGACAAACCATGGCTAGAGCTATGGTCATCATACAAACAGAGGATGCTTTTGTGGTTGGTGACTGACAGACAAACTGAAGACAAGCCAGGGACGCTGTAGGCCCCTAGAGCACCAAGGATGCTGCAGAGAGGCTAGGCAATGCCTGAGCTCTTCCAGCAGAGGAAACAGGAAAGTGACTCTGTTTTATGTTAGCTGCACTTGTTTTCTAAGCCAATTATTAAGGAGTCTATGAGTTTCTCTGAAGGATTCCAAAACGATTCATACCCAGAGTCTTTTTGCCTATTTCAAAGTCATCATTTCTTTTAAAAGTTTCTAACCTTACTTAGGAACATAAACTCCTTAAAATGAAGAAATTTTATGTGTAGATATTGAGTTCATATCAATGTTGTATTCCTTTAAGTTTTAAAAGAACCTTGCACAGAAAATGTTCTACAACTTTAGAACATTTGAGAAGACGTTTGCTGGTGTTATTGTAACGTCAAAGCAGAGATTTGGGCCTGCACGATGGTCAAAGAGATATGACGTTAGTAGGAAAGCCTTAGTTTTGGCAAGTAGAGACTAAGCTCTCTCCCTCCTGTGCAGGACTCTCTCTATTTTATAATCTATCATTTTTAACATGGGCAAAGAGGAGGGTTTTGCTTGACAGTTCTGTTGATTTCAGGTTTCTTATTAATTGCAGAGATAATTATGCTTCTTCAATCATCTCCAATGATTTTTTTATCAAGTAACTGCTGAAGATAAATAAATGTAAAACATTTTCCGAGAGAGTGAGAATCCTTTCTAAAGAAACAGGAGGCACATTCACCGAGAACCTGACTCAACAAGAAGGGATCCACATTCTCTGAAACACCAGCCACACAGGGAAACTAAAACTGACGTCACTGGTGTTCTAGGACCAGAAGAAAACACAAGCCAAAGTCATTTCCTGGACTCAAATCAGTTTGGTAGGTCAGGACTGTTCCCTGTGACTGCCTCCCTGGGGGCATCATGCTAGCCAGGACATAGTGGCAGGGACACCAGACAAAGTTGACCACACTGGTTTAGAGAGATTTTAATACCAGGCTCAAAGTTAGAAAGTGTTTTTTTTTAAGTCCAGTTGTACAAATTTAATACTCAATTACCTACAGTATTTATCAAACCAGTAGGAAGAATATTAGTGATTATTTTTCAACATATTGGCCTACTCCATTGAATTGACCATATTTATGCTAACTGTATTTGAGGAAGCTTTTCTTAAAAACCCATCAAAATATATATTAAAAAGCAAAGTAGAACAAAAAACAAAAAAACCCTTAAATAAGCCATCAAGAGGATCATAGCTCTATTATTACCTTGTGGATTAAGCCTACCTAACCCTATGCTTTCGACAGTTCTGTTAACTGATTCCAGAGATTGCTTGGTAATAGATGGGTTTTGATCTTATCTGAGTGGCTTTTCCTTGGCTACATTTCTCCATTTAAAGTCACTTTCCTCAGAGTGATGTACATTTGGGGCATCTGAGTATATTTGTAGAACTAGTAGTTATGGTAACAAGACTAAGTTTACATGTCCGTCCACATCAGCACCATGTACTCAAGATGGATTTCAGCTGCCAAAAAGGTCACTCCAAACTGCTTGCACAAACCTGTCTTTATGCCCTGTTTATTATGCAACTGTGTAGTAGATGTCTTAGGCACTGAAATGCAGGGCCATATATCAACAGCTCTCTGGTGGTTCCGAATGTTGTAAACAAGAGCAAGGGTGCACTGAACCTCCCATGTAAACTTTATACAACAGTTTCAGCAGAACTGTAATTATTTACAAAATGATGGCATGAGAAATCTCTGGATTTATATCTCACGTTAAAGTAACTTAGATGGTGTCCACATAATTCTTGTACTCGTGGGTAGGTTTGTAATTTATTTTTTGCTTTATTTGGGTTGCAATTGATACAACTCTAAGGCTATTTTCATTGAAGTTTCAGAAGGAAAACAACAAAGATTTTTGAACAGGTTTTTGAAAATACATGACAGTTAACTCTGATATATCTGGGAGCCACTCTCCCCCCTCCCCCCACCCCCTCCCCCCCAGAAACTTGATTTACTTTTGCATGGACATAAAATATTGTGCGTTGGTAATATAATACGAAATCCATATTTTCCTTGAGTTTTTTTTTTTTTTTGCTTTTATGACAAACTAATGCAAGAAAAAATAGGTCATTTTAGAAAAATATCTGTAGATACTAAGCCAACTAAATCAGGTGGAATTTGGAACTTCATGTCCCTTTTAAAATTTTGTTCCATGTCCAAACCAGCAAACGTAAGCACAAAGCTCCCTTTGAGGCCAAGGGGACTCCCTGTTTGTCCTGGCATCTCAAGGTGGGCATGAAAAAAAGGGTTGAAGTCTCATAGAATGTGGAAAAATCCCACTTCTGCGAAGATGGCCATCTTAAAGTAACATAAGTAACATACATGATATGTAGTTAACGTCGGCGATACTCTGATGGGTAAACTACATCACTTAGTAGCTCCCAAAATCATATTTTGTCACTTACACAATATGCAGATCTTCTGTCAAGTCCTCCCCCCATCCCAGTACAGACCTTATGGCACTGAGTTCTTTAATAAAAGTAACACAAAATCTCTCTTGTGGCTTATCTTAAAAGCCAATTCTATTAAATTTTCTTTTTGTTTTACTCTTGTGAAGCTGATTTTTTTTCCCTCCCAGAACCCTCGGTTCGCATATCAAAATCACCTTGGGTGTATTCCCCCAAGACATGCCAGTGGGTCTTCCGCCATGGATAATGTCTTATAACTGCTATTACTATCCGGTCTTTATTTCCCCAGCATCATTGTGAAAAAGAAGAAGATTGTTTATTATGTCTTCTTTCTGAGACAGGAAAATTGAAAAGAGAGCAGTCAGCTAGGTGTTTTGTACTGAAGGTACAAAAAGTTCGAGGGCTTGCAAAGACTGGTGGCTCTAAGAGGATACAATGTTTTGAGAACGTCCTGGCTTTGGGAGTGACTGATGACGTAGGAGTAAGGAGAACCTAAACAAGGGCTCCTGTTCTCTGCACATCCTCAGTGGTGGTAACTTAGGTTGGCTCTCACAGGTTATTCGTCTCCTCAGCTGCTGTCATTGTCACTGATGGAGAGTGTTTAGTTTTAGCCAACACCAGGAGACATTTTTGTAATAGCAGAAGTTTGTCAAACCCGGTGTAGCATATTAAACCTACAATACACTTGGGGCTGAAGAAGTGTTTTCATGGTTAAGAGCACCTGCTGACCTTGCAGAGAACCCAGGCTTAGTTCCCAGCACCAGAAGGGTATTATGCCCAGGGATACCCCCGGTTCTAAAAGATCTGACTCCTCCTAGCCACCAGAGTCACCAGAAGGGATGTGGTGCACTACAACTCATGCAGGCACACACACATCCACATAAATAAAAATAAGTAAACCTCTAAAAAATCAAATATAAATCCTGGAAACTAACAGAACTTACTATAATTTTAAAAACAGATTCAATTAAAAATATTTTTCTTCTGTGGAAAATAAACTGTCTGTCTGAAGAAATATGATTTGCTATACAAAGCCAGGAGCAACAGGTGATGGCCGTGAGGTGTTAGAGTTGGGAGCCCTGACATTTGTAGAACCAAAAGTGAGGGCATTTTAAAAGAGCTTTAGAATTTCCATGGAGGTTCTTTGCCTCATTTAAAAAATATGAAATGGGACAAGTGTAAGCTTGTGCTTAATTGGAAAAACTAGGAGGAAGGTAAGGGTCATTTATATCCTTCAGACCAATTAAGCGAAACATCTTGGGAGATTGTCACTTTGTGTTCATTTTTGTGGTTGATTTTACACAAACTACTCTGCCTCATAAAACATTGCTTGTATAAATTTATTTTGAAGATTAGAGTTGTGTACAAAGGTAAGCACCCTTCCTTGTCTCTTTCAAGTGGAGGCAATGCTTTAGAGGACAATTTTATGGTATGTCTTACAATTATTAAAGTTTCCCCCACATGTAATCAAAACAGGTGTAGACAAGAGGGATAGTCTTCACAGGTTGGCATACATTTTATTTAAATCATTATAGAACTAAAGTTAATAACGATGAGGGTCAAGAATCACTTCCTTGACTTTACAAAGATGATAGAGAACAGGATGATCGGAACTAAGCCCTCGGACAGAAGACTATTGGTAATGTGTCTGCTGGAAGTGATAATTCAGATAGAAGGCATCCATTGAGATACACTGGAAATCTCAAAATCTTCTAGACAATTAAAAATCTTGAAGGGAACAATGTCAGATTTTCTAAAGCCAGATTTTGGGAAAGAAGACCTTTCATTTGCCCAAGGAACTGTCTTTATTCAGTGTAAGGATACACTAACCGTAGAGGACATGCTGAAGAGAAGAGGACAGTGTCTATCATCTATCTGTCATCTATCTGTCTGCCTGTCTGTCTGTCCATCATCTATCTACCTATCATCTGTCTATCTATCATCTATCTACCTATCTGTCTGTCTGTCTGTCTATCTATCTATCCATTATCTGTCATCAATATGTCTGTCTGCCTATTTATCAATCTCTCTCTAGCTACATATATTTACATATATATGTTATCTCTCATCTTTCTGTCTATCTATATCTATCATCTTTCTATCATCTATCTGTCTGTGTATGTATCTGTCTATCTACCTCTATATGTATCTATCATCTGTCATCTATCTATTATTATCAGATCATCTATTCACCATCTATTATCTATCATCTATTTATCATCTATCTATCTATCTATCTATCTATCTATCTATCTATCTATCTATCTATCGATCTATCTATCTACCTGCATGTCTCTTTCTCTTACTCTGTATGTATATATATGGATGTATACTGCAATGTTTGTGTAAGAGGTGTACATACACATGTGTGTTAAGATGCATGCACCTGTCTGAACTAAAGGAAGTCATCAATGTTCTGTGCTACCACAGTCTGCACTAGGTTTTGAGGTTAGCAGCCAACATTTCCCAGCCATCGTCCTGTCTTCACTTTTCATCTCACCAGAATCATAAATGCTCTAGACTACTCTTGACTCTGTAACGTGGGTGCTGAGATTTAAATTTGTGCCTTCATGCTCATGCAACAAATACCTTTACACAGAGTCATATTACCAGCCCGGGACACAATCTTTTAAAGGAAAAAAACCTCCTTACCCTTCCTGGAATAAAAGGATTCTCTGTCAAAACTTTCCATATTTCATCAACTCGGTCTAGACAGCTGTGGACTAAAGCCCGTTATAATAGGGATGAATGGGGAAGAGAGAAAAGGTGGCTGAATCTCCCTCCTAAAGCTTAGCCCACCCAGGCTACAGTGGCCACTGCTGAGGAATGGGAAACACCAAGATAGGGACCATTCCCCCAGGCTAAGATTTTGTTGGTCTGCTTCTCTAAGTAGGGAAATCAAGCTGGGAAAGAGATATAGAAGGGTTTTCCAAACTGCCTTCTGGATTCTTAGTAGCCTATCATGGGGGCTCAGTGAAAGACTGAGTAGATAGGACCTCCCAACTTGTTAGCAGAGGGCACTCATGGAGCCTACATTGGAACTAAGTCATCTCCCCTCACCGTGTTAGAGCATAGAAACATCCAGTAGCTCTAGTGAGGATCTTTCTACCCCACCAGGCAGCACCAAGAAACTCTAGTTGTTGTTGTTGTTGTTGTTGTGTTTACTTTTTCTGATGAATGCTGTCAAGGTATTCAAAAGTTCACATGGGGACTGTCTGATCTAACAAACCAGGAAAGCTCTATATCTCTCTGTGAGACACAGTCAACAGACTACAGCATCTCCCACATGGTTGAGGTGGTGGTTAAAGCCACAGCTATGTTCTTGGATGGTTTCGAAGATACTGGATTCAGTTTTTTTAACTTACATGTAAGGATATGGTTGATGTTCAAACGCAACCAGTCGTGGTGAATTCTCTAAGCAGGGATGCCTCTGCAAAGGCAGGCAGGAAGCGGAGTGGCTCTCATCTGTCACTTGGTGTTTCCTTCTGACTTTAGACATAAATGAATGAAAGCCATTCATTTTCTCACAGCTTTCATGTAAGATGGGACGGTTATGATTTCCACTGGCAGAATGTCCACAATACCACTTGCCATAGAAGTAAGTACAATCATACCAACAGCCAAGGGACATTCATAGAGCATCATTTAAATGCTTTTCATGCACAAGGGACTCAGTGCCATAATCCAAATTTGGAACAGGGCTGTACCTTGGAGGGAAGGACAGAGTCTGTGATCCTGTAAGACCAGACGAACACGCCTGTAACTATTTTATAAGTCGACATTGGTGATACTGTTTTCTAAGAGTTGCTGGATTTTGTCGTTGTTTTAAAACAGTCTCACTGTAAAGACCAGGATGCCTGGAACTCTTAATCTTCCTGCTTCAGTGCCCAGAGCACTGGGATAACCAGTGAGCATCATTTTGCCCAGCATCTAACTTGTTTATTCAATCCTGTGTGCACACCAGTTAATCTGAGCCAATTCCCCCACCTGACTGTACCCTCCAAAATAATTAAGTTATTTTTCTGCTGTAGGTTGTTCTGATTAGTTAAAACCTTTGGTCTAGAATGAACACACCAATGAACATGTTTCAGTTTAAGTAAACTTCCTCAGGACCATCACCACTCCCTGTATCCCACTCCCCTTAACTGTTTCCAGCATCCGGATTCACACTGCTATGACATTGATGTTCTGTCCTAACCTATGCTGGGGTGCTCAAAAGCGCATGTGGAGGCACTTTTACTATGGTGACCACCACAGAACTCCACTCTACAGAATATAAAGATTTTTCTTTAAAAAAAAAAGACTAAGCCAAATGATTATAATTTTGGCTGTGGTGTCACCGGAGTTTCCCGTGCTATTAACCAGTCCTGCTAGTGCACACATTTCTTTGCAAGCACTTGCTGAGATATTGTAAATTACTTAACTACAGCAGCAGCATACTTTCTCTCCCTTAATCTTGATCTGATCCCCGAGGGGCTATTTATTACAGATATATACAACTTGTCATTGGAAGTGAAGTTAATGTAATATGACTCAAGTAGCTCGCATTGTTTAATGTGTTCCAGAAAGTTAGCAAATTTACTTCGGTGGGTACGTACATGGTCTTCTGCCTGAAAGGCAGCAAGGAAGGAGTAAGGCTAGGGGTGGGGGCAGATATTAAACACTGCTCACTGTAGGTGGCCAATTAATACACTGTGTCCAAGCTGGAACAAATCTTTCCTCTGTATACATAAAGCATATAATCTCTTATCTGCTTAGGCATTATCAAATATTTTAGCAAATCCTAGTAACTTCAAACACAGGTTTAATGGAATGCAGAACATAATCTGGTTGAGAAGGTTTCAAGAGAACTACTTTGCAGTGCCATTATAATCTTACCCCATGCGGAAAGATGTCTGACTTGGCAAAACACGACATGCGTGAAAACGACGCACGGATCTTGCCTTTCCAAACGCAGAGCCACAAATCGGGGGGGGGGGGGAAATCACCGTGATTCTTCCAAAGCTGAGGGTATGGTTACGGGTCTGGTTCTCAACATTTGGTTACCAGATCATATTCATTTGAGGGGAAATTCTGATAGATGACCGCATCGTATTAACAGCACAATCCTGCTGGGATTTGAGCCAGGATTAATTCAACATTGTGGTTTATATCTCATCATCAAGTTAAAAGCAATACAATTAATTAGACCACGAGCATGGAAAAAATTGAAACCAACATAACCAATAATAGAGCCCTGACCAGATTCCAGTTTTCACACATACATCGACTCTAAAAATGGATCCATGTCTTCCCTGGTGAGGCTATCTTTTAAAACACTCCCCCAATGTCTGGGATATATTTTAAGCATATTTTCCTTCTTTATATGGGATTCCACCCAGGCACTTGGGTTGGTTTAGATGTAAGATCATCAAGGAGGTAAAGTGAGAGAACTCTCCTTTTCAGAACAAGGCAGAGAGAGGGCACAGGGAAGCAGCTAGGGAGAGGCAAGAGAAAGTACACCGCGGAAACAGCTCTTCCCCTAAGGGAATAAAAGCTCTAGATGAACCTGACTTCCAAGTGTGTTGTCTCACACACCTTATGTAACCCAGAATGCACAGCCAAAGGGCGGGGTTACCTGACAGGGTTGCGTTTTCAGGAGAGTGATGCGCACCGGGGTTTGCTTAGCTTAGGATGTCCAGCACCGGAGCGGTGTGGAACAACACTTGCTTCTAATTTTATGTGGTAGGCAAAGATTTAGAATATTTATAGAACTACCTTGGTAAGATCATCACTGGATTGTAGGAGCATGCTCAGACTAGAAGACTCATCTTTTTATTTTGAAATGTGCCCAGTGTCCTCTGGCCATATATGGCTATAGGGAAGGTATGTCTTTGACCTCCTGAGGCCAGCAAGCATGAGAGCTCTCAAGTCAGTAAAACCTGCTGATGGGTTTTCTTTCTTAGTTGTTGTCACAGTGACTGACGTCTTACCTGACCAGTATTTTAATCACTGGCAAGACACTGTTGCAGAAATCTTGGTGCTGTTCTGACTGACAGTCTACTGGTGCAGAGACTATCTTCAGGATGAACCTATTTTACCATCATTTGCAGCCCAACCTGTATGCAGATACTGCTGGCTGGCTCTATAATCATGGGTAGACACAGAAAGGAGGCCTGTGTGTTATATTCTAGACAGCGCACAGTCAGGCTGCTGTAAGTTCCTTTTTCTGATTTATGGTCAAGTCTTGAAGCAGTCAGTGTTGCTTCTTATTAAAATTGATATAGGAATAGCCCAAGCTTTCAGTCAGGAGGCATTTCTTTCCTTTTTATTCTATACAATGTAAGTGTAATAAATTATAGTACTCCACTATTCATATTCTCCACATATACTGTCGCAGAAGTTTCCAGTCATTCTGCGTTAATTAATAGATGCTATGAGGTCTGATCTTGAAGCTTCGTGGTCCTTGTAAAATTTCCCTGCTACTCAGGCATTCAGTCCCTATACCTCCTATTAGTAATTTTTCTCTGTGGGAGCCAGGGCACATTGTAGAGGTAACACTAACTCCTTGATGGAAACACATACTCTGGTGGATACCACCCTAAAATGGGCAAGGAATGAGACATTTTGGCTTCTCCCAAAGCATCTATGAGAAAAATCTCATTTTCTTCTATTGGCTTCTGAAAGGTTCTTACCTTCAGGTTCTTGCCTGTGTTACCTTCCAATCCACTGTTTGACTTTCCACCCTCTCTCAGGAGGGACTCATCACCAATTGGTCTCACTTGGCTGAGGAGAGGGACAAGCAAGAAAGGAGATGTTATCAAGAAGGAACTCCATCACTCCACCAAGCCGCATTCTTCTTACTCCTGACGTCTGCCTTCAAAATCCACACAAACCCTGCAGAAGTGCACAAGCCCTCCTGCCGAGTGTTTAAGCTGCATTTCAAATATCAGCTGGTGTCTGACCTGCTGCAAAGCTTTCCAGGTACAATCCTCTTCCTCAGAAATATTTGCAGAGAGCCTGCAAAATGTAAATAAAACCAAGAATCATAAGAATATTCACATTTTTAAGCTTAAGGAATTCTTTTTTGACTGTATGATTAAGGTTTCTAAATTTAAAAAAAAAAAACCCTCATAGAATAAGTGATGGTTTATTCAAAGTCAATGGTTTTCGAGTAACAACCCTGAGGTCCTCAACAGGAGGCCAGCCTAGATGGGGAGGGTACAGAGAGAATTGATCCGATTCTGAAATTATGGCTTTTGCATTCCCATCATAAGACATCACATGACAAAAATTCTACTACTTAAGAAATTACAGAGTATACATTCCAGAATAATGTGCTACTCGAAGAGAGGGAAATCCAAAATCACTGTTTACAGTAGTAGACTTACTTTATTTCCAAATTAGACTTAAGAAGACTAATAAAAATGTTCTTGGCATTTATCCTGAGAAGATCAATTTGTAAGTAGCCTAGAGAAAAGGACAATAAATTTGTGATGATTTCATATTCCACTGGACATAAACATAATAAGTACGTTCTCACTGGGGAAGAACATAAATGATAGAGAAATGGTTTTAAACAACCTGTAGATCTATGAGTCACTTTTTTTCTGTAGGCATGTAGAAGTAAGACCTACTCAGTGCATGTGAGTTGTGCTTGTGTGTGTGTATGTGCACAGAGGACAATCTTAGACGTTGTTCTTCCGGCACTGTCCACTATTTGTTGAGACAGCTTCTCTCATTGGCCAGGAACTCAGTAAGTAGATGGGCTTCCTGATCTGTCTCTCTGCCTCTCCAGCGCTGGGATTACATGTGCAAAGCACCACACACAGCCTTTTAAAGTGGGTCTTGAGCTTCAATCAGCAGATAGCTCAGCGTGTAAAATCATTTGCGCTGCTAATCCACAGCCTCAAATTGATCCCTGAAACCCTCTACAGAAGGGAGAAACAACTGACCTCTGACCTTCACATGTATCCCAAGGCACATGGGTATGTTGCATGCACACACACACACACACACACACACACACACACCAACAACACAAAAATCTTTACTCAAGAAGGAAATGAAAGAGAAGGCAATACTTTATTGGTCTAAAATTTGAAGAGGGGTGTCGTGGTCGGGACCTTTACATGTCTGCCCCCTTTCTGTTTCCGTTTTACATGGGGACAATATTTGTTTCAAAGAGTAACTATTTCTCGGGCATGAAGACACCAATAGTTCAAAGTCCCTGGAAATTGGATCTACATTGAGAATGTTATTCACACTGGTCTACCTTTCACTTTCCTAATGTCTTTTCCACTATCTCTCAAAGAAAATAGTTATAAAATGAATAAAAAGCAATTTCTCCTGTGAGAAGAAAGCCAGCTAATCAGTTAGGAAAGAATTGTCTTAATGAACTGCCAAGCCTCGGCTGGACTTCCCAATGTAAACTAAAAGAAAATGCCCACAGCTTCCGCTGAATTAATTCCTATTGCACATGCCGAGCCAAAGGTTATCTAGTCTGTCTGCCGTCTTTAAAAAGCCATGGTTACCCAATCAGAGGCTACAGGAAATGGGCTTGGGGGATGGGATGCGTAAATGAACACAACTTTAAGTGTCAAGGTTGACTAGGATTTTCTCCAAATGTATTTCAGATTAAGTTTGTGTAGTTACTGGATCTATGTAGAGCTCACAGCTACTGGGGCATTCAAAACCAATGGGATAGAAATTTGTCCATTATACAATGAAGGAATTAAAAGCAGCAGCTCAATGGTAGAGATGCAGTCTCTCCTCTTCTCCTAACCAGGAATGGGCATGACAGTGAACTGGTACTTACTGGGCTAGTTTTGAATCCATTGTCTTCCTTCATTTCTTCTTCTCAGGGCTGCATGCTTGTTCTCCTACCTACCCCCAAAGCATGTTTCAAATCATCTATAACATGGAGAAATTATCCATAGCATGGCCTCTTTGTGTGTTTCTTCCTTACCACTGGGACTACAGAAGGGAACCTTTTCTCTGTGCATGCAGTGAAGTCATAGTTAAAGGGTAGATACACAACTCTGGTTATTGATTGAGTTAGCAGACAGAATAAATAAATAGGAAGGGAATAAAAAGTTACCCCTATGGGTGTTCTCAGTACAGTGACAGACAACATGACTGACTGGTCTACCTATTCTTTGTGTGTCTGCTTTGTAGGACTCAAGTGACCAGAAGTCCTTACTTAGCTATAGCAATTAAAACACCTGCTATGGACACCCCTCTCAACCTTGGTGTATTATTTAAGAGAATTATGGCCCAGAGCCTAAAACATTCCTTTTAGGTAAAGGATCATTAAGGGTTAACGACCCCCATGCCTTCCTGGAGGCCAAGACTTATTTCTCATCAGCCATCAGCCTCCCCCTCGGAGTCCTGAAACTCATGATTACTGTTTAATTTAAACACAATCTACCATGCTTACAGAATGTTCTTATCTCTGTCCTTAAGACATAATGAGCACATTTCAGTGAATGTAATCAGCTGTTTACGTATCAGCTGCTTCTCGGAAATAACAGGAACTGGGTCTCTCATTTCATAGAATTTGCAAACCGGCTCCTACGAGGTCGGCGCCCACTGGTTCTTTCCTCCATGGGTTGACACATGTGCGTGTGTGTTTAGGGTTGCTTAGTTTAAAATTAGCAACCAAGGGAAAGTTTCAGCTCAGGGTCCCCTCTCCTGCTACATCGTTCTCTGCAGAGACTGAAAGAGGGAAAGCTACTGTCTAGACTGCAGATGACAGCCTGGCTTACACTTCTTCCAGCTATTTGATAATGATTTCAGAAATACCTTGGAATTTTAAAAATCAATGACATTAGGTGTATCGTGGGTTTTTCGAAATTTTCACTATGCAAATATTTATTGCTGAACAAAACTTGGTTGCATTTCTTCAGTCTACTTGCTAATCCCCTGATTAGACAGCTCTTATTTGGAGGAGCCAAGGGGAAAAAAAAATCACTGTGCCCGCCAAAGGTAAATAGACTGTGGATGTCTTTCAAAATTCCAGGGTTTTTTTTTTCTTCAATAGCTTTTATTTTTGTTTTCTGATAAAAATAAATGATGTAGACTAACAAGCCACTCATTGATCTTTGACCTCCTTGGCAACATCAAAAGCATTTTAAAAGCCAATTAGTGGAAATACAGAGAAAAGGTCATTTTATTATGGCACTCGACATTACAACCATTACATCGTACATAGATTCAATTACCCCACGGCTTTCATTAGAAAAACAAAAAGGAAAATGCTTCCATCACAAAGCAGATAGACATTTGCACGCACAGACATCCCTCTCACCCTCAGACTTAATACAATGGCTTCCTGAGCACCACAGGGACATGGAGCCATTGTGGTTAACTGTCTTCATCCTCATATGAGCCAGAGACAGCGCTGATAAATGATGGGGACTGATAATCCCCAGGCTAATTTTAGCTATTGGCTTTAATTGCTTGCTTGCAACTGCTTTTGATGGGACTGCTTCAGAAGATGTAATCCGTAAAGAGTAAAGATTTGCTTTTAGTTTCTTTCTAGCTTTTCTTCTCCGGGCTTGTTGATGGGAAGCTCAAGAACAGAGGAGAGAGTTAAAACCAAGGGCACAGAAGACTGCAGAGCTGAATATAAACCTTTAGAAATTAAAACGATTATTCTGTTGAATAATTACTTTGTATGTTTTTAATTAAGTTCATAAGTGGTATGTTTTCTAAGAATCATTCGAGAGAGTGTGTGTGTGTGCGTGTGTGTGTGTGTGTGTGTGTGTGTGTGTACGTGTGTACGTGTGTGTAGATGCTAGGACTTGAACCCAGACTTTGTGCATTCTGGACAAAGTGCTTTACTACTGAGCTACACCCTCAGCCTGTATGTGTGTATTTATATTTACTTATATTCATATCCACAATCACATTTGTATTATGTATAGCTCTATAATTTTTAGATTTGTATTCATACTCATATTTGTATATTTCTGATTTGACATGGGAACCTGCAGTGGTGAAGCACTGAGGTAGCTGTGACTTGGACAATACAATGAGATAGAAGCACAGTTGGTGTTCTAGAAAGTTGCAGTGTCTCCTTGAATGCTACGCTCTCATAAGTCATCTTATACTTTGTGCCTGGTCGTGATGTCCTTCATCCTGCCCCATTAGAATGGTAGACATTTTAATAGCCAAAAATGTTCTGTAATTAAAAGACCAATCTATTACCTTTTAAAATGTGAACAGTTGATTCTCTAAGCATGGTGTACTTCATATTTTTCATATGCGTATTATGCAAAATAGACAGGTATATAACAGGAAAGCAACCCCAAACCCACTAGAACGGAAAGCTAAGAACATTTTGAAATGAAGCATAATAATGTAATGTAAAAAATATGTGGAACTGGCAGAGTAAAGCCACCAAGGTCACTTGTAGCACACAAGCTCAGGTATTGAAAAACTGTATCGGACTTTGATTTTCCGAGTAGGAATTTCCAGCTCTTTCCCAAATGCTTTTCCTTTAAAGTACAAGCAGACTCCAGTCATCAGAACCAGATGCTGGTGTCTTTCCTGTTCAGTTGAAGTTATCAATATCGAGTTTGAAAGACCCAAAACATTTGTGTGAGAACTTGACTATGCTTACAATCAGGTCATGTTCTCCTGATGTGAGAGCCAAGGTCTGTTAATGCCTTTGAAAAGGAAAAGAAGTCAAGGCCATTGTGGTCACATTTTTCTCTTTAACTATTTTAAGTTAAAAAAATTATTTGTTTGAAAATTCACATGCTTGGTCGGCACCCAGACTTCCTGAGTGTTTTCAAAGTGCTGGTGTTCAGAGGATGTACACTCTGGTCAACTCTTGCTTGACCTATTTGATGGAGTACGGTCAGTGGTCAAAAGCACTAGGACTTTCCCTGAATTGTCTGCAGTGGATGGGGCAACCCTAAAGTCACCTGTCCAGAGATAAAACCAACATGGTGGTGGCGATGGGGTCATATTGAGTGCTCACATGGTTATGAGAAAAAACAGGTTCTTGACTCCTTCACCAACCTTCTTTTTAGCATCAAAGTATTCTGCGTACCATTTCCTCCAACTCAGTTCAAGTATTCTACAAAAAGTCATTTAATTCTCAAGACAGTAATGTGCAAAATCTTATGTACCTGATTTAAAGCTTCTATAATTCACAAAATAGTATAAATTCAGAGAATGAGTAAATTAACTTCAAAACTATGTTTGACCTTCAAAATTCACATATTGAGATAGAATTTATCAAAGATGCCAACTATTTGTTAATTTTCTGATGTAATATATGAAGCATGAAACATAATTGTTCTCTGTATAGCAAATATGTGTGTCTATATTACCTAGACTTCAGTGCTATTCGTGATTTGATCTTATAAATAGGTAAGTACTCTGGGAAGTATTATTTCTGTGGTGGTGGACAGAGCAGTGGTCCAGGCTTAGACCCATCTATGACTTCAGTGGAGAGAATGTTCATAACTGAGTGTAAACAAACAACTAATAAAATGGGAAGAGAATATGTCTAATGATAATAGGGCAGACTAAGGTTTGTTTCTCTTCATAGTATTTCGGTTTGATGTATGTGTCAACTTGAATGGATTGCCCAAATATTCACTCAGACATCACTCTCGTTATGGTCATGATGATGCTCTATGCTGAGATTAGCTTTGAATTAGCTGACTGACCGAGTAAGGCAGGGTGCTCTTTCCAGGTATTTAAGAATATACACTGGAATTCTAAACTGCCCCACAGGTCAAAGGAGAAAGCACTGGGATGAATGGAGATATTTTGAACTATATTAAAATGAGAACACAATATGAAAATTTGTTGTAATGTTTTAACACTTAAGACAATGACAATGTTTAGAAGAAACAATTTATACTTTTGAAATGTTTATATTAGAAATCATGGATGCATAAAATAAATTGTTTTAGGCTTTTCACCTTAAAATGGAGGAAACATGAAAATTAAACTCAGAGATTAGAGAAGCAGGAAAGAAGGGTAGCAACCAGTAAAATAGACAATGGACCAATAATGGAAATTAGTAGAATTAAATCTAGTTCCTTGTAACCAATATCAGAAATGAAAGGGGGCCTTCATTGTATAGACTACTGAATAATAGTAACAAATTACAATATACCAAATAATTTTTGTGCTTAGACTTAAAAACACAAACATTACTTGAAATGAATAAAATTACTCATGGTGACTGGAAAACAAAAGTACTTATGTCATTATTCCTCCCCTTCCTGCCTCTCTGTCTCTCCCTGTCTCCCTGTCTCTCTGTCTCTCTGTTTCTCTTTCTCTCTGTTTCTGTCTGTCTTTCCATTTCTGTGTGTGTGTGTGTGTGTGTGTGTGTGTGTGCTTACCATGTATATATACATGTGTATGTGTGTACACATATATAGAGGCCAAATGTCGACATGAGTCATCTCACACTCTTGCTTTCCATTATAGTGTAGAAATAAAATTGCTTGCTGAACCTGGAACCCAGTAATTCATCCAGACTGGTGATAGCCAAGCCCCAGCGATCCTCCTGCTTCTGACTTCCCAGAACTGGAATTACGGGTGTGCACTGCCCCATTAAATGTGAGCGTTAGGGACCTGAGCTAGGGTCTTTATTCCCAAACATCAAGTATTTCAGTAATGGAACCACCGTCAGCATTAGAAGAAAATCAATCATTGATACATTTGAAGAAACTAGACAGTTATAATACAAGAAATCAGCAAGTCAAGTTCAGTAATATGTGAAAGCAATTATAACAGATTATTTCAGAATACTATATTATTGAAATGTAGCATATGTAGCAAATGTAGCAGCATATGATTAAAGCCTATGATCGCCCCGACTCGTTATAGAAACATCACTATCAAAACCTAATATTGTTCGTAATAGAAATCCTTATACAGGAACAATAGAAGTAAACTCCTACCTTTCATGAAGAGGACACTTATGTAGCACTGCCAATCACTGTGTTGCTCAGTGGTGCAAGCCCAGCTATTTTCTCTGTGCAGGATACCTGGTGTCAGCATGGATCATGGCCTAGAGACCATCAAAACTGACAGGATCCAGCAACAAAGACGCAGTAAGAATCATCTAGAAATAAGGAAGGCGTGTTTTGAATCTGAAATGCTGCCCTGCAATCTCATCTTGAATGTTTCTTTTCCAGCTGGTGGCTTGATTGTGAGAGGCCACGTTATCCTTAGTTGGTGGGACTTAGCTGGAGGATGGATTAACCTGAAGTGGAAACTTAAGGGTTCTTTGGAACAACAGTTGGATGGTGTTTTGCTGGGGCAAAGACATGAAGGAACATTTCGTTAAAGTGGACACGGGTGTGAAAGGCTAAGGCCGACTCCTGAAGGAACATTTCACTAAAGCAGACACAGGAGCGAGGATGCTCTGCTAAAGCAAGGAGGTGGTGAAGGATTCTTTGCTCACCCATGTGTTGGTCTGCCTTGCATTGTGCACTTGTCATGACTCCACAAAGGGAAACACCAAAACCTTCTGGTGGTGTGCTGCATTTTGCTGCTGCTTCCACGGACTTGGGCTGATTGGATGCACGTGGTGAGGCAAGGCACATGCAGGGCATGTGACATGTGGAGGGTATAACTAGGACTTCCTGGTGACAGAGACAGAGCTCGGCTTGCTGTGCAACACTTGTGGGCCTCACATCTTTACTGATCTTCACTTCCCTGAGAGAGGCACAACTGAAAACCTCTGGTGTTCTTATTGGTCCCTCCTGGCTGTCTCTGCTGGGTCCCATCACTGACGTTGCTAGCCTGACTTTACAGAACTGGACTGCTGGTGTGTTCGTGAAGTGTTTACAAGTAGATTGAGCTTCCACTGGCAACCTGTGAACTGAACTGCTGATTTTCAGACAACACGAATGGGAGTTGCTCCAAAGAACCTTTCCAAACAGGTCTACTTAGTTCCCCCATCCTTCTTCCCCTTCCATAGTCTTTCCTCTCTACTACCTCTGGTGGGTGGTGGGCTACAAGGGAGGTTAAAGTGTTTAAGATTCCCCATTCAAAATAAGGTTTGAAAAATTAAAGTTACAGGTGACACCCAATGTGGCTTAGACATAATGGGTAACTGCTTCTAATATAGAGGACAGGACAGATTATGAGGGCTTCACAAACGCAACTTTAGGAGATTGACAAAATGGTAGTTACTGCCACTGAGAGGTGTCCTGCCTTGCTTCCAGACCGTATTTTTGGGTTTTACTTTGTAGTTTCCATATATACTATTTTTTAAAAAGTTTTATGCAACTTGACAGTTCTCTTCTGTTGGAGAAGACAAGAGTCGCCTATGCATGTAGAGAGTTTACGGCTAACGCTAAATGTGCTTGGAAAACAAAAAGGGGCAAGGGGAGGACAAATGAAAAGGGGAATACATAACCCAATAAACACAGAAAACCAACAAGGCTGAAAGGCAAACTGCCAGAAAGAGTGAAAACTGACACAGAGACAACAGGTTAATGTGCAGCCGAGTGTAACACCAGAGAATTTGTGTGGGCCTACACAGGTTCCTTCAGCCTTCATAGTCTTTGTGCAACATATACCTGGTAACCATGGTAGATAGACTTACAATAAATTGATGTGGAGACCAAAGCAAGTGCCAGATTTAAAACATTTTAAAGAGGCTGTGATATTATATAGCTTACATTCTTCATTTGTCAAATAAATGCTTAATAACTGGGCTAAACAGCATAGGGTTATCTCACAAGATTGGGAGAGATTGGTGTCAGCTGTTCTAAAAGCTGGACAGCAATTACAATGGTGGTTGTGATAGAGACAGGAAGCCACCAAGCTAGCACAATATAGTTTAGCAAGAGAAATAAATGAGACTAAAGACCAGCTACTTGGTAAAGGACTTTATGCTGACTTACAAGAACAAATCCAATTTGATGATGGTGTAATTAAACAATGTCGTATTACAGCTTGAGAGCTTAAGATTTGGTTGAAGAACCTAGGAAAAAATCTACCTCGTTTGCTAAAATAATACAGGGTTCTAGAAAAGCCTTCAGAAAATTCTTACAAAGGTTGAGTTCAGTTATAAATACAGATATAACATACTCTAAAACCAGGCAGTCATTGATAAAAATATTGACATTTGAAAATACTAATACCTGGATGCTCACAGCCAATCATTGGACTGAGAATGGGGTCCCCAGTGGAGAGGTTAGAGAAAGGACTGAAGGAGCTGAAGGGATTTGCAATCCCATAAGAAGAACAACAATATCAACAAACCAGACCCCCCAGAGCTCCCAGAGACTAAACCACCAATCAAAGAGTACACATGGAGGGATCCATGGCTCCAGTCCCATATGTAGCAGAGGATGGCTTTGTCAGGCATCAATGGGAGGAGAGGCCCTCGGTCCTGTGAGGTTTGATGCCCCAGTATGGGGGAACACCAGGGAGGGGAGGTGGAGGGAGAGTTTGTGGATGAGTTGGGGAGCACCCTCACAGAAGCTGGGGGAGGAAGGGTGGGATAGGGGGTTTTTGGAGTGGAAACCAGGAAAGGGGATAACATTTGAAATGTAAATAAAGAAAATATCCAATAAAAGAAAAGAAAATATAATACAAACACAACATATACAACACAGATGGGAGTTGCTCCAAAGAACCTTTCTAAACAGGTCTAATCCCCCGCCCCTAATGCGGCGAATCCTTTCTTTTCCACTGCCTCTGGTGGGTGGTGGGCTACAAGAGAGGTTAAAATGTTTAAGAACTATAATTAAAAATAAGATTAAAAATTAAAGTTACATCAACCTTTGTATACATGGCTCTGCCCGTTTCCTGCAGCCTTCTGCTTCTGGATCAGCCAGACACAATGGCTCCCCACTAGTTACAGCCTGGTTTGGTAACCTCTCAGACTGCGGACCATATGAAATACTTTCTTACATAGTTTCTGTCAGTGTTTTGGTCACAGGTGTAAAAATATAACTAATCCACAAAGCCAAAGCTCTTACCTAGCCTTTCTATGATAAAGGAAAATCGTTCACAAGTGCTTTCTATTCTATTTTCTATTTATTTACTCATTCATTCATTCATTTTTATTTATTTTATTTTTGTAGTTTTACCTGTTAGGTTCTAGTTCTCGGCTTATGCTCTTCCCCACCCAATTTCTTCAAAACTATAAGAAAATCTATTACAATAGTACAACAAAAGAATTCAAGGGCCTGAGGCCATCTCAGGGATGGGAACCCAGGACTCAGCAGCAGTCCAGACCTGGGCCTATTGCAATATGATAGTGAAAGAACAGGCCAGCTTCTCTCTTGAACCCACGCCATTAACTGACTGAAAAGTGGGCTTCTTAAGTACAGTAAGACTAGGCCAGCACATTTCAGTGCTTTTAGGAAAAAAAATGGCAACAGAGGACAGCTGCATTGAGGATCACTGAAATAGAACACAGGGGGAGTAGCTTTTGGGTTCTTACCGGTGTTTGGGCTACTGGCTAGTACATGCATGAGACAGCTAGCCTAGACAAGTACTGACCCCATTTCCTTCAGATGAAAAGCTATTGACTTAACACACCATAATCCAGGGTATGGCTGGGCCCAACTGTTTGAAAATGTCTTTTGCATTGCTTTTACTCTGTGAGTACAGTCAGTTCACTCGAGCATCTGTCTGGACTTCACTGATGAGAGAATGCTGAGCTAAGTGTTTTTCCAATGCCACGGCTGAGATGGCCTGTTGCAGAAAAAAATAAAAATGGAACAGTGGCTACTGGTACCTGTGTATTCCCACTCCTCGTGCTCCGATGTCTCTCTGTCAGCCGCTTTCTCACACTGTCCCCTTGGCAGGTTGTTACCACGCCTGACACACATATCCATTCTGTGGGCCGTTCTAACGTGGCACCATCCCACGTCAGCCCCAGCCATTCTATAGCCGCCCTCTTCAGGCTGTCTCTCTGCCCGCTGGGAACTTTGCTCACATCCCCTATAGCCTGGTAAAATCAAAGTTCTAGAAACTTACAATTCATCAATCAGATTTATATGTTAAATTCTCAATCCACAATACACCCATACAATAAATTCACTGCCAATTGATAAAGATATAAACTGTCCACCTAGACAAAATAAAATTGACCCAGTCCACCTGGGTCTGGGTCATCCTACTCCATTTTCTCCATCTTGATTCCCCCTCCTCCTCTTCCTCTTCTTCCTCCTCTTCCTCTTCTTCCTCCTCTTCCTCTTCTTCCTCCTCTTCCTCCTCCTCTTCTTTCTCCTCCTCCTCCTCTCTCCTTTCTAGACTTTTTCCCGCCTACCCTTTCTTCTCATCCAACCATAGGCTTTGCTTTATCCTGGACTTGCCTTGCCGCATGACATCATCCTACAATGGCCCTTTGACAATACAGTCAGCACAATGGAAAGGACTTCATTATTCAGAATCCTAAGAAAAGTGAGTGGGTGGGATTATTTACAGAGTTGACATGGCCTCTCTTCAAAACTATTGTGGGGGAGGGCATGCAAATCCAAGGTTCTGTTCTCTGAGTATAGTGCCTACTCTTTGAATTCAATCAACACGGAGGCAGTTTTAGAACCAGTACCTCCCTGTCAGATACTCTGTTGGCAGAAATGGATCAACCAAGGGAACCAACTCATTACTCAATTTCATCAGAGAAAACGAAGTACCTTCTCTATAGCTATATTTAATGTGATGACTACCCCACTTTACAGTTAAAGAACTTACCTTTCTATAGGATAAATGCTAGAGGGAAACTCTGAAGACGATATTGAGTATCTAATGATGTCATTCCCAACATTCAAAGTTTTCCCTTCACAGGAGTGATGTGGGATAATAGGGAAGTGGTGTGGCTGGGTTTTTTCCTCATTAGTGTTAATGCTCACAGGGAGTGATTTGGGCCTCTCTGTCTTTACAACCATGAGGATATCATTTCCCTTTTCCTATTCATACAGTTGTATATACAAGAAAACCAGAGCCTCATTTCTGGTTTCGCCCTTTCTCCTTGTGGGACTTTGCCAATGTTCTCAATTTAATTTAAGGCATAAGTGCAATGGGCTGACTTTGGCTTAACTTGAAAGTCACATATTCATGAGGATAAAAGAGAAATGTGTGGATTCTGAGAGCCCACAACCTATTCTGTTTCAGTTGATAGCTCCACTTTCTTCAAGTCCGCTGCACACTTGAAATTCTCATTATGTATCTTTGTGAATGGGTTGAAGAATTTGTGGCAGTATTAAATATATGAAGGAACTGAGGAGATCTTAATGGCCCATATCTTGTGTTGGTAGTCCTATTTGGTATTCTTTTCATGAGGTCGAGTTACGTTGGCTACGGAAATAGAATATTGGCACTGAAAAATAGAGTCAGGGGCTGGTAAGTAGCAAAGAATTCTAGCTTACTCTCGTTCCTCACTGATATTCTCTTTAGAAGGTGCCGAGATTCTTATGTCTGTAGGAGTCTGGCCTTTCAATATGTTGGCAGCTGTGGCCTTCACTTGAGTCCTGGCTGGTGTGGAATCTGTCTGTCTTTGAAGGCCACCCCAAGACTTGAACAGATGAAATGGTTTCTATCCGCATCTGTTTTGTTTCCAAGGTTCTATTCGACTCCCTCATGGAAACCTTGCCAGTAAGAACTTCTGTTGGGAGGGGAGGAGAAGTTGGGAGGGGCAAATGGAGTACGTTAATCTGACTTTATATTTTAGAGTTTGAAGAAAGAAAGTGGGATTTAGTGTGGCATTCCCTTAAATAAACATTAGGGGATCGCACCCAAGTGCTTGCTTACAAGACAAGAGTGATCACACTGGATGGGTCCCAGCACATTGTCATGTCACGGTGTGGCCTGATGACAAAGAACAGCAAGCGGTTGGCATCCATTGGTTCTGAAGTACAGTGGTGCCTCTGGCTGTACTGCTTCTGTGCTGCTTCAAGGGGCTGCATTTAATCCAGTCAGTATATCCTAAAACATTAGAAGCCTCCAGGATGCATGAGTTGCATTGAACGCAGCAGACATGATGCTGGAGAAGAGCATGGGGGAAGTCAATACATTTACTGGAGACCAGAAGAGTTGGCCTGTGTTTCTGAAGGTAAATGCCATGGGAATCCAGAGTAAGGATCCTAGAAGGACCTTCGTAAAAAGCACATTCCAGACCCAGGGTCAGGGACTTGGAGGTCTTGGAGGTCAGTCATGAAGTTTGCCGAGATGGAATATGAGGACTGAGTTCAAATCTCCAGGAACACATACAAAGTTGACCATGGTGTCATAGTTACCATCCCAGTCCTGAGAAGATGGAGACAGGAAGAATCCTCAAGCAGCCAGTGGAGCTGAATAGCTGAACTCCAAGCTCAGCAACATGAGTTCCAAAACGGAGGTAGAGAACGATTGAGGAATTACACTCCACAGTGACATCGTCCTCCACATCCATTCATGCACACATGACCACACAGGCATGAACACATGATCACACATGCATGTGCACAAGCACACCCTTGAGCTGCCCTCACAAATAAAAGCATTTGAGAACCACTGGAACAGAGGAACCTGACAGCAAGCTGCCAAGAACTGATGGGCTGTCGCACAGTAGACTCAGAGGTAAGGCATGCGGCCTTGGTCCAAGGATAGAACTAAAACTACAGGGCGTCACATTGCAGAGTCACCAGCCCTTGAAACCATAAGTAAGTTCTCATCAGAGGCTGGTTTTGTTTCTTCTCCATTCCTCATTTCCTAATGAGTGCATTTAGTTCATAGGTGCTGGGTAAATATTTGCCGAATGGATGAATGAATAATTCTTATTAAAGGCTCATTTGTGCTGATTTGATGGAACAGTAATTGGTTTTGCCTGGTAAGCCAGCACCCTTCCCACTTTAGCATTTCTAGAACCAAGCAACTCACTCACTCACTCACTCACTCACTCACTCACTCACTCACTCACTCATTCACTAACCAAGTCTCTCTCTCTCTCTCTCTCTCTCTCTCTCTCTCTCTCTCTCTCTCTCTCTCTCTCTGCAAATCATTATTACTATGTGTGTTAAAATAAGGCAGGGTGGGTTTAGCCTGCTTCTACTTTGTATGTCCCACTTGGCCACCATGGCCTGTAGGTAAGTGAAGGTAATCAGAGTTCTAGCTTTTAACATGTGGTTAACTATGAGAGGTGACCACCGGTGACCTCCCGCTCCTTTCCCTAGCTTAGTCCAGCTGTCACATAATTAACACTTCCCTTTATGGAACAGCGTCTGGGGAGCTTGCTGATAAAACAACTACCTGGGGATTCAAACAGTGAACTTCAGCTCAATGGGAAGCGATTTCTCCATTGGTGCTTTGGAGCCCCAACCCAAGGTGGGTTATTGCCACCTAAAAGATCCTCTGAGCCACTTCCTTTGACCACAGAGACGGGTCAAGGGAAAGTGTAGAAAGTATGCATTAGGTGCATAGACGTGTGTACAGGAAAGAAAGTGAGAGCTCTGCCAAGGAACATAGAGCGAGTAATTGGAGCACTCCTGCTATGCTGGGTTTTTTTTTTTTTTTCAGAACTTTGCACGGTGTTAATCTTCAACTATTTACTTATTTTACTGTTTGCTAATTCTATTTTATTTTGCAATAAACCCTTTCAGCAGCAGTACGTTGAAGAAAACTCAACTCTATGTTACAGGAAAGTTTAAGTTTTCATTTCAGTGCAAAAAATATCGCTTGTCGTTTATCCTCTACAGAAGGGCTGGAGTGATGTCACTGGCCACACGGAAACCGAAAGACACAAATCTCCAGAAAAAAAATGTTTACGTTTAATTAGGGCAAACTCTATGAAATTGCCATTTTGTGGTTGAAAAAGCAAAGTGATTTATACTATTAAATAATTTAACACTTCATAAGTAACTATTGTAGGATGGTGATTTATCAGAACCTGCAGCAGAATCTGCATTTACCCTTTAATCTGAATCCATTGACTGAAATACCTGGAACTGGTTTTATTCAATTTTCATTCTAATATTGTTCATATGCATTAGTAAAAGCTGATGTTGAAGTCTAGAGAGATGGCTCATCAGTCAAGAGTGTTTATTTCTCGTCCAGAGCATCTGGGCTCAGCAGACCAGATCAAATGAAAGTTCTATACCTGCCCCCGAGGTCAGCCCAGGGAGTGTCCTGAACTTGTCTTCCCAAGTGAGGAGACATACATTTCTTGATTATCCTTTGGAAAGGATGGAATAAAATTACACATTATCAGTGCTCACTATCTAATGGTATTTGTAAGTGCTCATTAAATCATGACTAATTATTAGTGTGAGCATTAATGATTGTTAATATCATCATTGTTGTCTCTGTTTTTTGTTGTTGTTATCTCTGTGATGTGGATTTCCTGGGATTCCCCAGGATTCTCCTCCTTTGGTGGTTATTACTTTATTGACTTAACAAATGCCTTAGTCCGTCCAGACTATCTGCAGGGTTCTGAGGCAAGCAGATTGAAAGGTGAGTAAGGAGTGGAAGAACCAGTGTCTGGGTGGTGGGAAAACTAGACTTTTTGCCTCTTTGAAGATGGTCTTTACTTACAGGTGACATGGCTTAGTCTCCATCACCTGTGCATTGTCATTTGACTGAATTCATCAAGGCGCATATTCCAAGAGCAGATCAGTGAACACATGAGTCACTGCCCCTCAGAGAAGTTGCTGAACTGGGATGTGGAGAGGGAATGAGGTTGATTTATACCAGTGTAGACATGTAGAGTGAGGTCCACTGCCTCCTTACATCAGCAACTCTCTCTAAATGCACTTCTCTCTGAATGCTTTTTATCTCACCATCTTGGGTCTGGGTGTACATTCTCCACAAGTGTCAGAAGGACCTCACTATAAACTAGAAAGACGGGCCAGTGATGCTTTGTCTTAGGAGGCGATGGAAGGGTGCTCATAGCATGTGGGGCTGGTGAATGATACTTAGCTGCAGGCTTTGCCCTGCCTCACGTGGTTTGCCCATTCTGAGCTGCCTGCAGCCTGTGTGTCCTAAGGACAAAGAACTCTGTGTACCTTTCTCTGGGTACAGCCATATTTGACTGCCAAGGGTCCTTTACTTTCTAGCATTAAGATCTGGCATGAGCTTCTCTCTGAAGACGAGATAGACCCTGGCTCCTGAACAAGAGGCGATGCACACCCTTCCAGGGCTCCGGTGTGCTTTCGATACACTGCAATCACACGGCAAATGCCTTTTTTGCCCTGTCATTTATGGGTGTTTAGCTGTGCCTTTCTGCTAAACCAATAGGCCATTTGTGGTTTTGAGATTATTTTGTAGCATGTCAGGCAGTACCTAGCATATCAGTTGAAATCTATTAAAAGAAAACAGCCTTGGAATGGGGGTGTGGATGAATGAGGCTGATTATAATGATATAGAGATGCAGAATTAATTCTGTTACCTTTGCGCTTCTTCCAACATTAATAACTGTCTCTAAGTGGACTTCTCTTTCAGTCTCATGATTTTGATTCACTTGCTTACATTCCCTCATACTAAAAAAATAATAAAAAAATAAAATATCCTACTCCCTCCTACTCAGCAGATTGAACAATGAAGCTGGGCTTCAGGAGTGAGCTGCTGCCCTCCATAGTTACTGTAAGAGAATGAGAATGCCTGCCAGACATTTTTATTTGCCTAAAAAATTGCTTTGATTTGTCAACACTTTCAAGTTCCTTGAAAGCCTCCATTTTCCTTCCCAGCATTCCCAAGTTTGATGACAATTTTAATTCTCCCGTGCTGGGGGCAGGACCCTTGTACTGGCTCCCATCCTATCTCTTCTCAGTTGCTGATAACCCTTGCCTCCTCCTGTATCCCCCATTAATCTCTCTTCCTCCTTGGGTTATTTCTCTGACGTGTTCTGGCATATTGGTATTCCGTTTGCACAGCAAGTCGTTGCTCTGAATTTCCTCTGTCCTCCCAGCAATATCACCCTTTGATACTTTTTTCCCCATCTTTGTCTTTCTCCACAGACTTTCAGATCACATATAAACATGCACAGGCTTCCTTTGTCTTCAGGAAGTTGTCACTAATTCCACATACCTGATTGCCACTCAAGCATCCTCCAACCTTCGGTATATCCAAACCCTCATGGCAGTTCCTTAATGCCTTTCCATCTGAGACAGAACCGAAGGAGTTGAGAGAAATGTCAAGTGTGAGCATGGAGTCTGAGTCAGTCAGTTCCCTCCCCAGGATTTGACAAGGTCTTCCCCTCAGTCTTCTTCTTCAATACCAGATCGTTGATCCTCACTGCTGCTCTATGCTGTGCTTGCTTACTTCCCATCTCCAATAAGTCATGGTTTTATCACCACCTTCCCCATTCCATAATATCCGAACACCACACTCTAAACATTGGGAAATATTCAATATAAAATGCCAGACGCATCTCAGGAAATGCAAACACTTAACAGTCCCTCAATGTCCATTCTCTATGTTCCTGTCATCTCTGACCACAGCAACATTGTAATGTTCTTCATTTCACGGACAGGAGATGAGCATAGGAGATCCCCCTTTTCTGCCACGCATGGCTAATCAGTGACTAGAAGGCACCAGCCAAGTATGCAGTCTTTCATTACTTAAAACATTCGACATAACTTACATAATTATGTATATGCAACATATAAATACCCTGCTAGCTAACAATATCAAATCTTCAAAGTCTGCTCTCCACAAACATTTCAAAGCATCCTAAGTTCCTTGAGGTGCACGTAGACAGTACGCCCATACTTGTACTAATGAGGAAGTGGGTATGTGAGCTCAGTACACATGAGCAGGGAGCGATGGCAGTGACTTCGCTCAGCAAGACTGGAGGAGTCCTTCAGACCCACTGAAGTGTGATGTGCATTGACACAATGATGCTAAGGCATAGGAGTAAAGCACACACGTGTTTCATGCCCCTCGTGGGGCTCCCTCTGCCTCCCTCTCCTAGCCTCATCTTTAACTATGATCCACATATACAATCTTCCTCTGACCTGTGAGTTAACACCTATCTCATAGCCTTTACGTTTTCTTGAAGAAATCAGTCATCTGCTTTCTACTTGTTCGTATTGGGGAAAAGTTAACAAGAGAAGATGCCCAAATGCCCATTTTATAAGAAGCGGTTAAATATCTTGTAATCCCTCTGTTCCAGAAGGCACTGTTCATGATTAGATGATAAACATTCAATACCAAACTACTGAACAGTTGCTGATACAAAGGAAATTTCATTATGCATTTCTAATAAAATACGACAAGTTTAAACAGTTTTATACATTATATAGGTTATATGTGTATATGTTTATAGGCTTACAGCCTTCATCATTGCTGAGGACTGGCCAGTTCTAGACATGTCATGTTAAATTTCAGCCAACAGCTGGTATGCAAGCATAATCAGATAAGTGTTGATATAAAAAACTTTAAAGCCACATTATGAAGTTTAACTATGCATACACATAACAAAATTAACAAAAAAATGTGCATTCCCTCTACTGCCTCATTTATTCTAGAAGTCACTCAGCATCCCCCAGAAAGTGGCACCCTTTAACCACTGCATCAGAAAGTACTGACTTTCTCTGTAGAGATGCACTGAGCAAGCGTCTGCTGTCAATGTTAACTGTTTTTTTTTCAATTGTATTTGTGTTGAGACAAATTCTAAATATAAGCACTTATTCACAGGCCACTTTAATACCACGAATGCTGGAGCCACCCCTAAGTATTGTTATAGCTCAGATTCATGGGGATGGAGATCTTCAGGCTCAAACAAACTTGTAAAATCTAAACAGAGTCTTTTATTAGTGACCCACAATCAAGGCTAAGCATCCTGACTAAACAATTATCTTTGGGAATTGAAATGTAAACAGAAAATGTGCTGTTTGTTCTTTCCGTGTGTCCATCTCTGACAACAACACACTAAATCTAGTTCTAACATGGTTAGGAACGTCTTGCTATAATTTTCAGTGCAATTACTTCATCATTAGAATATAAAATGAATAGATGAATATAATTACATATCATGGAGCCCAATAATTGCCTTTCCTGTAAACAAAACCCAGTACGAAATTGTGTAGGGAATATCAGGTTTTGCAAAATGTCTTCTGAAGGTTGTTTTTCTCCTCCCACTCTTGATTTCAAATCAGTTTGTCTCTGATGTCATTATTCCAACAATTTGGCAAAAATCAGGCATACGGCTCTGCACACCAGCCCAAGCTACTAATGATGAAAGTCCTGGTGCTGACTGAACGTTCTAGAAACAGATTTTTAACCATGTGAAAAAATACCTTCCTCAACTTAGACCAGATTAAGATAGTAAATTTCATGTGTACTTCACTACCATAAAACCAAACACCAGTCAACAATCTTTTTTTTTTTTGGTTCTTTTTTTTTTTTTTCGGAGCTGGGGACCGAACCCAGGGCTTTGTGCTTCCTAGGCAAGCGCTCTACCACTGAGCTAAATCCCCAACCCCTCAGTCAACAATCTTTTAAAAGATATTATTTTCCTGTGGGGCACAATGTATAGATGTGTTCATGCACATATTTGGAAGAAGGGAATTCCACCAAAGGTCAACTTCTGCCTTTACTCTGAGTTCTGAGGCTTGAGATGAAGGTATGCCTAAAAAGAACTGGGTCTACTGCCCATTATAAATCCCAGGCTGCCAGATCAAAGCCACCATCCTACCATTGTTTAAGGTCACAGCTTTGCAGTCCTCTGCACTTTTACTTTGAATGGATGTTACTTATGAGCTGATTTCCTGAAACTCTTACTCCATCCCTCATGGAGGAGGGATCATTACAGGAACCGCCACAGCAGGAGACAGATGGCTGAGCCACAGAAACCCCTTGCAGAGATAAATCAGAAGCAACCATTAATCTTTCGGCAGTCATAAACCTATGCAAATGTAGAGACACGTAATATTGCCCTGGGCTGATGTTACTGAGAGAATATCAACTTCTCCCAATTCTTGACTGGCTGTGTACTTTCCAAAGAAATGACACCATGTTTTGTTTGTTTGTTTGTTTGTTTGTTTGTTTTGAAAGGGTGTAAATGTTCTTACATGATGTGGCAATAAACAGAGAGAAACGTAATAAAAAAGGAAATGGTGAGTGATTTTAAGAAGCTCTTTAGCCCTTTGCTTGGCCATCTGTCTTCAATTTCAGGCATGTTGTTTTTGAGTAGCTTCCCATTGTAACCAAATATAATAGGACAGGCAAGTTAATGAACTGCGACACGTACCGTCATAAATGTGATGTGCTGTCAAGGCAAAGCCACCCAAGATGGCAAGGCAGCTACTGTTTCTCCGTGGAGCTACTAGTTTTCAGTACAGACCTCCAGGGACAAGGAGTTGCCTCATTTATCTCCTATTTTTTGTAAAGTCTCAGACTGCTCTCCCGGCCTTTCTCAGATTTCTTGCCCTTGACCTCTAGAGACAAATGAAAGAGGTAGAGAAGCCACAGGGTGACAGATGCAAAAAAAGAGGGAAGTAGGATTTGAATCTCTCTGATAGAAAAATATGTATTCATTATTTTTATGGCAAATTGTGATTCCCCAATAAATTACAAAATCAGTTTTGCCAATGTGGAGACAGTGTTAGTAGACAGACACTAAGCAGATGTACCTTTGTGCCTCTCATGAAGCAAGGCCCTTTCTTCAAAAGAACACTCATTTGTCTTACATTCTTTCAATCTGTTTAGAATTAAATAGATACTATTTTCTGAAGGCCTGAATTCAGTCTCTTGCTCATTAAAATCATTAAAATTGATAACAGATATATTATTTTATTATATACATTTATTATGTACATTTATTATATATTATACACCATATATCATATATCGTATATCATATCTATAATTTTAATACTTTTTAATGAGCAAGAAACAATATATGTAATTATATTAACCCTGTGTATGCCATATATATAATATATACAATATATTATACTAAAATTATAATAGATATAGAGTATATGTTATGTAATCAGGTAAGCCCTTGAATAAGATGGGGTATTTACTGAAACAAGAGGAATTCTGCTTCCATCATTGAAAGAGCAAACGTCTATGCTGTGGAAAGGTCCCCTGCAGAAAATCAAGTGGTCCTGGAGACTCAAGAGTGGTGCTAAGTTGGAGGCCTACATGCAGGCAGTCCTACAATGTTGACGAGCTAAAGTCTTCCTCCTCCTAGGTGAGCTTGGACAGAAACCCAAGCCTCAGATAAGAGGACAGCTCTGGCCAGTAGCCCAACATTAGCCTCATGGAGACTCTGAGCAGAGGTCCATGCCCACCTGTACTCAGACTTGTAGAAACAGTAAAATAATCTGTTTATTTTTATGTGTATGAATATTTTTACCTGCATGCATGCGCATGTGTGCGTGTTTCCTGTAGCAGCCACTATTCCTTATAGCTAAATCCAAATTGCGTTTCTCAGGATATCATTTTGGTAGACAACTTTTTAACTGGATACATACTCAATGAAGTTTTAAAAATTAATGAATAATTTCACACGAGACTGAACTGGCTGTGCAGGTGGGAGAGGTAATTATAAATGTTAACACATCTGCAAATTATAATGCAGCAAAGAAGTGGAAAAGAGGCAATTAAGAAAGCAGAATGGGGGGTTGGGGATTTAGCTCAGTGGTAGAGCGCTTGCCTAGGAAGCGCAAGGCCCTGGGTTCGGTCCCCAGCTCCGAAAAAAAGAACCAAAAAGAAAAAAAAAAAGAAAGCAGAATGGGTTTTATAAGTTAACACCTATTGATAAGTACAGAGACATATTTCTAAGGAACATGTACACTTTTTCATAATGAAGTAAGTCTCGAATACTAACTACAAGCCAACCAACAAACTAATCGATAATTGTACAGAGAGCAGCTCCACTGCAATAGAGTTTTAGGGCTGTGTTTTCACCTAGTGGGGTGACACTGGAATCATCCGTCTCCTCTTGTCTCCCATGCAACTCCCGCAATAAAGACATTGTCTGAATATTTGGATCGTTGCACAAAAAGTGCTTTCCCCAGCCTCAGATCACCCTTCTCTCTCTCTCAAGGGACCCTCCAACAGTCTCATGACTGGAAAGAGCTAGACTCCCTGACTGGACTGTGAAATCCTCCGGTCTTGCTCTGAGAAGGCTGCTCACTGACTTAGCGCTGTACTCTCACGGTTCTGTGTTGAATGGTAACAATAATCACGAACCGCGACGTTCCTTGAAGGAACTGTCTGGTGTCCTTGTCTTCAAAGGCACGGGGCTCGGTGTGCAATGCAGGGAAGAACTATGCATTTCTTCTACTTATTCTCCGGTTGTTGTAACTAAGAAGGCTTAGCTATGTGGTTCACGCAAGATTCAAACATGCCCCAGGTGAGGACAGGGAGGAGGAGGGCTAACGGACAGAACATACTCGCGGCATGTTCACTCTCTCTCAAAGGCAGATTTGAAGGATTCGGGTGCTTCTTAAACCTACATTTCTATGGCCTAAGATTATGAAAATACACACCCCTGGAACATAGAGATTTTTGCATTAATGATTTCTGTGTTGGTCATTTTATTTATCTTTAATTATAGAAAACTATGACCAACACAGAAATTACTAATGCATAACTGCCATAGACATTATTTAAGCATAAAGTGCCAGAATAGAAGGGACAGAATACAGTGCAGGACCAACTGTCACTCACAGGAAACTGGAGTTGAGAGATGGCTCAGCACCGAAGAGCACACACTGCTCTTGTTGAGGACTTGAGTTTTTTCTCCAGCAACCTGGTTCCATGACTCCAACCTCCCATAACTCCGTCTTTACACCTTCTGGCCTCCACTGGCACCTCCACAAATGTGCACAATTTTAAAAGTAAAGTCAATCTTAAGGGAAGACTCTATCCTATAATATCATTCACTTTGGTTTCACACTCCACTGTTAATTGAGCCCCAAACTGGACTCAATAAAGTCTCAAAGGACAACTCAAGAAGACAGCCCTCAGGAATGGCTCTGGTTATCAGAAGGCGTCACATGTCTCCGTTCTGTTGGGGCTCATCGTTAGTCTAGAACTTCTAGAAGTCATTGCGATCGCTTGCTGTCACCTGAGTATCTCTTCCCATAAAGCAATCCTCTCTCAACTGTGTTCCAGTGGCTGTCTGGGAAGTGGGAGTCCCAAGGATATTGAGGTCATCATTGTCAAACAAGTGACTCACAGCAAGAATCTGGCAGGTTTGTGAAAAACGTCCAAACAAGGTCACCAGATAGACAGGTGGCACCTGGCCAAATTTGAATTCTGAAGAATTTTAAGTGTATTTTCCAGTATATGGACACAGTAGTTTTGTATAGGTATACATTGGAGTGGTATGTTTTGGACTGGGGATGTAACTCAGTGACAGAACTTTCATCTAGCAAGTATAAAACCCTGGCTTCAATCCTTAATACCACAAGGGTTAGGGCTGGGGTTAGGGGTTAGGGTTAGGGTTACAGTTAGGAGTTAGGAGTTAGGAATAGGGTTAACAAAAACAGTGACAAAAAAATTTTACAGTTTTTTTGAAACTTAATTTTAACTGGGTATTAACTTTGACTTTTCTAAATTTGGCGGCCCTATTTAAAAAATCGGAGGCTAAGTTGACTCCTAACGTTGCAGTTTAAACACCTTCGTCTTTACGTCACCACTACACATGCTACCTGAATAGACAGCAGAGGAGAAAGGAGGTGGGCTTTGTTCAAGGTGCCGCATCAAGTCACTAAGGGTTGCAGCCAGAGAATGACAGGATCTAAAATACATGCTTTAAGAAATCCTCTCTGCTGCTGTAAAGACCCAGAATCACTGGTCCTCAGTTCCTGAGTAGAGTGGGAACAGAGCAATGGGGACACTTGGGACCCCAAACAAATAAGACCATTGTGCATTCTCTCAAGAAGGAACAGGCATCAAATGGGGATGTCCACTTGAGATCTCCTTTGAGGGGAAATGGATCAGACTGATTGGTGAGAAGAAAAGAGTCAAAATCATGTCCTAAATCTGTTTTCAGATCTTACAGCACATTGTTTAAGGGTGACATACAATTTGGGATGCCTTTTAGTTAGCGAAGTACGTTTTTTTAAAGAAGCACAAGATTAAATATGAACCAGCATAGCGCAGAAAAGACTTTGAGTAGAGAGAGGGGAAAAATAAAGTGGGCTCAGTTCAGTGGAAAAGGACATCGGCTTTGGAGAGATCTGAAAGGGAGACTGCTGCGTGGTGTGGCTCATAAAGGGGGATTCATACTGGAAAGAAGTATGAGGTAGCATACGCCACAGGTCCATAGGGGCTTCATTGCTCACCAAAGGGCTTGAAACATTCCTGTGAAAACAGAGGGCCATTGGCAGGGCTAGATGAGGAACATAGACTGGTCAGTAACAAGCAGTGTGTGAAAGGGACTTATGGGAAATAAGTGAGTAAGTTACATAGGCACATTGCATGTGTGCAGTAAGAGAACAGCAGGTAAAGAAATGAGTAACCGGCCTCTTCGTGGGAGATGTTCAGACAAGAGAGAAAACCTTTTGAAATACAGTGGCAAGGAAGTCGGAGATGCCTTGTTGTCTGGCCCAACCCAGTGAGCTGCCAAGGGAAAGAGAAAACACAAATCTAGACCTTCTAGAAGTCATTGAAGAAACTCATACCAGATGACCGAATTCAGCAAAGGGCCAGAAAATGGGATTTATGTGAAAGTTAACTAAGAGTTTTAAAATATTCAAAACCATCTTTGTGTATGTACCTGTTTGTTGTCATGAGTGTGTGTACAGGTGTACATGAGTGTGTGTGTGTGTGTATGTGTGTGTGTGTGTGTGTGTAGCAGTAGTAAACTTCAAGTGTCATTTTTCAGGATCTGTCCACCATTTCTTCTGCAGTCTCTTACTGGCTGTGGGACTCCCATGTGACTAGGCTGGCTGGCTGGCCAGAAAGTTCTGGGAATCCACCTGTTCCCACCTCCCAAGTGGGATACAATCTGATAGTCAGAAGTTTGTAAAATTTAGGCACCATGGCACACACCCATAATCCAGCATTGGTAGGCAAGGGTTGGACCCACTCCTGGGTGACACAGTGAGACTTTATTATTTTTTTAAATGTTTATGCTTTTTTTTTAATGTGTATAATAGTCCTGCTAGAACTTGAATTGATCAAGCTTGTTTCTGGGACTCAGTATCCAATGGGTGAGTGAATCAAGATCTCACTTTCTTCTTCTTTTTTTTAAAAACCATCTGTGGTTAGTTCTAGCTAAGTTCCATTTCCTGCAAAGCTCAGTTGTGTCAGACAGTTGTATTCACACATGCAGATGTGTGCATGTGTTGAAGTTTTGTGATCTAAAAGTGATTACTTCTTGCTGGCAGAGCAAACCTGAGGCTCCTTGCTCAGCATACAAAGAGGAACACGGACGATGAAAAGGCCTCCACGAACGTCAGCAGGCACATTGGCACTCACTGCTGTTGCCCTCGGAGCGCTCCGATTATACACTCCTTTTATTGGATTGTTATTTTAATGGGACTTTTTAAAGGCCATTTTAATAGCCTCCTTGTTTCAACAGATACACATTGAAAAGCATTTGGAATACCTCCCAGTTGCAACATTTTGATCTTCGCATTTCTTAGAATTCTGACAACGTACCAGGTAACAGTTACTGTGATATTACGCTGACACATTCCATGGCTGGCAGTTGCTGGATTTACCCGTGCAGCTCGTTGTCTAAATCCCACCGGCCTGAGATTTATTACCTTTTCCTATTACCCGCCTCTCC
This sequence comes from Rattus norvegicus, assembly GCF_021556685.1. Taxonomy (NCBI): domain Eukaryota; kingdom Metazoa; phylum Chordata; class Mammalia; order Rodentia; family Muridae; genus Rattus; species Rattus norvegicus. The sequence continues at coordinate 42,824,432 of NC_141552.1, forward strand.
TTAGGCCTACTCCCTCTTTTTTTGTTTTAACTCTTTGATTGAATACACCACAGCTTTGGTCCATCTAGACTGTACAGTGAATGCCCAACATAAAACAAAACAAGAATTAGCTGTAGAAACTTGTATGTATGTTAGAAACTTGAACCATGCTGCATAACTCGAAGACTCACAGATAGCTCATTTGGGGCCAAGATATTTATTTTCTTCTCAAGGTTCTGAGACATGCTATACTCATTAGCACCCCTGGGCACGAATGGCTAGTGAGTAGTGTCTATAAGGTCTCTGGGAAGGCCCATAGAGTGGTTCTGTTGAAGTCACTATGTGGACTTGTCCTATCCCAAACAGAAAGAGGGAGCAAGAGAAGCAGGAACTAAATCAAGGAGCTGCTTTCAGAAACTGCCTTCTAACTTATGAGAAGGGCTGGACACATGTAAGGCCTCTTAATACATAGCTGACTTCTTTCACAGTGGAAGTCACCTGTTTTCTCCAGAGGAAGCAAAAAGAAGTCCGGTCGTGGAATTAAGTATCATCCTGTTGGTAAGGGGACCATCAGCCTCCATTTCAGTGTCTTAGGTTGAGAGAGCAACAAAATCAAGAAGGGCTGTGGGAACCAGCATGACCCTGAGGCAGGCCTTTCTAAGATAACACCCGGGACAACTCAATCCTTTGTGGAGAATGAATCCTGAACCCAATCTTTAATAGTGAAGAAGTGGCCAGTTGATGTCGGTCAGCTTGGAGGACAGAAGCTATGAGGAACACGTAAGTTTGTTTCTGTCAGTGTGAGAGTCGGGGGCAAAGGGAAATGGTGCTAAAGAAGGCAGGCCTTGAATGAACAGTACAGAGAGCCGAGAGTTTATCTCAAAGACCTGTGCTGCACAGCGTGTGCGGTTATTAGCTGCAGATGACTGCTGATTTTTAAATAAGCCAATCTCTCAAAAAAAAATTAGTTCCTTAGCTGCGAGTTAGCTTTCAAAAACTTGATAACCATGTGAAGTCAGAGGCTACCCTAAAAAATGCCAATGACAAGAATGTGTGTGGGGAGGGGTGTTTAGAAAAGTCACAATTTGATCTTAGGGTCTCACTCAGTCTGACCTTGGAACTTGGAAATTGAAAAGCTCCTGACAGGTGACAATCGTTCACAGAACTTCAGCTCTACTCAGGCAAGACAGGGAAAGTTAGTGAGGAAAAGAACATCTCAGAGTATAAGTGTAACAGCTGAGGGGAGAGCGAGGAAGTAAAGAGTGGCTGGTTGGTCACATCTCTAAGTAGACTGTTCATCCACTCCAACAAAGACCTGAAAGAGGAAAGAGCATGGCGTAGGTGCTGGGGAAAGAGTGCTAGAGATGGCAGAAATGCCAAGAGGAAGCCATACTTGATGGACTGGCCAATGTCCAGTGACTCTGCATCATGGAATAGGATTCAATATTCTTTAGCTTATTGTATCCATCATAGTACTTATAGGTGGTAGATGATGGACAGAGGATATTAGATAGATGATTGACAGATAGATGATAGGTGATAGATGGATGGAATGGTATGTATTACAAATATATATCTGGATGAAAATGTATGCATCAAATCCTCCCTCCATCTCTTTTGAGGCAGGGTTTCAGTATGTGGTCTTGGCTAGCCTGGAACTTGTTATGTAGACCAGGTTGTACTCAAACTCACAGAGATTCACCTGCCTCTACCTCCCAAGTGCTAGGATTAAAGGACACTGCCACTATGCCCAGCAAGAGTCCTCTTTAAAAGGAATTAGCTCATATAGTTATGTAAGTATGGATCCCTGACAGTCTAGAATCCAGAACATAGGCAGGCAAGTAAGCCATTGGTACAGAGTCTCTTCTCTGGGCTATTTGTCCTCTTAAGACCTTGAATCGATTGGATGAAGCTTTAATCACGTTGTTTATAATTTTCTTAAAATCGGCTGACTGTGTGAGAATCTTGTCTGCAAGGCTTCTACACAGCCACGTGTAGGCTCATGTTTATCCAGTAAGCACACACTACATCCTAGCCACGCCCATGCAAAAACCCAAACACCCAAGCCTTACCTTGCAGATGAGGAAGTCGAGGTTTATAAAGACTAAAAACCTTTCATAATTTTTCATGAAGAAAAAAAAAAGACACTATTAAATCTTCATCACTTGTCAGCAAAGTTCCGCAGTCTTATCATTGCAAACCCCTAACTCAGGCACAAGCGACTGCTGCTTTGTTATGTGTACTAAGTTCAAGGTTAAAAGAAAGTCAATTTGAGTGGACACTTACTTAGTTCACAGTTGAAATGGCTCTGCAAAGATGCCTACATCATTGTCAGTGTTTGCACAATTTATAGGCTCACAGTTATGATGCAAATAAGTTTATTGATAAACTAAAGGAATAACTGGAACAGATGAGAGTGATTTTTAAAGGAATAAAAGATGTATAATTTTGTCTAGCACTTTTCTCTTTAGAATTAAGTTTCCTTAAAGTCATCTGACCACCCACGTAGTTTCTTGAGACTACACAGAGAGTCATTGTCCATGTCTAAAATGTCACCTTGAAAAGATACCAAGGAAAACAGACCAATTAAGAGAGGTTCTGCTGCAACAAACCTTTTACTCAGGATGTCAGTTTAAATAAGTTTAATTAACTCTGAGCCATTATCAAGTATAAAATTGAGCTAGTTGTTATGTTTACTACATCTCAAGTTAAAATTCCACTTTGCTCTGGCATCATTTCTCATGCTATTATTCTCACAGGAGATAGCTATTCCTGGTTGTCAACTTGACTGCACCTGGAATCAGAGGCACTGGCCTCTGGCCACTCCACTGATTTGATTATTTGAAGAAGACCCACACCAAACGTGGGTGGAGGAAGGAAACTTTAGTATTGGCCTGCTTGCCCTCATTCCTGCTGGCCCTCATCTATTGCTGTTGCATTCTTTGCCCTCCCCCTTAATATCAACTTGTACTTCTTCAGCCTCCCATCATAGACTGAAAACCAGCAGCTCTGAGACTCCTTTAGGCCTTTTAGCACCAGAATCGTATGTACTACTGAGATATCCAGCTCACAGTCTGAGTGACTACCGACGTCATGGCTGCTCGAATGTGAGACTGCCATTGTCTTACTCCCTAGACCATATTCTGTAAGCTGATCTAAGCGTCCCATATATATATATGCATATATATGTATATATATATTGTAATATATCAAGTAATATATAAATAATATATTAAATAATATATTAAGTGATATTAATTGCTTCATCTGGCTTGAGAGAAATGGTTCTGTAATCAGATGATAAATATTTTGTAGGTCTGCTTGTATATATATATGTGTTTATATGTATCTACACATTACATAAACATTACACATAAAGGTGCTTTTAGAGAACCCTGACTAATACATTGCCATTGATTTTCATTATCAGTGATGTCATCAAAGCTCCAAGCAGGTTTTTGTGTCATCTAACATGGGTACGAGAATATCTAATTTCAACTCTAATCTATTTTGATTTAAAAGCAGCCATATAAAAATTTATCATCTGACTGTTGCAGAACCATTTATGGTAAGACTCATGAAGTAATTAATATTACTTTAATGATTATAGTCTGATCCATAGCTTAATATATGTTTATGAGCATCTCAATTTAAACTACTTTGCATTTCTCACTATGGTAAATTATAAAGTATATCATATTTATATGACCTATTTAGTCAAAATTATTAACTATACTTGGTTATCCATGAAAATGATATGATTTTTCCTTTCTATCCCATTATTAATATGTAATGGTAGATTGTTAAAGGTCCACTCTATGCTCCTAGCAGATGCCCAAGGCTCTGCACCAGCCCAAGAACTCTGAATTCATGAATGACACACAACACACACACACACACACACAATCAAACACACATACACACACAAACATACACATACATGCACATACACACAATACACACAGGCACACACAATCATACACACACATACACACAATCATACATACACTTACACACACACACACACACACACACACACATACACACACACGCGCTAAATCTGTCACCTTTCAAGTTTTCAGCCCTCCCCCATTTCCTTACGATTTGAGTAAATATACATATCTACTTGGCTACAAATGCCTGTTTGTTGCATTACCATGATTACTTGCCTGAATTAATTTTAACATTTAGAAGATTTATATTCTAATTCATTTTTTCAACTGAATAAATAACCAGTTGTTCATAACACGGATTTTTTTTAACACAATTCATTCATTCTTCCTTCCTGGATTTACATGATTCTTTTTCAAATAAAAGCTAATTATTTCTGTATGCATGTGTTCACACATCTAACACACTGTTATTTACCCTTTGTTATTTATGTTAAACAACTGTGGAGACAGTTCTACACAAATCCAATTATTAATACTTCATAAAATATTTCCAAAGTCAGTATGCACATTGGCCAAATATCTACCCAAATGTTCTCTCTCATTTTATTTTTTTTAAATATTTTAAATTTATTTTTGAAAATTTTATTCTTGGATACAATGCATCCCACTCTTCATGAAACATCCTTTTGAGTTATTTTCAATGGTTTGGACCACCGTCATGATTCTGTGGACTAGACAGAATATCCATTATACATTCAGTGTTTGCATAGTAAGCCATCAAACATCTTATTTTGTTGTGATACCATGGTACCCTCTGGACATTTGTACTTAAATTCATATTGTGGGATGTCTCACCCCAAAACCACGTCATGTCAAAGACCATTTGAGAAACATGAGCTATTTTATCCATCTTTTGGAGATTCACAATGACTGTGAATATATTAAAAACAGAATAAATTATATAGAAAATGAACTCATGAAGTGTTGTAAGGTCAGTGCTCCCCAACTTTTTTGCTGAACAACTTTAAGTAAAGCAGCAGAGTAGTTGCCATGGCTTTTATTTTCTAGGCTCACTAGTTCCTTTGGCTACTCTAGGGTCCTTTGCATCACCCTTGTCTGCATTGCCAGATGATACTCAGATAAGTTGTAGTGCATAGGAGTGTCTCTAGTTGGCAAAGACAAATGGCTGGAGGCAGAGCAGAAACACTCAATTTGTGTGTCAGATCCATCAAAGAGTTTTCCACTCCTTCATGTTGAAAAGCTAATGGAGTGACTTCAGCTGAGGAAGTGGAGAAGCGGACAGGGCGTCTGAGGCTTCTAAGAGGCAGTCTTTGCAGCTAGTCTGCAACCTGCAGAAAATGGGTCATTTCACCACCGAGGTGTGGCTCTGGGTGGCACTTCAGAGACACTGCGGTGAGGGAACAGACCCCTCATTCATCCTGAGGAAGATAGTGTTTTTCCTCTCCTCTGATAGATTCATGCTGCCCTAGCAGTCTCTCTGGTTAGGCGTGACTTCCTAAGGGATTTTCTCTGGATTCACAGAAGGTTCCCTGAGAATCCCAAGGAAAGCCTGACTCACCCACAATCCTGTCAGGGTGGGGCTAGCATGACTTGGATGCAGCTTCTTCTTGGCTGAACTTGTGTGATGGTAATTTTCAATGTAACATCAGCTGCCTTCGGGAGAAATGGAAGGCCAGAACACTGGAGAGTCAATCCACCATGGACGTGCTGACAGGGGCAGTTGAACCTTCTCTCAGCATCTCCTCAGTGGCCCTATTAGATGTCTCTTCATGGAGCTTGGAAAATACCTTTTCCTCTACAACTTCCTATTTCCCTCAGGAGCCTCACCAACCTGTTCAATCCCCAGAGAGCCTATGGTACCTTCATAAAAATCACAGAGCTTCAGAGAATTAGATCCCAGCCTGGAGCTGGCTCAAGTTTGCACCATAGTCTTCATCTCTGGTACAAAACCAACATAGTTTCTTCCTTTTGATACCATATATTACGTTCTTTATCACTTAAGACTCACGAATCATCTTGCTCTACTCCATGCCACCCCTGGAAGAAGAATGTGAAGTCTCACACAGTGTCATTCATGTGCCAACACAAACACATATCTAATTTCTGTAAACAAGCTGAGTGGTGGGGCTGTCTGCTCCAGGAGTAGCCTCAAGGAAGCCAAGAGTTTGTTTGCTATTCCCTAAAGCAAACAGTAGCCAGACGCCTGATAAAGAGACCATTACCCGAGGTTGGTCAGGGAAATGAGTTAGAGAATCACAGGGAGAAAGAAAAGAAACAGAGAGGGACAATTTATGAAGATGTTGGACTCTGGGTCAAACTCTTACAGACAATTGGTTTGCTCCATCTAACCCTTAGTGCCCTGTGGCAGAATGGCATTAGTATTTACTGCCTAAGAATCCCCTAGGATTGATGCATACAGCACTTTATCATGTTCAAGGAATATTATGTTGCAAGAGCCATGGCCTACCAGGGGACACTGAAATTAGAAATGCAATGTTCACAAACACTTTCCAGATAGAGTCCACAACTTTCACCAAGACTTTTCCAAATAATCTTACACTCCCACAGAATAAGAAAAAAGACTTTTGAAAGTATCAACATGCCCCTGATTAAAAGGCCGTCTTCAAAACAACTCCATGATTCCCAAGTTAAAGAGACAGCAATTTCCAAGTTGTCATTCTTGATGAGAATGTACGCAGTACTTTACACCTATTTAACTAATTTAAAGAGTGTGCTTCTACTCTTCAAAACTCAGTTCTGGTCCCCTGTCATTGAATAACTGACCTCGTGGTTCAGGCACTATCTGCAGACTCCCCTCTTTTACAAGTACATCCAGTTTCTTCAACTTTATCCTAGCTGGTAAAAAGCAGAGTACTGATCCTGCAGCTTCTACCCTTTGATCACCACCTTTTGTACAAGATCACCAACCAACAAATATGTTCCATCAATAATGACTTTTATTCTAGTACATTTGTGTGAAGCATCTAATGGGGTTCTGGGTAAGAAAGACCATAACTTGGACTATGCACTGCATCATCTAATGGGGTTCTGGGTAAGAAAGACCAGACCTTGGACTGTGCACTGCATACTTTCCACCATAAGACAAGTGCTTCATAAATGGAAGAAGATGAAGATTTAAAATGTGGGTCCTTATTGAAACGTTATATTCAGATATATGGGTAGATGAAGCCGGTAAGACCACAAGGAAGTATTCAGAGAAGCACGTCAAGTGTGTGGAGAGAGGAACAAGGTCGGCATTAGATTCACAGGATAATATAGCTTCCAAACACTGCATTTTCCCTTGGGACACGTTTTGATCAGGACACTGAAGTTGAAATGTAAAAGGTTAGCTGCTCTTCCTGAGGAAGAAGTTCAAAGCCTACTTGCATAACTTACCCCTTATGGTCCTACATGAAGTTATGTACAAACAAATGCACTGAGTTTTTCATTTATAGAAGGCTCTTGGGAGCACAGAATAGCCAGAATAAGAGAGGAAAGAGTCTCAAAGTTCAAAGAAATACAGAGAGCACAGAGAACAGATTCTCTTTCATGGTGGCAGGACTTGGAAGACCAATGGATGTTAGTGGGTATTGGGGATATGCTGTGCAAAGCAATCAGAAAGTGCCACCAAGAGCATAAGTGGTGGATAAGCTGTATCTGAAACCTCTGCTCTCTCAAGAACTGTATCAGTAACACCAAGGGACTCACTTGGTGCATGTCTGTCTTCAAACTGCTCCGAGCAAACTGCTGAGAAGCATAACTTAGCTGGAAAAAGACACTATATACATTTTTCATTTAAACACAGCTCAAGTGGGAAACCACAGGACATATACAACTATGGGGGCAGGAGACAGATATGCTTAGGAGAAGCCAAACAAGGTTGCCGGCTCAGGGGGACAAATCCTAGGCAGGCCACAGAGTCTAAGCAAAATGTGAGGCATTGGGAGTGAAGACGAATCTCTGTTGGAAAATCAAACTGTTGCTATTTTGCTCCCATAAAGGAACATTTCTGCTTAAGTTTTGTAGACGTTCTTAACTGGAATAAGAGACCTCATAGCTGCCTTTTGGCCAATGTATTTACACGAGAGAGAATTAGGTTAAGAAGCGGGGCTATGTAGGTCCTATTGTGTTCTTAACAAAGCGAGGAGTGGAGCTGGCCTGTTTCTGAGTACTGGAGACCAGCATCAGTCTTAAACTGGGTGAGAAGCAGAGCAGAAGTCATCAAGCCTAAGGAGGGAAGACTTCCCACTGCCACCTTCTTTAACTGTGTTCTGAGGAACTGCAATTCTGCCCAGTGTTTGCAGGCAATGTGTGGGAGACTCGCTTTCTTCCTTTGAAGCTTGGACATGCAAACAAAAGAGCACACTAAGGGAAAAATCTCAGAGCAAGAGTTTAATCTACATGCTTTATAAATTCCCCAGAGTATGTGAAACAAAAAACACTACTTCTGCTGAAATCACATAAAGATGTACATGCAAATGCGTACAGCACATACCTCATAAAGGAGACAATATAGCAAGCCTAGACGTTATGTCCCACATTGTTAAGGACTGCAATGCTGTTAGTTCCTTAAAGACTTTAAGTAATATTACTGAAACAAAAACTCTTCTCATCCTAAAAACCTCTATCACTCATCAAACATAGTATTTGTTTCCCACTCATGACACATAAAGCTTACATTGGGATATGATAGTACGGAAATGTATTTCATGACCATAAGTGAAAATCACGAAACAAAGCAAAATATGCCATAAAAAGTTTCAGAACACTATGTGAACCATGATCTTATGAATGTATGATAATTAACATATTTTTGGATAAAGTTTTTTTTTAACAAGGAATATTATTTTCTTTGGCGTGCATAGAGTGTGACCCATTTTCTAAAGTTTCCAAGCATTTAAATTTCTATTAGGATTATAACTGTAGCCAAACACGTCCAGTGAGTGACAGCCCTGCCCCGCTAGGCCGTTGTTGAATGTTGAATATTGAATGTCGTGAGAAGTGCCCCAGGCTCCAATTTCGACTCCTAATTGGTGCACCTGAAAATATCTATTGGGCTGAGCTTTGAATCACCTCCTTAATTAGTGTACAACACGGAGAACCCAGTGAGCCCCACATGGTACTCTGCTTTTACCAGGCGCCAGCTTTGGGCAGCTGACCAAATACTGTGGCACGGATGCTGAAAGTCACTTTCCTCCTTGAGTGAACCAAAAGCAGGTGGACATGTGAGAACTCAGCAGCTAACACACGCCCTACAGAGGGAGCTGGGAAAGAGGGGTGGCACTTAGATCGCCATCAGCCTCCCCTTCTGCAGCCCCAGAATCTACATAAAGTTCACAAAGTTGGAGAATACCTGAGGGGTGGGCAAAGCCTACAAGGTGTAGAGGGCCACAAAGTGCATATATGTGAGCTTTCCACATGGGATGTGGCTCTGAGACCTGGAGGGTCAAGAACTGGAGAGTAATGTTGGATCTAAAAGACAGAACTGGAGAGGCAGTGGAAGTTAACAAGAGTGTGACTGTGAATATGCCTGTATCTATGCCTGTGTGTATGCCTGTGCCTGTGGTGCCTGTGGTGCCTGTGTCTGTGTGCCTGTGTATCTGTGTGTCTGTGTGCCTGTGTATCTGTGTGTCTGTGTGTCTGTGCCTGTGTGCCTGTGTGTCTATGTGTCTGTGTGCCTATGTGCCTGTGTGTCTGTGTGTCTGTGTGTCTGTGTGCCTGTGTGTCTGTGTGTCTGTGTGTCTGTGTGTCTGTGTGTCTGTGTGCCTGTGTGTCTGTGTGTCTGTGTGCCTGTGCCTGTATGAAGCAATTATAAAGCATGTGGACAGAGAAACAGTTTCTGACCAAGCCCAAATCCTCAGAGAAGGCCTGCTTTCTGGTTAGCTCGATGGCTGATCTAGAGGAAAAGTTAAAAAATAAATAAAACAGTATATAATTGAGTACTGACTGCCTGGATACAGTCTGGCGCAGGGCCTGGAAAATAGGCACTTAATCCGTGTTTATTGAATTTAATTAGATCTATAAGCCATCAGAGGGCTAGACAGGAGAACTCTGCTGAGTTATTCAGGAAATGAGGAGTCTTAATAGGCAACCACACACCGAAACAATGCAGAACTAGTGAAGGAAACCTGAGGAAAACAGGAGGGGACAATCGAAACTTAGTTAAAGAAAAAGCCAGCAGTTATGATTAACAAACAGTGTGAACCTTCATTTTCTAAAAGGGTGAATGACGATCAGGGTCTTGGAGACCTGAATGAGTGACACCAAGTCAGGTGTTTGTCCCACATGAAGCAGGACAATATCACTTTAAAGAAGCTGCAGGATTTGGTGGGCCACTTATTGTGAAAGCTAAAGGGACCATATTTGAGATGCCAAAAAGCAATTCCTTCATTCTCAAAATCCAGCTGGATACTCTATCCATCATAAGAAATACATTATGGTGACCATAATATAATTTTGTCCACATGCTATAATTAAAAGGCATATATAATTGTACTTGGCATCCTTTACACTATTAATTGTAGTAAAATTAAAATGTATCTCTGTATCTGTGCATACATGGGTATATCTGCCATTTGTCACTATTACATAGTATTTCACAGGTCTAGTGAAATAGTTGAACATTAAATCAAGGTTAAGGGGTTGGGGATTTAGCTCAGCGGTAGAGCGCTTGCCTAGCAAGTGCAAGGCCCTGGGTTCGGTCCTCAACTCCGAAAAAAAAAAAAGAAAAGAAAAAAAAATAAATCAAGGTTAAAGAGTACTGATCTGAGAGACAAAAATGATACTGAACACATCTGTATCATTAATAGTGATGATGAGGAAAAAGAGACGATGGTCATTTGTGTCAAAACTGATGAGTGTTCTCCAAAGGAATTTTCACTTCCTAGTGTTCATAGAGTTGACATCTGCCTAGCCTGACCTTCGGACAGACCTTACTACGTGGACAGAGTCTTGTATCCATTAACTTTCTGCTTAACTATCAATGTGTAGTTTGGTTTCCTGGGTTGTAAACAGCGAAGGTCTTAATGCATTATGTCAGAGATGAGAAGACAACAGCCCTACCTAATATGTAGCTCATATGCCTCTCTTCATCACAGAGTCACAAAACCCCCAGAGGCTGAGTCAGAAGCAGAGTTCACCTCTCTCACAGGTTAGAAGTTGTGTGTCAGTTGTATGTGCTGGGACAATGCTAGACCCAGCTTCCTGTACTCTTTTGTATATGTGCTCCCTGCTTGATTGGGAAAGCAGAGCCTAAAGATTATGGCTTTACATGTTTTGGCTAACGTAAGCACAATGCTAAAAGAATGTGGTCCTGGGTCTTTGCTTCTCTTTATTGTTTACAGTGGGGATCTAAAGAACATTTCTGAACCGTGGCTTAAGTAAGTTGGGTTATTCATTAGTCATGGGGTGTTATAAATTCAAAGGAAAAATTCCAATTAGGAGTAGAGAAGAAAAAGGTTGCTTATATTTTCTATTACACTTTTCTTAGATTAATATGCCATTCCCCTTTTCTTCATATAATACAATCCAGGCCCTTCGAATTCCAACACGATTTATACATATGGAGTTTCACCCTTCATTTCATTTTATCAAGGCATTTTTTGATTCTGAAATAATGACTCTAGATAAGAAAACACCCCCTTGAAATAGGCCCACACAACTCATTTTGGCAGGGCCCCTCCAGGACAGAGTAGGGCTTAGTATCAAAACTTGTTTTCCTCCCAAAGGCAGATACCACCAATGCTACCCTGCCTTTGCAATGGAAATCATCACTTGGCCACGGAAGCCAGCCACAGAGGATTTGGCAAAGCGGCTGTAACCTCTGCTCTCTCCTCACCAGTGAGAATCCCACCACAGTTTTCCATCTGTTGGTGACCTCCATCCCAGATTACCTCAATGCCCTTTCTCAAAGCTATGGTTAAGGACCTCCCAGAAGCTCCAGCTGTTGGGACAGAATGCATTGGTTGTCTGGCTATTAACAGTCATAGGCTGACACGACAAGCAGCTCTGATGCTCCACGGCCTAATGTGGCTGGCTGTCCCAAGCCCTTTCACCAGCCAGTCACAGGTTTTTGGAAAGCATGTTGAGCCCATTCCTGCATTATAAGTTATGAGCATTCACAGATGCCCACCATTTCTAAGCAAGGAAGCAGATTAGATGTGACTACAGCAAGAATGGATGGACGCAAAGGAGAACTTGGACAAGTCCAAAAACATCGCAGGATTGAGTTAGCAAGCAGTAACAAAGGCATGGTGCATTTTGAAAATTGGCCATAGACTTGCACAAGCCTGTCAATGGAGGCTGGAAATCCCACAAGATGGTCTCTCGGTCTTGAACCTATTAGACCAACAACTAATTAAGGTTTTTGAAGACAATGGACACAAAATGGTACTCTTAAGTTGTTCCGCTCCTTCTGGTCTTCACAGATAGCTGTGGTTTCTAAGGTTGCTTACCATCCCAGATCTATGGAATAGGGCAGTGTAATAAGAAATATCCAGATGCAATGTCATTATAATTAAACCTCCTATTCAAAAGTTTGTTTCTGTAAAGTTCTGCTTTTGAATTGGAGACAGATTCTTCTGTATTCTAGTCATAACATGGATATAACACTGATGTCATTGTCCATCAGGTAGGTTCATGTTCACCCAGAAGGTTTGGGCCATTCCAAAATGGACCTTAGAAAGCAGTATTTCCATAAGGAGACTAAATGAGAATTAATTGCAACAACATTGCTACTTTACTCTGAGACATTTTGATGATTTAGTTCACTCAAGAATTGTCACAACAATGGCTCTCTTCTTGGAGAAATCAGTTAGGATTGGGGTCAGCTGCACTCGATGACAATAATCCATGTGTTAACAGGAGGTCCAGATTTCAGTGCTACATTCAAAGATTATAGAGTAGATAGAAAGACCTGTCCCGCTATTTTAGGTAAATTACTACAGAAACGATCTTCTTGTCTTCTAAATCAATGACTGCTTGTAAGTTGAGGAAGTTTAAGAACATGGAAAAATGAATTTAGCTCTATTCTATGGTCAGTATTTTATGTTACTAAGGATATTTTTTAACAAAAGTTATTGTTCATTGGTCAGACATTCCTGGGAGGTTTATGAAGAAAACAAAGACAAATGGGCATATTCAGTAAAATAATAAAAATAAAATTAAAAAGTGATGTGTTATATAAAATAATAAAATACATTTAAAGATTTTATTAAAAAGACAATGTCAAATGTCATGTATAAGGGTGTGCTTTTTGACCAAGTTGGCAACAATTTATCCCCAAGACTCAAAATCCATTCCCTGTAACCACCTCAGGTTTGGGCACTATCTCTTCATTAATCCCTCTGCATAATACTCCTTATCCCCACCATGGTTGCCACACTGCTGTCAGCCTGTCATTGGGTACTCAGTAGCAACTTCAGCAGTTACTATGAAGCTGATGATTCTGCTGACGGCCTCACCACCCTCGGGATTCCGCATCTCTGGCAGGTGACACTGTAGCACATCAGGGTCAGGTCCCCTCACCTATTAGATGTTGCATGTAAACATCCCTCAGAGTCAGCGCACAAAGATCACTGCCTTTGCTCTTTTAGGTCCTTTCGTAACATTCCGGTTGACTATGATTTCTGAAAATTAGTCCACAGAAGAGCATCAGTCCATAGTTTGCTAATCATCTGAGGCAAAAATAAAAGGGAAACACAAGACAGATCACTCCATCACACATGCAGACACACAATGTAAAACACAGACTTTATTTTTAAAAGGTTAGAAAGTCTGACCTTAATTGCATCTCTCTTTGCTTTTGGAACTCTTGCTTCATAACGCTGAGAGAGAACAGATAGCAGCAACATTCCACTTGCGCCCTCGTTTTGCTTAACATGAATATGAAAGCCTGTTCATCCCTCTCTTAATTATTTACTGTCACCGTCTATGTTTTTCTATAACTTTGATTTGTGTTTTAAAGCCACGATGTCACACCCTCTCCTTGGACTATGTTGATGGACTGTTACCATATAACTAGCCCTACCATGTGAGCCCTGTGAAGTTTCATCCATTAAATTTATTTCCATTCATTTCCAACTTTGTTCAAAGTTGACTGAGTGCTGTAATCTCCTTCATGATCTATAACATGCCATCTGATACCCAAAAGATGCTCCAACATATAACAAGGACACATTCTCCACTATGCTCATAGCAGCCTTATTTATAATAGCCAGAAGCTGGAAAGAAGCCAGATGCCCTTCAACAGAGGAATGGATACAGAAAATGTGGTATATCTACATAATGGAGTAATACTCAGTTATTAAAAACAATGACTTCATGAAATTCATAGGCAAATGACTGGAACTAGAAAATATCACACTGAGTGAGGTAACCCTATCACGAAAAAACACACATGATATGCACTCAGTGATAAGTGGATATTAGCCTAAAAGCTCGAATTACCCAAGATACAATCCACAGAACACATGAAGCTCAAGAAGAAGGACGACCAAAGTGTGGATGCTCCAGTCCTTCTTAAAAGGGGGAACAAAAATATTCATAAGAGGAGATATGAGACAAAGATTGGAGCAGAGACTGAAGGAATGGCCATTCATAGCCTGTCCCACCAGGGATCCAGCCCATATACATACAGCCACCAAACCCCGACAATATTGCTCATGCCAAGAAGTGCTTGCTGACAGGAGCCTGAGAGGCTCTTACAAAGCATGACAAATACTGAGGGGAATGGTAGCAACCAACCATTGAACTGAGAACGAGGTCCTATTGGAGGAGTTAGAGAAAGGACTGATGTAGCTGAAGAGGCTTGCAACCCCATAATAATAATACCATCCAAACAGAGTTCCCAGGGACTAAACTATCACCCAGAGAGAACACATGGATAGACCCATGGCTTCAGCTGCATATATAACAGAAGATGGCCTTGTTGGCTTCCAATGGGAGGAGAACTGGACGACCCAGTGTAGGGGAATGTCAGGGTAGGAAGGTGGGAAGAGGTGGTTGGTTGGGTGGGAAAACACCCTTATAGAAGGAGGGGGAGAGGAGATGGGATAGGGAGTTTATGGACAGGAAACCAGGAAAGGGGATAACATTGGAAATGTAAATAAAAAATATCCAAAAAAAATTTCTAAAAATAAAATGCCATCTGAGTAGATGCCGTGTCCTTAGGAAAGCTGTGAGTTGCAATGAACTTCACAGTGGTTGGGTCACTCAATAGAGGAACAGAACTTCTGTCTGTTAGCGTATAATTATGAGCCAGAAAGAGGCCAATACAAGGAACGGGGCAGCAATAAGAACTAACGAATAACCCCAGTGTGGGAATATTAATAAAAATATAAAATCAATCCTTAATAGCCAGTTATAAAATATAACACACTATATTTTAACCAGAATGGCAATGCATGTTTTCTAGGATAATTTAATTTTCTTAAAAAAGGCTTATCAAATTACTAAAATGATTATTTGAAAACTCATAGCTTGGGAATGGAAATGAGTGTAAACAGCTGGGGATGATTCACTGGAGAGACAGGGATAAGCCTGAAGGGAAGGAAAACAGCCAAGGCAAGCCGGTAGGGGATAGGAAGAAAGAGAGCCCAGGGCAGGAGCACAGGAGAGCCGGAGCCTTGGAGCACCTGAGGGAGAACATGTGTACTTCCTACTTTCCTCTGGTAGCGATTCAGTGCTTCTCACAGATGCCCTTAGGACATGACTATTGATTAAAAATTTTTTCTCTCACAAACACTGACTTAGGACCATACATAACCTGTCACCATAAAGTGAAAAGGCTACCCACCCCCAAGTAGATGACTTGGGGATAGAAATTCTTCTGAGATGAAAAGATTGGTCTACTATTATCCTATTCAAAATCCCAAGGGAATTTCTTTTGATGCATGAATAGATACAAGAACTTTTAAAATGAAAAATTAATAGTAAAGGGAAGGGACGTATAGTTAGAAGAGCTACACGAGGCTAGAATTTAAAGACACGGATGTCTACATGATCCCGCAAATGGCAGAAGGAGGGAAAAGCCAAAGACAGACTCTTACCAAGGTCAGATTACAAATGAAATGAGTATCAGTGAATGATCAAGTCTTAGAGTTATCACTGTGGTAATTAAAAGGTAAATATGTTTCATCAGAAATCTTTCCCTAATGTTTTCTTATACCATACAGTTAATCGTATGCATGAAACTATACAAAAACAGGTATGTGGTTATCTGTGGTTGGGTGGGAAAGTTCTTTCAAAAGGACAAAAGTCAACAAGAAATACCAAACTGGCATAGATTCAACTATATAAAAATTTTAGGAAATTTAACATGTGATATAACACATCTAAGCAACTTAGAATCATACTCAAGAAACCAAAAACCAGTGGCTGGAGAGACGGCTAGGCAGTTAAGTGTGCTTGTCCGAGAGAACCAAATAAAGTTTCTAGCACTTATATTGGACATCTGACCAGTGTCCATAAGCCCAGCTCCAGAGGACTTGACTCTTTTCCAAGTACTACACTCATACTCACAAACTCACACAGAGACTCACATATAGTCATACAATTCTTCAAAGCAAAAGTAAAATATTTTTTTGAAATTAAGCAAACAAAAGATGAATGCCTACTACAAACATTTGAGAAGCAGACATGGAAATAATGAATCCAAAAGAAAGAAACCCTCTGACATAGGGAGGATTCCACTCTCAGAAACATTACATTTTGTCTTTTTCTTTTCGGTAAAATAACCGTGACAAGATAGGATCTTCCCCCATTTGAACAGTGAGATGTACTGAGGAGGATTCGGAAATCATTCTGGTACTATTTGTTCGTTTGATTTTAACCTTAGCAACATCTGGAATCTTTGTTCTTTGTCCCCTGCCTTTAGCTTTGTCCCCTGCCTTTAGCGTACTGTTTGGTTCCACTGACTTCCAGGGTTGGCAGACTCGAGCACACCAAAGCTCTGGCTTACACCGAATGCTCCTTTGCTATTCTAGCTGGAATATTTAGCTCCCTTATCAGGACCTATTTTGCACATGTCTACTCTCCTACCAGTTACCACAGAGTGCCTTTGTGACTAGCCCTAAGTACAAGGATGTCTGTAACGGAGTGATTAGGTAAAGCATCTGAGCCATCGCTGTGAGGACTTCCTAAATAACATTCTCCATCCTTGCAATCCATTTCCATTCGCCTGACTCTTCACTTTCCTACTTCAAACCAATTATGTTATGTTTCCTAAATTCTAAGAAACACTACTTGCTTTTTTAATTTTAATGTTTTGAAACAGGACTTTTAAATGGATTTCCCATTTCACATTGCCTTGTCTCCTCCTAATGGAAACATAGCCGTCTTTTCAAAAGGGGTTTTCTTTGATCAGACAGGAAAAATGTAAAGCAGCCACTCATTAAAGGTGAGAAAATGTAATATGAAATAAAATCTTAGTAAAATATTGTCAAGTATCCTTCCTTAGCCTTTGAACAATCCCTGTACACTTCTAAAGGATATGCATAATAACATTTCCTCTCTGTAATTCTTTTTTTTTTTTCCGGAGCTGGGGACCGAACCCAGGGCCTCGCGCTTCCTAGGTGAGCACTCTACCACTGAGCTAAATCCCCAGCCCCCCTCTCTGTAATTCTTAAGGAAGT
The DNA here is from genome assembly GCF_021556685.1 of Rattus norvegicus. NCBI lineage: Eukaryota > Metazoa > Chordata > Mammalia > Rodentia > Muridae > Rattus > Rattus norvegicus. The sequence continues at coordinate 42,841,956 of NC_141552.1, forward strand.
CGTTATAGGTGATCTGGAGAAGGTTAACCTATGACCTTAGGAATGAGATTTGTCTGCAAGGTGATACCTATTTTGATGAAAACAGCAACCTGCTCTTCAGTGAGGTGCACTTGAGGGGCAGTGTGAGTCTGTCTGTCTGTCCTAATTGCTCAGTGCCCAAACTTCACCTGGCATTGAGAACTTTGCACATTGCCCTACAGGGTGTTAGTAGGCATTTACCACCTGGACTTTTGCAAGAAACCAGGGAGAGGGAGTCCTTGTTGGCCGATAGCCAACTGTCATGCTAAATGAATAATTAAACGCAGGGGCAAAAAGAGAAGCTCATAGGCTCTCCCTAAAAGGCTACAGTGAACCTTAAAACTGGATTCCTGGGGGAAAAAGATGTCATAAACTCCTGCACATGGTTTAAGAACATCTCAAGCTGGTGACCGGACTTTGTCAAGTAGAAGAATAGTAGGGAAACAAGGTTAGAAATTTGGGAGACAGAGATCAGTCTGGGTCAAAAGTTAAACATATTTTATTAGAAAAACTAGTTTTCAAGTTGTGTTGTAGAAAAGGCAAACACTTGAATTTCTTTAATCTATGCAGTCTTGGGGAAATCTTGCATCATTCCCTAATACCTTAGGATCTGTGTTGGTTTGAATATGCTTGGCACAGGGAGTGGCACTATTAAGAGGTATGGCCTTGTTAGAGTAGGTTTGGCCTTGTATGAAGGAAGTGTGTTACTGATGGGGCAGGCTTTGCAACCCTCTTCCTAGCTGCCCATGAGATAGTTTTCTTTTGGCTGCCTGTGAATCAAGATGTAGAACTCTCAGCTCCTCCAACCCCATGACTGTCTGGATGCTGCCATGCCCCCTCCTTGATGATAACGGACTGAACCTCTGAAACTCTAAACCACCCCCAATTAAATGTTGTTCTTTATAAGAGTTGCTGTGGTCATGGTGTCTCTTTACAGCAAGGGAAATCCTAACTAAGACAGGATCAAGCCTTCATGCAGAAGGATGGTGTAGGGAGTGAGAAGGAAGAGTGAAGGGGAAACTTAAGGGTTCTTAGGAAAGTCAGTTGGATGGTGTTTTGCTGTGGTGAACAGTGAGGAAAGTTTCTTTAAAGTGGACACAGGTGGGAAAGGCTAAGGCAGAGCCATGCTGAGGCAAGGAACATGGAGGACACGTGATGTTTGGAGGGTATAAATAGGACTCCATGGAGTGACAGAGACAGAGCTTGGCTTGCCAGTACAACTAGCCATGCAATGATTGTGGGTCTCTAGTCTTTGCTGATCTTCGCTTGCCTGAGAGACACAGCTGAGAACTTCTGGTATTCCTGTTGTTCCCACCTGCTGACTTGAGTCAGGGCTGTATCTGCTAGGTCATGTGACCACTGTTGCTAACCAAATTGGACTCTACCAAATTGGACTGTGAGGTGTTTAAGAGTAGATGGAGCTGCCACTGCTTCTGACCTGTGAACTGAACTGCTGATTTCCAGACAACACAGACGGGGTTTTGTTCCAAGAACCTTTCTGTGTCCTTTTCCACTTCCTTGTATCCTTTCTTTCCCAATACCTTTGGTGGGTGGTGGGTTACAAAGGAGGTTAAAGCGGTTAAGAACCATCATTAGAAGTAAAGTTTGAAAAATTAAAGTTACAGGAGAGAGGGGAGTGAATAGCAGAAAAGCCAGCTTCAGACTCAGTACAGAGCTAGAGGTAACAAGCTTAGGTGTTCTATTACCAAGAAGGAAGTGAAGCGATCCAAATGTTCGTTCAATTGTTACCTGCTGACGAGTTGCTTAGGGAGGTGATGTTGGGGTAGAAATCTCAGCTCGCATCTGGACAGACCATACCAAGCCAACGTGATTCCACATGGAAAGGTTTAATGAGAGAAGAGTAGAAGAGGAGAGAAATAGAAACTGGCCAAGTAGAGGGAAGCAGGGAGGGGAATGGGGAGAGAAGGAACAAGGGGGAAGAGGGAAAGAGGGCAAGAGCAAGAGAATGAGAAGGGGGCAAGCAGCCCCTTTTATAGTAAGTCAGGCAAACCTGGCTGTTGCCAGGCAACTGTGGGGGTGGAGTTTAGACAGAATAACAACAGGTAATATAGGCCAGGCAAGAAAAGGAAGGGTTACTACTGCAAACCTGGGCTTTCTATAGGGTTGGGAACACTTGGTTAAGCCAACCATGAGTGATATCATTTGCTAAGTTTTCTATGCGCTCTTGATGCTAAAATGGAGCCAGTCTTAACACAGTCTGATACAGCATGCTAACCACAAAGCCCTGGGTAATGTAATGGCTCTCCTGGAATGGAGCTCTATAAATGGTGACAGTTTTTGGATTCTTTCCCAACTTTTTCCACCTGAGACAATTTTTTAAAAAAATCAAGTTAGATTCTGCAAGGTACAAAACAAGCACAATTTGCTTCCAGCCATCTCACAGAACTTAGTAAGCTGCGTGCAGAGGCACTGAAGAGTCTTGGCCACAGGCATCTCCACTGCCAAGAACAAGACCCCGAAACAGCTCTCTTCAGACCTCCAGTTCTGGGCTTTTTCCTTCCAGAAAGTACCTATGTGGCTCTCCAGAAAGCTTCTGCGTAAGAAGCCCGGCATGCAGACAACAGAGTATGGTTGTATTCTGTGTCTCACTTGGGAAACTCTTCTTGCACCAGGCCATTTCTGAATAGAGGGAAGGGAAGCAGGCCGGACGGAGCTGTTCTCTGTGTGGTCCAGAGTCTTTACTACGGGAAGTAGGCCTTTCCGGCCAGAGTTGTACCAGGAATTCCTATTTCCTCTTATAGTAAAACCCTGTTTATAAATATATATGCATCCATGCACAAACACACACATCCTTCAAATGGCCACGGCAGCTCTGTATCCACAGAAATAAACAGAGAAAGTAGAATGACAGAGACGGATGCGTGGAGAAATATTTTTAATTTTTTAAGAAAACATTTGTGTGCTTTGGGCAGAAGCAGTCAGTTCTAAGGAAAGGAAACCTGTACTTAGGCTAAACATCCTCGGGATTAATTATTACCATATTTGAAATCCAAATTACCTGACCCATCATTAGATGGTAAGTATAGGCCAGCCAATAAATATCCACTCTGTCCACCAGAGGACAGGTATCTGCACCAAGTTCAAAGGCCCTTGAGATTTACCACACGCACACTTAGCCATCTTTAGAGTTTTGTTGATGATGAAAAGTTGGATGCGCTCAGAAAGCTCAGGGAGGCAGCCAGCACAGCCTCAGGCTAATTAGCAGAAACCACAGGTAAAACCAACTGTTGGGCCTTCACGTAACCAATCCTGCAGCCCAGATGCTGCATTTTGGAAAAACATACCTCAGTGCTCCTCATTGAAATTCTGTCCCTGGCCTTATAAAGAGTGTACTGTGTGAGCAGCAGCAAGGCCTGGCCTGGGGCACTTGGGGCCACTCTGTAAGATAAAGAGCTTTCCAAATGACCGTTCTCTGTAAGCAACCCTGCCAACAGGGCTTTGTACTTGACACACGAAGCAGACCGGTTGCAAGTTGACTGGAGTACAAAAAGGACCAGACAAATATAGACTCTCATATGAAGTAAATCAACCAAGAAGTGTTTTATCAATAAAATTTCATTTACACCTCACATGCGTATCACTCAAATGACAAAAGCAGTCAGACACCTCCCATCTTCTTTAGAACATATGTCATTTCTTTTCTATTAATAGTGTTCAGGCCCTAAACACTTGTGGACTTAATATGTGTTATTTGAAGATGGTGGCATCTGTTGATTTGAATTCATGCAGTTGGTTTACAAAGGGTTCTCTTTGCTCCATCTGACTTAATGTGACTCAAACCACAACCTTTTTCATGAAGGAAACATTTAATTATTTAAATGGGTTTTATAACAATTTGGTACCATACCTCATCTATGTAAGCACTCTGTTTTTAATATTTCCAAGAGGATAATTCAATCTAAATCTGCTTTTTCTTACTTTGGGCAGTATTTGTACAGACGGCTATAAAGTATCTAGTCAGAAGGACATTTGACCACAAGACTAAAAGACCTGGAACACAAAAGAGCATTCAGTCTCCATTCTCTTAGAGACAATAATAACACACATCTATAAGCTGCCATAGTATCCTTCTACAACTGAGGAGAGAAGTTTATAAAAATTTTAGAAGCAAACAAAAGACTAACAATATCATTTCCTGGTTTTCAAAAGTTTGGCAAGGGATGGTTGGATATCTCAGGACAAGCCTAGGACAGGCTTCTGAACCAAGCTCTGTTTGCTCAGATATAGTGCCTGTAGTTCCAGATCTTTCTAACTGCATTGACTTTTCCGGTTATGCTAGTTTCTCAGCACCATAAAAAAAAAAAAAACCTGAGAAAAATAACATGAAGAAAGAGAATAATGCCATTTTGGACTCAGTTTTATACATCTCAGTTCACGGTTGGTCAGTCTCATTGCTTTGGCTCGCACAGAAGTGGTACTGCTGAGCGAGGGCACACAGCTAAGCATTTCTTCACCTCGTGGTAGGGATCAAAAGAGAGAGAAGCAGGAAAGGACGAGGCTCTCATGAGCTGCTTTGAGGGCAACCCCCAGTTAGTAAAGATCTGCAAGATCCGTCTCTTAAAGACTACTACCTTTCAATAGCTCCATCTTGAGGACCAAGCCGTACCTTATGGGGCTCTGAGGACATAGGTCATATTCTCCATTCTCTGCATGATTTCCCAAGTTCTTTTTTCTTTATACCATAAATTTACTAGTTTTGGATAGTTGTTATTTTGAATCAAAAACATGTGGCCTTCATGAAAAAGAAGTACACCAACATCTCTCTACGGTGGGCTAACATCTCCATCACTCTGTCTTGAGGAATGTATTGATGAGGTTCCTAGAACCATCGAGTTCATCAAGTAGCCATTTTTTCTGGGGTGTTTTGAATGAAAATGGCATCCATACGTCTATAGAGAATGTCATATTAGGATGTGTTGGAGGAAGTGAATCTCAGTTCTCTTCCTGCTGCCTGTGGATCAAGATGTAGAACTCTCAGTCCTGTCTTCAGCACCACATATGACTGCACACCATGCTTCCTGCCATGATGATAATGGACTAAACCTCTGAACTCTAAGCCAGCCCCGATTAAATGTTTTCCTCTATGAGTTGTGGTCATGGTGTCTCTTTACAGCAATAAAAAAAAATGAAGTTCCAGCTTATTGCCTACTTTGAGGTCTACACTTACAGTAACTACATTTCTTGGTGATACAAGAGCAGAGGAATTGAGTGTGGTGTGGTGCTATGGAGGTTAATATTGGCAACTTGATAAGATCTAGACTTATGTAGGCGATAAGCTACCGTGGAAGACCCTGAGGGGTTATGTAAATTAGGCTAGCCTCTGGGCATGCCTGTGAGAGATTGTCTAGATTATGTTAATTGATGTAGGAAGAAGGTTCTGATTAGTTATCAGGGCACATTTCCATGGGATGCAGACCTGGAACACATTGGAAGGGTTGAAGAGCTGAGCACACTCATACACCACTACCTTCTTTACTGGAAGCACAGTATGACCAAGCACCTCCTGATCCTGCAGCCACGATGGATTGTACCCTCAAACTGTGAGACAAATAAACCCTTTCTCCTTTAAGTGGCTTTTGTCAGGTCCTTTGACTCAGCAACAAGACAAGTAATTAGGAAAGTGCTAAAGTCAGAAAGACTTCACACACAGAAGAGACTATACACCTTCAATGAAATAGTAACAGGAAGATGTACTGAAACAAAGCGAGTGGGTTTGTAGTGTATACATAGAAGAAAAAAGTAAAACAAGGTCACAAGGAAGGCAGATAGAGAATAAGGAAAATGTCTAAGGAATTATCAGTTAAGTTTTACCATCCATTACTTAACCACCGCCTCCAAAGCCTCTCTAAGGACATAGAAAGTCAAACTTTTATTTCTAAATGATTCAGACAAAAGCACACTTAAATTTTATAATGGAAGCAGGTTCTAGAAAGATCCAGATGATGATGATGATGATGATGATGATGATGATGATGATGATGATTTTTTTTAAAGAAACATGGCAGACTTTTGACCTGGACTATAGAGAATAATTTATTTCTCACCGTTGGTCCTTGTTAAGTAAATTATTAATTCAGATAGTGACACCAGAGGCAACCTACCAAACAAGGTTTCTGAAAGGTTCAAAGAAATCAGGTTTACAGCATGAGGAAATAACAAGAAAACAGTTACCTTGTGTCTCTCCCCACTCGGACCAAGCAGAATCAAAACATACTGTCATTTCCCATACCTCTCCAGGCAGCAGACGACAACCTAGTTAGGCTCGTTTGTCTCCTAGGTGGCATCAGACTATATTGACAACCTCAGATGGACCGAACTCACCAGGACTCATTGGCTGGGAAAAGGACCCTACTCCCTGCCAGGAAATGTGAAGATCCTAGATACTGATTCTCCTCTCTGCCATCCTTTCATAGGTCTCCTGGGGTAGTAATTTGGTGAGAATCATTTTAGACCTTTCTCTTGGTAACCATGTGTAGTACACGAGTAAATACGCTTGCACAATCACATTTATGGGCAGAGGCAGGTCAAATATGGTTGATAGACAACTGCAAATTATGCTGTCACTCCTTAACAATCATGAGAAATTGCTATCTTTTCGTCAGAAACTATTTTTTAGATTTTTAAATTGTATTCTGTGTGTATGAAGGTTTGGTTTGCATATGTGTATACAACATGCCCTCCTGGTGTACATGGAGGTCAGACCCCCCTGACATGAAGGTGTTGGACCCCCCTGGAGTTGGAATCATAGACTGTTGTGAACAACCATATTGGTGCTAGAAACCAAATCTGAGTCCTCTGTAAGAGTAACAATTGTTCAACCATTGAGCCATCTCTCCAGCAACAAGAAATATCTCTGTTGATAATACTAACTTTAAAAATTGTTGATGATATTCATTGAACATAGTAATAGCTCTCATAAGCATATTTGTATTGTTATATCATAGAATTGATCAGATTCATACCCTATGATCTTTCCTTTCTCTCCTTTGTCTCCCTCTTTCTCTCAGAGAGATTTTTATTCTATTTTCATACTATATACCCATAGTTTTGTGTGTCTGTCTGTCTGTCTGTCTGTCTGTCTGTGTGCACATATGGGCAGAGAGAGAGAGAGAGAGAGAGAGAGAGAGAGAGAGAGAGAGAGGAAAAATTTCTAAGTCTGGCTTATTTTGAGTAATATGATGATCTATAATTGCATCCACATTCCTATAAGCAACATAATTTTATTCTTCTTTGTGGCTGAAAAATCCCTTATATATGTATGCTATGCTTTCTTTGTTCTTTCATTTGTTAGCAGACAACTGGACTGATTTAATAAGTTGACTATTGCTTCAATCAACATGGATGGGCAAATACATCTAGAGTATGCTGATGTAGATTCCTCTCTACATAGTATCAGAACTTTCTTTTCTACCCTCCTTTGTCTTTTCTTCCCTCTCTCCCCTCTGCCTTCTCTTGCCATTCCGACCTGTGATGGTTTGAATGAGACGAGCCCCACAGCTCCAATTGGTGGAATAGTTTGGTAAGGATTAGGAGGTGTGGCCCTGTTGGAAGAGTTGTGCTACTTGGGATGGGCTTTGAGGTTTTAAAAGCTTAGGATAGGCCTAGTGGACTTGTGTATCATAGGTGATCTCCCAGCTACTGCTCCAGTACCACACCTGCCTGCCACTGTGCTCCCCACCATGATGCTCATAGACCAGCCCTCTGAAACTGGAAGCAAGCCCAAATTAAATGCTTCCTTTTTATAAGTGCTATTGATCATGATGCTTCTTCATAGAATAGAATTAGACATGGCCTTACCCAGTTTCGGTTTCAGGGAGAGCTATTTTTATAAAATGAGACTGTCCAGCCCTTCTCTCTTATTTTATGAATTCGTTTGATGAGTGAATATTTGATGCCATTTCTCAATCAAAATCTGATAGAATTCATCTGGGCCAAAGCTTTGTTTGCATGAGAGATCATTAGTATCTCAACACATACTTTATTATAGAGTCGTTTAAATGATTTACATTTCTTGGTTTAATTTTGGTAGCTCATATGTTTGCAGAAATCTACCCATTTCCAAAGTGTAATTTAATGATCCTCTGAGTTTCATTGATGTTCATTAGTTAAGGCCAGGGTCAGGATTACTGTTTGGGTTAGGTTGTCTCCTGTTTATGTATAATTTTATTGATATGGTTTCTCCTTTCTTTCTTTCTTTCTTTCTTTCTTTCTTTCCTTTTCCTTTTTTTTTTTTTTTGGTTAGTTTGGCTAACGGTCCACCAATTATGTTTATCTTTTCAAAGAACTGCTGCTTATTTAATTGATTCTTACATTGTTCTTTTCATTTTTACTACATTTGTTTCTATCCAATTCTTTAGCTAATAATTTAATAACAATAATTTTAGTTCCACCTATTGATTTGGGGTTTGGCTTGTTTCTGGATTCTAAGGTTTTGAGGTACATGATTAAATTATTGATCAGAGGTCCTTTTATTATAGATAATTATAGCTACCAGCATCTCTCTTAGGACTTCTTTCACTGTATCCACATTTTTTTTCATTTTCACTTAACTGTAAGAGTTTCTGGTAAATTCCCTCCTGATTTTTTCAATGATCCATCCATCTAGCAATTATGTGCCACTCAGTTTCTGGGAATTTGTACATTCTCTTTACTTTCCCTTGATGTTAACTTCTAGTTTTATTCCACTGTGATTAGACAAACTATAAGGTGTTGTTTCATTTTTCTTGTATGTGTTCAGACTTTGTTTATTTCCTAAAATGTGTTCTATTTCTATGCTGAGAACATGCATTCCTGTTTGGATGGACTATTCTGCAGTACTTGTTAAGTCTACTTGATCCACATTGTCATTTGATTCTCTATTTTTTGTTTGTTCTTGCTTGGAAGGCATGTCGGTTAGAGTGAGATGCTGGGTAACTGCTATGCTGACAGTCTGAGCCTCTGCATCCAGTAGTGCTGCCTTATTCCATATTCTCTAACACTCAGTGCTTGTTACATTTTCCACCCACTCTTTACTATTAAAGCCAGTATTTTGTAGCATCTTTTATCTCCAAGCTGGATGATCAGTTCTCCTCTGTTTATTTCCAGGAGACTCTAGGAACCAGGGTTTTGCCTGCTGTTTTCCTCCTCTGAAAGGCTATTTTCCTGTGGGCTCAAGTATCTCCTTACTCAACCACACATCAATGTATCCAAGTACGATAGTGACTGTATTGTGTTATAATGGTTATAAGATGTATACTAGTCATAAAAAATAGCTTTAAAAGCAATCCCATGAGCATCTATCCTCATGGTTGGTACTTTTATACATTCTTCTTGATAAGTATGTCATCCAAAATATCACAATAAATAATCTAAGCCTTTTGATGAGGTTGGTCAAAAACCACAGAATATAAACATGTGGTTGCCCAAAATGACAAGATTCTGACAAATGTTATACTTACAAATGGAATTGTACAAAAACATCTTTGCACTCACTGAAGAAGCTTCATTGTCTTGAAGTGTGTTTACATACAAAAACCAACTTAGAGGTAATGTACTTTCTAGTACTAGAAAGTTCTGTGAACTAGTAGTAGTTCACAAAATGGGATGAACTCTCTCTAATATTTTTTATTTAATTAGTATGTCCGAAATCAGAAATGATGCAAAGGAAAAAGGCATACCATAATGAATTGTAATGGTGTTTGTCAAGAGAGCTCAGCAGGTAAAATGCTTGCTGCACAAGCCTAGCAACTTGAGTTCCATGCCTCAAACCCACAGTAGGAAGTAATAACTGACCCCTGAATAACCTCTATATTTAAACCGTGATGGCACCTCCATTTACCATCTCTCTCTCTCTCTCTCTCTCTCTCTCTCTCTCTCTCTCTCTCTCTCTCACACACACACACACACACACACACACACACACACACACACAAACATGCAATGTACATATGCACACAATAACACAGCAACAACAATAATAGCAATAATATAACTCATTGTAAAGAGATTGCATGTGTTATAAGTAGTGGAGTGTTAAGGGAAAAAACATAAGTACAAATCTAAAAACAAGTTTAATTTAGAGCTGATGAGATGGCTCAGGGGACGAGCCTGAGCCTGATGCTCTCCTTACAAACCTTGGGACATACATAATGGGAACCAAGAACCAACTCCCACAAGTTGACCTCTGGCCTTAATACATATGCCATTGCACAAGTATGTGTGTATGGATATATACACACACAAACGCCCATGTGCGTGCATACACACAGATACACACACACACACACACACACACACACACACATCAAACTTACTATGAAAAGTGTATTGCATGGATAGATTCTGGACAATTGTATGGAGGTAGTCTATAGGAACTGACCAACTGCCCACATCACTGCTAATTTGGGGTTTTGCACGATGATAAATAACTACTTTCCAGAAAGACAAGACTATCTTTGGAGGATACTTTCACATTCACTTACTACAAAGTACTGTTGCTCATTTTAAAATCCTTCTAGAATTCACTGTGTACCAATGTCAACACTCCCTAGTGGGTTGCCCTGTCTTCCGTGTCTTGCATCTGAGTTGTTGGGGGTATGCAGAAACCCCTTCTGTGTGTACTAATAAACAAACCACAGATTTGGCAGAAGCAGTGGTGTGAATAGCACAGCTGCAACACCTATGTGTCTTATTCTAAATAATCATACACAATCATCTTCCGACCACTCGGCAACTGTTGGCTTCTTCAGGCAAATGTGGTCTCAAGAAATTAAAATCTCCCGGCATTTAATCAAAATGCCAATACAGAAAAATAACACAATTTTAAATCTGTTACTTAACCAAACCCATCCCATGAAGCCACTTGCAGTATAAAGACACAGCGTGCTCCAAGGTGTGAAGAAGTAGGGAAATCGATTCATCTCTGGTCCCTATGTAGTCCATTTTGCGTGCTTAAACTTCATGGCCCTTCATTGGTAGTACGTTCAGAAAATGGCACATGTGATCTGAACATGGAATTTTCTGCCCTATGTTACCAATCATTCTTCCAGCCTAGGGGGTGGTTCCAGCATGTTGAGATAGGCTCGAGTGACCTCGAAGCTCCTAACACGCCCCTTAGACAGCCGTTGTGCAGGCGGGAGTGAGGGTTCAGTTCCAGAGCAGAGCAGCGTTCTCAGCCTTACCATAATGGAAGGGAGCTGCCTTTCTTGCTGTGGAGAATTTAATGTAAAAAAAAAAGTTGGTTTCCAAAAGGTACTAGTCAATATGGTGCTTTACATTTTCATAGTGTCCCAAATGCTAGGAAATGTGATGACTGCTTCCTTATTGCTTCAGAAGTATGACTATCGTAGCTTGCTAGCCAAAATAGAGACAGTTCAAGGTTTTCAAACAATTGAATGACTGTGAGAGTCCCCACTCACCTTGTAAACTCAATTTCTAACTCAAAATAGACACAAACACAGATGGTGGAGGCGGATGATAGCTGACAGTGCAACTTGCTGCTTTTCCCCCCCAAGTTTAGGACAGTGGTGGTTTGAATACATTTGGGATAGAAAGGGCAAATGCTTTTCTGACTCACCACATTTTCAGCTAGTGACGGAGCTAAGTCAAGAAGCTTCTGTATATCAAATAATCAGTAAACATTGGGCTTATTATCCAACAGCACTACCCACTAAGTCACCATATAAAACAAAGCCAATAGCCTTCATTTTTTCCACAGTTCAGAGTTTCCAAATAAGAGCTTAATTTTACTAACTGCACAATCCACATTAACACTGTGAAATCAGTCAGAGCAGAGGCCTGATTTTGTTTTCTTCTTAATGAATGTGCAGCATAAGTGCCAACATTTGACAGGTGCTTGCCAATGTCACCTGTGTCACGTGATGGGTAAATTACTCCCAGAAGACTGCATTAGAATTCTCCCACCATCTCGGGCACACCATGAGATCTTCTAATGTCACTGTAGCTGCTCTGAACAGTCACCCTTGACCGTGAACTTCTGAAGCCAGCACATATCTAGGGTGCTGTGTCGTACAGACTAGTATGGTAGCAAGAAATGACACCTAAGGTAGTGAGATTGGAATATGCTGCTTTTGCTGAGTTTTTTGCTGAATTAAATGAGTAAAGAGTGAATCATGAGCCAGGCAGAGTTTCTAACCACAAGAGGTTAAGGCAATATGGGCAGACTATGTGCACTGGCCATGTGACATGGGTGAGCAATCCCAGCAGGCAATGCGGGTAGGCAATGTTTATAGACAAGGAAAGGAAACAGGGTACGGTGGCTGGGAGGTCACGGTCCCATGACTGCCTCACTTGGACATGATGTGAGAAGCTGGCAGTCTGTGATTGGCTGAAGCTTAACTGCTGTTTGGCTATTTTAAAACTTGAGCACAGATATGTTTTCTTCTGCAACTTGCCTATTTTCCTTTTAATTAAGTTCCAAAAACTCATATTTGTTGTTCATTGATTCTGATTACTCTGGCATTTTAGATATTATTACCACCCTTTGCTCCATTCTCCTCTTGATAGGAATTTAATTGCTCTTCGGATTTGCTATTACAAATAATACCACTGGGAGCACGCCTTCACATGCCTTCTGGTGAACAAGTGTAAGAGTAGAGCTAAATGGATTCCTGAGGAGTGACTCCCGAGGTCTGGGTGAGCATGTACAAAGCTAATCAGGCAATATGAATGGTTCCAAACTCGCCGTGCAGTTGCGTGTTCACCAGCAGAGTCCGAGCACGGTCTGCAAGCATTTTATTGTTTTACATTTTCACATGTGCTCAGAATTCCCAGCCACTTAACTCTCTCATCAAGGATGGTTATCATTTTCTTCTATTCTTTTCTCTTTACATAGTTGAACCAATTTAAACTTATCCTCATCTTGCTTATGAATGAATAAGGCTCAGACGATGGTTATTTTATTTGGCTTTGACAGTTACTGAGAAGGGGTTAAACCCTTATCTACTTTTCTAACTGCTGGCCTGGCTACTTCCCCAGTGTTTGCTGTTTCTCCTGGCCATGTGCTCATGGTCCACCGCCTCTCATGGAGGCTTCTTCCTTCTCGGTCTCTCCTCTTCCTTCTTCCTCCTCTTCCTCATCCTTCCTCTCTGTTTCTTTCTCTTTCTGTCTGTCTCTCTGTCTCTTTCTCTGTGTCTTTCTCTCTGTCTGTATCTTGCTGTCTCTCTCTGTGTCTCTGTGTCTTTGTCTCTCTCTGTGTCTCCGTCTCTGTCTCCCCCCCCCCCCCGCCGCAACCCCCAACCAGGTAACTAAAAACCCGCCCATCTTTAATCCCTCTAGTAATTGGCTGAGCCATTTTGTTTAATCAATAGTTTTAAATTAAGAAATAAGGTTTGCACAACAAAAGCTGATAAAGGTGAGAATTCACTTTAGGCAACTTCAGGTACAGAATTTAGCATTCCAAACATAGCAACAGAGCAAACTTCAACATCTTTATGTCTAATGGTTTTGTCCATTGTCTCATATTATCCTGTTAATTCATTTTCATTGTTTCCTCAAGATCCCTGTGTCTTCTAGGGTGAGCACACTCCAGGAGAGGCTGGCTTCCCTCATCAGGTGGAAGTCCTAGATACCTAGGGTGGGAGAGAACTGCTGTGTGTCTGCTGGGTCCCCACTGGACCCAAATGGAGTGGATTAGATGGAGTTTTGTTGTAATTGTTATTTGGGGCATTTGGTTTGAGTGGTGTGTGTGTGTGTGTGTGTGTGTGTGTGTGTGTGTGTGTGTGTGTGTGTGTGTGTAGGGCATCCAGCATCCTGCTCCAACACTCTTATGCCATATTCCCTTGAGACAAGATCTCTCACTGAATCCAGAGCAAGGCTGGCAGCCAGGAAGCAGCAGTGATCGTTCTGTGTCCTACCTCAACAGCTCTGAAGTTTCAGGTGTGCATAGCAACACTGTGAAGAAGCTAAATCTGGTTCTTCCTCCTAGCCCTGTGCTCCCAGAAATAAGACTCAGACTCAAAATATATTTACAAATACCTTGGCCATATATCTAGGCTCTTCTCTGACTGGACCATAACTTGCTATAACCCATTTGCTCTGACCTACTTTTGGCCACGTGACTGATGACCTGCGCTCAGGCACCATGTGTCTTTCTCATCACATCTTCCCAGACAAATCTTCCTGCAAACTGCTCTCTCCCAGAATTCTTCCAGCCTCCCAGGTGTCCCACCTTCTATTCTACCCTTTCCTTTGGGCCATAGGTTTTATCTTTAATTGACATGTGATGCATCCATTCACCTACATTTTGTAGGTTCTGGAATCCAAACTCAGGCCATGGATCCTCACCCCTCTGGACCACCTCCCTAGCCTTCCCCTGACCAGTTTTTCTGTTTTTATTTGAGCAGACACCTTGTGTCTCCATTGTTGGCTGCTGTTTCCTATTATGGTAGCAGATCCCTTCTTTATGTCTGCTCCTTGGAGAGGTCCCTTTCTTGCCTTCAGTTTCTAACTAAGTTTACCACAGGAAGAAACTGGACAAGCACCCCAATTTTTACCCCTACCTCTATCACTGAAAATAAAAGTTGGCACTTGATTTTGAAACAAGTTTCTAGAATGTACTCTACAGGTGTGCCACTCTCCAAGTGCATGTGAAATCAACACTCAAAGCCTGATAGACTCTGGCCAAGATATCCACATTAATAAAAATGATAGTCAGGATAATAATGGAAGAATGGTAGAACATAGAAGATATAAACCAAGAGAGGATGGTGTTGGAGGTTAAAGGAGTAAGCTGAAATGGTGGCTGAAAGGTGTGTGTGGGAGTGAGTATGTAATGACTGAGTTACGTACATACATACTCTCTCTCTCTCTCTCTCTCTCTCTCTCTCTCTCTCATGGAAGCTCACTACTGAGTAAGCTCATTTCAAAACATAACTTTAAAAAGATGTTTAACAGAGTTATTCTGCATGGGTGCTACTCCCAGAAGACATGAGTTATTAAGTCAGTGCAGTTCATGTGAGTCAGGAGGTCCCAGAAATCTCCAAAAAACAACACGGGCTATTGTCCATTGCCCAGCTACATGGTAAAACCCTATTGCTGAAAACACTACACACTTTAGCTGTAGGACAGAGACAATTCAATCTCAACTGAGCAGGAAACTGTGTTCCTGCTGTTGTAATGCTGGGAGGTACTACACAGGCTGCTGGAGGAAACATCAAAGCACTGGCACCATCATGCTCCAATACCATCCTCTGGAGCAATAGTGGTACAACTGTTATGGAGTTACTAACTGGAGCAATAGTGGTACAACTGTTATGGAGTTACTAACTGGGGCAATAGTGGTACAACTGTTATGGAGTTACTAACTGGGGCAATAGTGGTACAACTGTTATGGAGTTACTAACTGGAGCAATAGTGGTACAAGTGTTAAGGACTTACTAACTGCTCTCTGACTGGAGTTGGGGCCTGCTCCACAGAAAAGAGTGTCATGCCTTGTACTAGAATCCTGGTTAAAAGGCCATAGCTGGCTGAGGAGGTCTTATGTCCTAGAACAGAAGCTGCTACTGTTATTTTGCTAAATGCTCATGTTGTTAAATTGCCTTCTAATCTCCAGAGATCACTGACGCTTTACACTCTGATCAGAGAAGTTTCTCTTTGCAGTGAGCAGCAGTCAATTGAGACTCATAAATAAGAACTGTGGGCAATCATCTAAATGGGACATCTCTATCAACCCACTTCACCTTCTGCCCCTGGCCATAATGCAGGGAAAGTCTTGGAAGAGTCCCTAGAGAAAATGGAAGAGCTCTAAGACAAGGAAGCCTGCTGTGAATGGTTGTCTGTGGGACATTAAATGACCATGACATCCATGAACTCAGAGCAGCTGTGGTTGCCTGCACAGGACCTGCACACCATCAAGTTAGCCAAAGTTCTAATATATATTGCTACTCCAGGCACCACCTTTACTGAGGAACTATTGGCACTTGATAGCTGCAGTTGGAAGGAGAATCCTTCTTCTTGACGGTGTGCTCACTGATATGTTTCTATGCTCCATTGCATAGTCCCATACCCATGCATAGAAAGGTAGAAATAAACTGGACTTAGTGCATTATAAAATACAGGAGAAGGAAGAGGAGAAGGAGTAGAAGGGGAGGAAGACTTGAAGTCAGGAAGAGGTTGTATTTAGAAGATATGGAAGGACTCGAAATGGGGAAATGGAGGGTAGATATAATATGTTTCATTTATACATACATGAAGTTCCTGAAGAACAAAAAAATAATTAATTAAATTAGAAAAAAAAACCAATGATCAAGATAAAGTGCCCGGATGAAGGAGACAATCTGGGTGAAAGGCAGTGTTTGATGCCTCACTATCTGTTGTCTGACGAACTTCATTTTAAATGAACAGACAGACATTGAAAGTGAAACAGGGAGAAATAATGCTACAGGAAGAATAGTAAGAGGAAAGTTGGTTTGGCGTCTTAATAGCTGATGAACAGACATCACGTAAACACATATTATCATGGAAAAAGAACAGTGAGGTCACTCTATTATGAAGACGGAGCAATCCTACAATGTGTGCAGCAAATAACAGAGCTTTAAGTGCATCAAGAAAATAAATCAAAATGCTAAATCAATACAGTTATACATGAAAACTGTAGTTCTCGGATAAAAACACCAATAAGGATATAGAGCCCAATGCCATTCAGCAGTTTGACTTAATATCTATGGAATACCACCAAGTAAAATCCATACAGAATATATTTCCTTTTCAAATAAAAAAATGTAACTTTTGCCAGGACATATCAGATTTAGACTGCAAAATGAATTTCAAAATACATTTCAAAGATAACGCATTTCTGCAACATCCGTGCCATTAAACCAGAAATCAACACTGAAGAAAAATCTGAAAAGAATTTCCAAATACACAGAAGTTAGGCAACACATTTCAAAATACTTGTGATTAAGGAAAAAGCGGTAAGACAATCTTTTTTATGAGATATTGGAAGGAAACATTAAAACAGAGGAAAGCAATCAAAACAGTGTGTAGAGGAAAGGCTGGAGCTTGAGTGCCCATTGGGAAAAAAAAGATGGCGCCCGGGCATCTTAAGTTTCCGTGTGAAAGAATTAGGCGAAGGGAAAAAGCTGAAAACAAGACACATAAATGAAAATAGAAGAAAACATTGACAAGGGAGACATTGAACAGAGAAAGAAAAATAATGTGAGTAAAAGCCTTATTGTAGGGCTGGATAAAATTGATAAGCCTCTAATCAGACCAATGAGAAGAGATTGAGAAGGCCTGTTATCAGGACCAACACTGAGTGATAGGAATGGTTTAGTAAATTATACAGGAAAACTTGGTAAACACGTGAACAACACTTTTAATAATGGGAAAATGTCTTTAAAGATATGCATTACCAAAGCTCAATCTAGAGAAAATAAAAACATAAATATTATCTAAATCTATTAAATTTTCACTGAAACTCCTCCCTGTCAAGGTATGAGTAACTTTACAGGATAATTGTACCAAACTCTTAATAAGAAAATAAAAACAAATACTTCCTATGCAAAGAAAGTACCAACATCTCATTCATTCCAAGAGACTACCATATCCTACCTCCCAAACCAAAGATACTATGAGAATGGAGAGCTAGAGCCAAATTCTCCTCATAAACAGAGACACAAAAATCCTTCACAAAATATTTACATCAATATATAAAAGTAATGTGCTGTGGCCAAGGGGCATTTTCTAAAGAATTTTTTTAAATGGGTGAAAATTTGAAAACAGTATTAACCCATCATATGAACAGAATAACAAAAAATATATGAGCTTTTCAATGGATCCAGAAATAGTATACAGAATAAGTTAATAATACAACGATCAATATATTAGGAATATAAAGGATAAAGGAACAAAAATTTGCAGTTAATAATATCTTAGTTAATAGAAATAAGTGTTTTTCATCCTTAATATTAAAAGTAAAACAAGGCTGGGTGGTGGTAGCACATGCCTGTAACTGCACATGGGAGGCAGAGGCAGGCAGATCTCTCTAAGTTTGAGTCTAGCCTGGTCTACAAAGAGAGTTCCAGGACAACCAGAGCTCCACAGAGAAATCCTGTCTCAAAAAAACAAAACAAAACAAAACAAAAAGCCAAGCAAGAATTCCAAACCTTAATTCCTCTACTCAACCCCATACAAGGATGAAAACTTAAAAAGGCATAGAGATTAGACAGAAAGAGATAAAAGACTTAAACAGCAATGGTGTGACTCTAGGTAGAATTTATAAGGCTGCGTCAGGAATATATTGATGAGTTTAGCACGACAATAGAATAGTCATCAGTCCATGAAAGTCCTTCTCAGTTAAAAAGGTGTGTGAAGAAAGCCACAGAGCAGGAGGGCTCAGAGCACACAGCCCTTTGATAAAGGTGCTGACAGCCTGCCCCAGAGTAAAGGTGGCCCGGTCGTTACGCAGTGCCAGGGAAACTGGACACCCACATGCAGAAGAACTGCACTGTCTCTTACCAGTTGCAAATGTAAGCTTGAAAGTGGGGCTGCAGGTGGGTAAGGGTGCATGCTATGAGAAGTTGCAAGCCTGGTGACCTGAGTTTAATCCCAGGGTACATGTGAGAATGAAAGGAACTGACCCTACAAAGCTGTCTTCTGATCTGCATATGAGTGCTGTGTACCAACATCACACACACACACACACACACACACACACACACACACACATGCACACACACACACAGACACACACACACACACACATGCGTGCGCGCACATGCATACACGCACATGCACACACACATGCACACATGCACACATGTGCGCACACACTATGAACTTATGAGAATAAGAATAAATAAATCTAAAACATGAATAAAACATTAAAAGCAACCCCTGAAACTGTAGAAGCACTGAAGGAAAATGAAGGAAATACTTAGAACGTTGGAATGAGCAAAATGTTTCTGTTTGTTTTGGTTTAGATAAGATCTCAAAAACATAGGAAAAAATAAAAATAAACAACGGGGTTATGTCAAACCACCAACCTCCTGCATACCAAAGGATAGATACTATGACCAGAATAAAGGGGCAACCTTACTGGATGGGAGAAAATATTTGCAAGCTATAATCCTAACACAAGGATAATATTCAGAACATATGAGGAATTTAAAACCCAACTGCCAGAGGTCTGATAGTGCAATCAAGTTATGAGCAATTGATACAAATGTTTCCAAATAAGGCATGCAAATGGCAACGTGGATGGGTTTACTAAAACATGGATGGGTATTACTATCCTGATACCCTCTTATCATCAGAAAAATACAAATCAAACCACCTCAGTCAGGGAAGAAGGTCTGTGAACAGAGGTGCATGATGGCGAGTTCTAAGGGTTGGAGAGGAGGGGCTGTGCCACACGCTGGTTAGGTGTTTGTCAGAACAGCATGTGGAAAGGAATGCAAGGACTCCTCCTCAAAGGACTCAGCAAAACTACTGACTGCTCGCCACAGTCCTCAAGCTACTGGCTCTCATGAGCCCGAAGGCTGGAGACCCCTCCACGTCTACACTTGTTACAGTGCTGCTAGCACCAGCCAAGGCAGACACACAGTGGAGTTTCATCCAGCTGTGAAGAAAAGCAACCGTCTAAATCCTTCAGGAAAATGGGTAGATCAGAAAGTCTAGCCATAGAGGTGACACAGACACAGACACAGACATAATGCTTTCACATAAGCAGTTCTAATGTGCACATACGCGAATATAAGTGATCGTGCGTATAGGTAAAAGGGAGAAGGGCAAACCAAGATGCTGAGGAAGGCAGAAGGGGCAAGAGGACCGGGTAATGGGAATGCAGCAAAGAGACTAGGCAGTGGGAAGCAGCAGGTGAGGAGAGAGCAGACGAGGGGGCAGCGGAATCAGTTGAAACACACTTGGGTTGAAATTGTGATAATTATGACTAGAAGTTTATGTGTTACTCCAGGAATAAGTCAAAATTAATTATTATTACAGGAAATAAAGGGCGAAAACCCTAGTGTCTGACCATTGATGACTAGACTAGGCACAGAGAGACAAACGCTATGTAATCTCACTCATATATGGAAAATAAAATAAAGAGTGAGGAGACTGTGGGGGTTAAGAGAGAGATTAGAGAGGAGGGAGGCAGATGGCAGATTTGACCAGTGGAACTGAGCTTCAACTAGACTGGGCTACAAAGTTACACTACTGAGCAGTGGAGTGGTTATATGTGGCAATCATGTGCTGCTCATTTCAGGATGCTAGAAGGACTATGCTCTCACTATGAAGAAATAGTAATTGAGGACCTATATATTTTACCATAAGTCACACAATGTGTGCATGTGTCGTGCATACTATGGGTACCATCTGTCCATTAAACATCACATGGCATCCTGCAAACGTCACATTTTATGTGTTTTCGTGTGTCTGTTGAAGTAAGGAAAAGAATTTAGGCATGCATTTCTGAATTCTGTTTCAGCAGCTCCTTGGGCACTTGCCAAGAGGAAAGGGGATTACGGGAAGAAGTATAATGTGGTGTTTACAGTGGTGCAATTGAAGCAGACTTTTAAAGTTCATAAGGAAAGGAAGTACCTGGTGGCAAACAGCAAAACCCTGGACTGTGTGTGGGAGCTTCCCAAGAACTACTGGGAGACGGTGCAAACCCCTGTGTGAGCGAGGAACAGAGTCTGTTACTCGATTAAAAGACACAATGCTGTTACAATATCCATGTCATGCATGATAATGCATAGATTCTGTACATTCCAAATAACATTCCACACGCCTTTTCATTAGCAACCGACAGGCCAAATCTAAAGTTCACGTGAAAAAAAAAAATGCTCAAAGCCTCAAAACAATTTTGAAACTGTGAAGCTCGGGCCCTCGCACCACCGTCCTGCATGGCGTACCACAGAATCTAGTCAGCAGACTCAAGAGGAGGCACAGGTAAAGGGAGGGGGCAGACACCAGGGCAGCCAACTCATTTGCATACAACAAATTGACATTTGTAACAGGGGCGGGGTTCTTCAAAGAGAGGAATATATCTTTTTAACAAGCAGCATTGGATATCTCATTATTCATAGGCAGATCCAGAAAGTCTTAACCATCACCCCGTGCTTTATACTGAGGTGATTATAGGGGTTGGGGAGATAACTTAGTTGGTACCTGGTTCTCACAAGACGCTGGGTTCCATCTGGTTGTTCTGATGTTCACCTGCAGGCCCAGGATTCTGGAGACAGGAGAGTGCTGCCTTCCTTCCTCAGCCGTACAGTGAATTCAAGGCCAGCCTGGACTAACAGGAGATGTTATCTAAAAAAAATAAAAAGAATAAAAACAAAAGAGATTATAGGTCCTAATAATCAAGTCTAAATCAGAAAACATGCAGGAGAAAGTTTATATGAACTTGGGTTTGACAAAGTTTACCTACACTGGCACATCAAACACAAATCATACAGCAAAACGTTTATAAATTAGACTTATAAAAATTCAAAACCTCTGCCTTTTAAGAGCCGTCGGTAAAAAAAAAAAATTAACAGACCACCCACAATCTGGATTGAAAATATTTGCAAGACTCATATCTGACACAGAATTTATATCCAAATATACGGAGAGCTTTTACAATTCAGCAAGAAGCAGACACATTATTTGATAAAAGACATTGGCAAAATATTTGAACAGCCAGTTCATAAAGCAAAATATGCCAGCTTCTTTGGAAAGATGCTGGACGTCATTAGTCGGCTGGGAAGCAATGTTTTATTTTTATTTATGGATCTTGCAGTGCCAAGGCTCAGACTCAGGGCCCTGGACATTCTAAGCAAGCGCTCTTCTCTGAGCTACATCCCCAAACTGCCCCTTCCCTTTTCCTCCTACCCTAAAATGCCTACTGACTACTGTTTGGTCCTTTGCTTTTGTATATTGAGTTTCATTTTTAACACAGGTAATGAAATCTTATATTTCTATGAAATGAGCATTAGAAAACTTTAAAATCCTCTTCACTATACACCCTCCAGAATGTCTAAATTGTGAAAGCCGATGGTGTAAGAGTGGTACTAACATGAGACCAATGACTTTGATGATAAGGTCAGGGAACCCACCTGCTTTGAAAAGAGTAGCTCAGCAGAGACGTTTATCCTTACCCAAGGCCCAGCATTTCCAACCTTCATATTTCCTTGAAAGAAATAAAAGCGTATGTTGGTTCAACCACGATCTGGAAGGCCATTGCTCATAACAGTCTTCCAAGTTACAAATAGAAATTATATATATATATATATGTGTATATATATATATATATATATATATATATATGATCAAAAGTGCTAAGCAGAGCATGGCAGACCTAACAATAGAATAGCACTATTTAATAGTAAAAGGAATGACTCACTGAGACAGGCATCCTTGCGACTCAGAGAAAGAGAAGAAGAAAGACACCAACCCATCATGTCTCATAGAGTAATGAATGGTTAATCTCCATTGTCAGCCAGAGAAGCTTTAGAATCACCATGGAAACAAAAATCTGGGATGAGATTTTTCTAGATTAGGTTAACTGAGATGGAAAGACATGCTCTAAATGTGCACTTCGCTATTCCATGAGGGACCCTCGTGTGCATAAGAAGAAGCCATGCAGCACCTGCCACGTCTCTCCTTCCTGACTGTGAATGCAGCATGGTCAGTCATCTCAGTTGCTTTGACGTCCCGTCATGACTAAACCAAATCAAGTCTTTCTTCTTTCAGTTCTTTTTAATGTGTTTTATGGCAATAACTAGCAGAGTAAAAATCCGGGTGATGTTTGTTGAAATTCTCTTAACTGTATGTCCTAAGGGTGTGCTACATGTCCACTAGACCTCTAAACAGGTCTAATTAAAGAAGTAAATAGATGAAATCGAGAAAGAGTAGCCAATGTAAGAGGTAGGTCCAAGAGCTGAAAAGTACAAGTTTTAGAAAGCAATTCAAGAGAAGGAAATTATCAAAGAAACGAACAGCTTGTTGAGTACTTTGTAAATGAATGAAAATAGACACATCAGGGGTTTTGTAGGACACTCGGGATTCTTTACAGTCTCATCGCTGGAGGTTAAATCTGGTGGAGGACAGAACAGGGCATATACGAGGGATCGGCAATCAGAAAGATACAATTTGCCCTTTTAAAGTGAATGTCACCAAGTACATTTAACATACACACCAGATACAATTTAGATACAAAGGATAATTACAAATAATGGCTGAACAGATGAGACAGACAGACAGACAGACAGACAGACAGATGATAGATAGATAGATAGATAGATAGATAGATAGATAGATAGATAGACAGACACACAGACACACAGACACACAGACACACAGACACACAGAAACAGACACACAGGCAGGCAGGCAGACAACACGTAGCTTACTACAATGAGGCAATTTTAAATTACCATCTGCCATATCTTCTTTTTAATGGACAATGAGAATCCCTGTGCAAATGGTCCTATGTGCACTGTTGTTAAGGCAATCCTCTTTTACGCTAGTCCACCAGCCTTGTTTATCCCACAATTGCTACTCTGAGCTTTTCTGACCTAACCTCTTTCCTCCTCAAATACCTTGCAGTGCCTAGTAACCAGGGTTTCGGTCTTTATTTTGTCATCTTGAATTTAGATTTTAGATTCCATGTACAAAGTTCTTTTAGAGTATTTCCCTCCCATGGCTGGTTTATTTCACTTAGAACAGGTCCTCTAGGTTCATCCATGTGCAGCAAATGTAAAGATCTACTTAACTTATAGGATTGAAGTGTGTGTGTGTGTGTGTGTGTGCGTGTGTGCGTGTGTGCGTGTGTGTGCCTTTTTGTTTTGCTTTTGGTTTTTAATCCATACATCTGTTGACAGATTGCTAAGCTGTCCCATAACTTGGCTATTATGAGTAATGAGGAGAGTAAGCTACATTTACAAGGTGGTTACTGCCATGTTCGGTGTGTATATGCTCTGAAGAGAAGCTTCTAGGGCAACTGGACAGCTCTAGTTTTAATTTCTTTAGAAAATTTCACACTGTGTTCCATAATGGTTACACTTCTCTACATTCATGTTCTGTATATAAGCTCATTCCACTCCACATCCTTTTCTACATTAATTATTTTTGATTTACATGTGTTTGTGAGAGTGTGTGTGCATGTGTTTGCATGTGCACAATGTGGATGTATGGAGGGGGTATATGCACACCAGTGTGTGCACTGCACAATCCATAGAATATTGGGTGTCCTCTTTTCTTTATTTCTTTGATCCAGGATCCCCCACTGACCGTGGAGTTAGGCAGGCAGCAGTGGTCCTCCAGTCTCTGCTACCACAGAGTAGAAACGCAGACTATCCATGCCTATCTTTTGACATGGGCACTAGGGGTTCAAGCTCTTGTGCCTTCCCAGCAGGCACATCTATGTGATAGGCACTCTTCCCGCCATCTCTTCTGAACTTTTTATAGTATTGTATAGTATTCATCCTGATGGATATAAGTTGGTACATCACAGTGGCGTTTATGGTTTCTGTGTCTTGGTCTTTTGTTGGTGGTTTTGGGGTATGGCGGGGAGGTAGTCTGTCTCCAGTGCTGCCTTGCCAATCCTGCCACATGGTGGGAGAGCACTTTAACCACTGAGCCACAGCCCTAATACTTATTTGTCACTTGTTATTCTTTCTGTTATCAAATGAGATGGTTTTTCCTGATTTTCCTGACTTTATTTTCAGCTAGGTTTTATGTACGTAGAGATACTATGGATTTCACATGTAAATTTTATATCCCACAACTTTACCAAATTAATTTCTTATCTATAATGCACTTTTGCAGATTCTTTGAGTGGATCATGTCTCCTGCAAAAAGAAATGGTTTCCTTTTTTTTTTTCACGTTTGAATGGCTTTTACTTGTTTCTGTGCCTGATTGCCATTGCCAGGACTTCTAAAGCTATGGAGTAAGATTGAGCATTTTTGTTTTACCTCAGATCTTAATGCAAAACTTTCCAGGTTCTTCCCTTTGGCCATACAGCTAGCTGTGATATCTCACAAACTATGTTGGCCGTATTATGACTTCCCATTCTCTACCTAGAGTACTGACAGTGGTTATAAGGAAAGAATTCTGGACGTTGATGAATAATTTCTGCCACATTTATTGAAATGATAATGTACCTCTTATCTTTCCTTCTACCGAGGTGATGTTCCTCGTTGATTGACTGGTGTGCGTTACTACTCTAGCATGCCAAGGACAAGCCTTACTTGCTTATGCTGTACAGTATTTTTGCTGAGCTGCTGTGTTCAGTTTGCTGACACCTTTTGATGACATTTTTATCAGGACTTAGGAGATAAATTGGCTCGAAGCGTTCTCTTGTGAAGCCTTTGGCTCAGGTGTCAAGGTGATGCTGAGCCCAGCACCTTACAAAGCATCATGGAAAGCAAGGAGTCAAAAGAGCAGTGTTTCCTAAGCAAGAGCCAAAGTTACCCTACATGTTTCCAGGCTGGAAGTCCTGATCACAAAGGAAGTGAGGTCCACTTTCAGGTATTTAGCACTGTAAATTCCCCCCCACACCCCTTTCCCAAGAAGCTATTGAGTACAGTGCCAAGAGAGTAGAAGAAGAAAGCTTAAACATCGAGAAGCCCTAGGAACACTGGAGAGAGTCCTCAGGACCATGTGCAGGAAACCTCTGTAACTGAGCTATTCTGGAAGGAGTTGGTTGGACTAAAGCAAAGCTTGAGGAACCGAAATGGTTAAACTGTCACAGTCCTGAGTGTACAGAGAGTGAAGCCGTTGGGAAGGCTGTGATGGTTACCAGCTTTGGGACAAGAAAGTCTTACAAAGGGGGAGAAAACGAAGAGGAAGGGTCATCCTACATACAAATCACTCAACTATAAAAATATTTACACGTTTATCCTAGGTTAAACACGCAATGTTTACCTAAAGCTAAAGTATAGCTGTATGTGGAGACTGGGAAAACCAGGGAGTTATAACGAGAAGAGCTGGTGAAAAAGCTGTCTTTTTCTTGGTAGGATGTTTCAACAATGCAAAGGACATGTGTTTTAAGACCCTCTAGAATGTACCAGAGACCTGGGAGGTGAGAGACTCTCAGGATTCAAAGTGGAGGGGGGGACCTTAGATGAAATGATCTGCAAGAGGGAACTTATAGAGTCCACCTCCAGTAGAAAGACATGAAGTGGAGGGATGGAGTTACCATTGCACAATCAAAAACTCTGACCCAGATTTATTTCTGTCTAAAAGAACTGCAGGGAAAAAATGGAGAAGAGACTGAGGGAAAGGAAATCCAGTGGCTGGCCCAAATTGGGGTCCATCTCAAGGAGAGGCTCCAAGTCCTGACACTATTACTGATGCTATGGCGTGCTTACAAACAGGAGCCTAGCATGGCTGCCCTCTGAGAGCTCCAACAAGCAGCTGACTGACACAGAAGCAGATAGCTACACCCATCCAATGGACAGAAGCCAGGGACCCCTGTGTTTGAATTAGGGAAAAGCTGTAAGAAGCTGAGAAGGCCAACCCCATAGAAAGACTAGCAGCACAACTAACTTGGACTCCCAAGATCTCTCAGACACTAAGCCACCAACCAGGCAGCATACACCAGCTGATATGAGGTCCCTGACACATATACAGCAGAGGACTGCCTGGGCTGGCCTCAGTTAGAGAAGATGCACCTAATCCTCAAGAGAATTGAGGCCCCAGGGAGTGGGGAGATCTAGTGGGGTGGGAGGATGGGGGTGGGGTGTGGGGGAGGGGGGTGAGGGTGGGGACATCCTCTTGGAGACAGGAGAGGAGATATGGGATGAGGAACAGTTAGAGGGCAGACCAGGAGGAGGATAATGACTGGATTGTAAAAAGAGATTAAATAATAATTAGTAATAATAGTAATAGTAATAGTAATAGTAATAGTAATAGTAATAGTAATAGTAATAGTAATAGTAAAGAGCTTCAAAAAGAAAGAAAAGAATTAAAAGTGATCACTGCTGGAGAGTGAAAAAATGGAGAGACAACAACGGTAGGCCAGGCCCCTTTATCATAGCGCACCATGATAACTGACTTGTCAATGATTTGCATGTGTGGACCTGATACACATCAGTTTTGAAGTCTGCAGAGCCACTGACAGGAGGATCATTCAGATCAATGGTATCACTGTGCGAAAGAACCCGAGGACGCCATTTGTCTCTTCGTTCAAGCTGACTCTGTAGAGCTTCCCCGCTCACCCACGGAGCTCTGCTCATTTGAGGGTCCTGCTCGCCACGCTTCCTATGTATCGGGGCATCACTGAAACCCCAGGTTATCTTGGGATGGTGGACGAGAGTGGTTGCTGCCTCGGTGTTAGCTATGGCGCCCAAGAAAGAGGCGTGAAGTCATAGGCTGAGATCACGAGGCTCACGAGTGTAGCTGCTGACCGTCCGTCCTCTTTGTATAAAATGGCTTCCGTGTAAAGAACATTGCCTTCTCCCGGGAGTCACAAGATTCTCCTAAACCAGGCAGATCCTTAGCAGGTACAAGTCAAACCAGACCCATTATAGTTCCTAAGCTGGGAAGCAGCATCATTTGGTCCTAGGGAACTCCTCTCATAAGCTAACTGCCTATGGACACCCAGTGGAGAATATCTGTGTTTTTGCATGAGCGTTCAAGCTAAGTGCAGTGAGCCTGCCAGAAATCTTCTCAGTCTTCATGTAAAACAAAATTTTAGGGGCAAAAATTTGGAGAAAAAAAAAACTAAATTAATGCTTCAGAAAGGAACGTTCTGTTGCTGCTGTTGTTTCCGTGACCCCATACTTAGAACTTACTTGACTGACCTGCTAGGTTGTTTTGTTTTTTAATTTTTAGGTGAGTCAAAATAAGTATAGTTTAAAAGTTCAAATGTTTAGACAAATTTTTCTCTAAATTTGTGTGATCTTGCACTTCCATATAAAACAGTTGCATACATGTGCAATCATATATATATACACATATATATGACATTTTCTCAAATTACACTAGTGTCCTTTGTTGTTTAAAGTAACCACATTATGTCCAATGACCCAAAAGCTATATTTCATTAATTACTTTTAATAACTAGCTTCCAGGTTTTGAGTTATCTCACATGACATATTATTCATCCTTCTTCAAATATACTTATCTATTCACAGTTTTAATTTTGCAAGCTTTGATCCAGAATTGGTTTTGTAAAACACCAGGTAGATTGTTTCCTTCTTCAGATCCCCTGGTATTATCTTAGACTAGAGCCCCACTTTCTTTTCCTGAATTAAGGGCATGGGTGTCCTGGTCTGACTAAGCTCTCCATGTCCCTCTGTCACTGTCTTCCTAACCATGTCCCAGCCTCACCAGCCCTCTCCACATACACAAACCCACCTCCATTTAGGTTCTCTGCATCTCAGCATGAAGGTTTGACTGTTACAGAAACCCTCACTCGAGTATACAGCAACTCCCATATTTCCCCGCTGCTTCAGTCTTCTGTTTCTCAGGAAGGGACGTGACGCCGTCTGGCGCTTGCCGTGCTGCCAAGGCTCACCCTTAAATGTCTGCTCAGGTGTCTCAGCACTTGAGCTTGAGGTAAGAACAAAAGGACCCTTGACCTAGAAACACCGTGACCGAGACATGCCGAGCACCAAGAGGGCCTCCTCCATTCCATTCCACTGAAAGCAGGGAATGTTCAGTCTCTAGAAGGTTCCATATCTTAGTCTCTTTGCTGAGATAACTTCAGAGGGACCCATCAAAATGTCTGAGAGGAGTCTAAAGAGAGCTACTACACTCGCTTTTACTCAGAAACAATAGTGGTTTCTTTCTTATATGTAGGAAACATAGGTAGCTGTGCTTAAGATGATAAAGAGCTCGGGAAGAGCATCACCAATATTTCTACCCACGACTATAAAGTACAGCGTCAGTCGAGAAGAAGCCAGCACCACACCATCTTGTTTCTTAACTCTGACACTTAGAAGCATATGCAGTGAGTTTTTGTGAACTACAATACTGAAATTGTAAAAT
Organism: Rattus norvegicus; assembly: GCF_021556685.1. NCBI lineage: Eukaryota > Metazoa > Chordata > Mammalia > Rodentia > Muridae > Rattus > Rattus norvegicus. Next base: position 42,870,913 of record NC_141552.1, read on the forward strand.
GCTTACGAGATTCTTACCTTTGAGTTAGGCTGCAAAGTCTCATTAGAAAAGAACGACGCTGCTGCTTCGGTTAGCATTGCCTGCCGAGCAACGCCAGGGTCCAGCAATGCCCAGGTCTTCAGCATCACAGCTGGCTGAAATGTGTGTTAGGAGGAAACAGCTGCCTTTCTGACCCAGAGAAAAGCATCTTCGCGTACCCGCAACTCTCCTGGCCAGGATCTTGCAGAGCCCTTAGCCATGTTAACCTCAGGTGTCCTGGGCATCCAGGAAACCTGGATTGTCAGATCTTGAGTTTGCATTCCGTGTCTTAAGGATTAATATGCTCTGCAAGGATTAAGTGCTCTGCAAGATCCTCACCAGGAGAGGTTTATAATGCGTCCTCCATTGAGAAGGATTTAGAGAAAGCGTCTCATCATTGAATTACCATTCATACCACAAAATCCGGCAAGTAATGTCAAAAGCAGGAAGACTATATTTTCACCTTAGTTTCAATTTTTTCCTTTTTTTATTGGTTCTTTGTCAACTTCATACAGTGTATTTTGATCTCATGGCCACCTTCAACTCTTCCCAGAGCCATCTTCAGTTCACTGCCAACCCAACTCCATTCGCTCGCTCTCGCTCTCGCTCTCTCCCCTTCCCCCTCCCCTCTCATTCTCCCTCCCCCTCTTGCTCTCTTTCCATCAAGGCCAATCGTGCTGGTGACATATTCTTGACTGTGTGTTTTCTCAGTGGTCAGCATATAGTTGATCTACCAGGCTTAAAGAAAGCTGACTTTCCCTGGTGTAGCTGTCAACCTCCAATAGCTCTTTGTTGTGGGTAGCCTTTGTATCCACCTCATCTCTCCATGTCAGGACTTTGTCTCTCTTGTGCACGTTGTCAGAACTGCTGTGTGACAGTTGCAGCTGCCCTGTTGCATCTAAAAAGCAGTCTGTCCTTGTAGCCATCTACCTCTGGCTCTTAAAACCCTTGGTACTCTATTCGGTACCAATTCCTGAGTCTTGGGAGGAAAGAGGAGAGCTGTCCTAGTTAAGAATGAGATTTTGATAAACTTGTTTTTATCCTTTCTGTCACACAAGCCCAGGGGAGACTAGACACAATCATCCATCCAGGCAAAAACACAGCCATTTTCCTGGACCAAGGGTCAGAGAAAGGGCCTTGACTGTACTATTTAAGTGAACTTGTACAAAGTACCCGCCAGCAGCATTAACCCCTTTAGGACGGGGCACACAGATCAGGAAATCTGTTTGTAGTGTGTCTTCCCTTGGGAGCATGGGGGTTGGTTGTACTAAATTTAATTACTGCTCTGAATGGCTTTTCAAAAAAGTTGGTCCATTTTTAGCCCAAGTTGGAAAATCTCTACATTCATTTCAAGTTATTCTGTAGGACTGTGTAGGTCTAGTCACTGACCAGTGCAGCATATAGACTCCATTCCACATAGGTTACATGTCAGCATGCAGGATAGGAGGCTGCTACAGTAACACACACGAACTTCTTTCTTCATTCTTTCTTACTTTCTTCCCTCTCCCCTCCCAATTGGCAGTACTTAGCCAGTTGATTGGAGGGTTGGAAGCAATGAGAGTGAATGACAGGAGAGGGCTTTTTTCTTTTTTTTTTCTTACCAAGTTAATCACTAAAACCTGCAAGGCTCTTTATCAGAAATAACACAGTTTAAATTACTACCCAACTCCCAGTGCACCTGATGCTGCAAAAACAAATTCCTCTTGGGATGCGAGGAGAAGGGATTACAGGTGGTCCCTAAATGAACTTAAAACACAGCATCAGGGCGCGAGCTGCGGGCTCCAAGGACACATATTTTGGAGCCTGCAGCTGAGGCTGATACATGCAATCTTGCAACGATGCCCCAGTCCTCCCAGGGCCTGCATTCCAGATCCTGCTCACATTCCTCCCTTCAGTGCCTGATTTACAATGCTTGCTTTTACATGCAGATTTGTTTCGAGGTTTTATTGTTAGCCTTTAAGTCATTAGAACTGTAGCCTGCCTCTGCGTACAGAAATCATGGACATCTTCTGAGCCCCAGCCTACGTAGGACCCAGGTCAAATCCTGCACATTAAGCTTCTGTCCGCTCCTCATCAGTTTGCAAGAGACAGTGTTCTGTGATGACGTATGACAGGCCCTTCTCTGCCCACCCCTAAGAATATTTTTTTTCTTCCTGCCTCCTTTCCTCCATATTTAGAATTGATTTAAATCGTACTGATTGCAAGCGAACGGTGTGTGCACATGTGTGTGAGTGGAGGTGGGGATGTGTGTTTAATGAACTTTAAGATATTTCAAATAAAAAAAAATTATAAAGACACTGTGAGTACATACAATCTCCTTTTCTCAGGAGACAACTCTGACAGATACTAAACAAGATTTTCACCACATGAAAGAAAACCACAAATATAACAGTTAGACAGGCAGTTGTAATTGGCAGATGTTGGGTTTTCAATGGGGACAAAAGACTGTACATTTTAGAGCCTACTTTTTTTATTCCTGGAGACTAATTGAAAGTTTGGTTCATTGTCAAAACTCCACATGGTGGGGGAGCATCTATCCAAGGTATTCTCTTAACTGTCAAAACACAGTAGCCAACACTGCTGGCCTACGCGAGCTCTGACCTGGATAGAAAATGCCACACAGATTTAAAACGCCACTTCTGTTTCTGGACTGACCCATGTCTTCCCCTCTCCTCCCACTGAGGAGATGGTGCGCTGTGGTCTAGTTTGGAATATTCCATGAAGCACACTGACAATGTATCAGATTGGTCATGGTATGAACGATTTTCATGGATGGAAATACAAAGGCCAGCTAAATGAGAGCCTTTATGGAGGCTTTGAACAGTAATAAATTCTGATGAAAGTCTCCCACCCCTGCCAACCATTCTAATCTTTCTCAGGCACACACTGGGCAGTTTACAGGAGAAGCAGCAGTCCTCTCGGGGATTGATTCAAGGAAGAAACAAAACCATTGTCTGTCACTTGAGCTGAGAGAAATCTCTCCCCACTTAGCAATCAGTCCCGGAACATAGGAAGTGAAAAGTTCTCCTCTTAGTTGGCCTGATGACACACTACGTGAGTTCACCAAGTCTGCCTTTCGTGTTGTCTATGTGTGCACAGCCAAAACAGCAGACTTCCGGATAGCGTGATTTATTTGATTCTGTAACCCAAAGCCACATGCTGCCTGGTATATATTGGGAGATAATATGACTTCTTTGAAGATGAGAGGAAATGGGGGAGAGGAGGATAAATCCTCGTGGCATTAAAACAGAGGGCAAAGAACTGGTGTTTGCAAGGGTTTCCCAATAGCATAGCTCAGGAAAACTCTAACCCTCCCTGGAACCGCATAAGGTGGCCAGGACTGTTGTGAAATACTTCTTTGGTGGGAGCTCTGAGCTGACAAGCCATATAAAGAAGTGTTGCAAATTAGAAGCTTATTTCTTGTCAACATAGCAGGGGTGGTCCTTTCCCTGCCTAACAATGTGGGGGTGACAGGGCCTCGACAGAGGAAGCAACAGGGAAGGCCATCTTCCAAAGCAGAGGAGAAAATCAGCCAAAATAACCTTATTGGGACCTTACCTCTAGGTGGCCACAGCCTCTTCCAGGGGAAAGGGGACTGGGGAGGGTGCTAAAGAAACAGAACAGAATGTGCTAGAAGCTTTGAAATCAGACAGACTCCTGTTGGAAGTCCTTCTCTCTTACACTGTAAATGTGTCTGGGTAAAATTTCTAGCCTTCCTCATCTCAATTTCATCTGGGTTCATAGGAGAGAATAATAGAGACCGTCTGCCTTGTTTACACATGGCCTTAGATAGCAGCCCTTTCAGCATGGTTGCAAGGCTTCTGGAAAAAAACCTGCAGGCCACTGCACAGCCCTGCTCACCCTAAGACTTCTTTGCTTCTTAGCCAGTCGTCTCTCCTTTTTGTTGTAAGGCAATTTTATCTCAACAGGCATTAGTCTACTGTTTTTTCCTTCTGTGTTGTTAGCAGGTGGAAGCAGTACATGTGGAAGTTTGCCACTTGGATCCCACTGTCTCATTTTTAAAAATGAAATAGATTTTAAAACAATCTTATTGATTTACCTTGTATGCCATTGCGGGTGGAAACGTGTGCCACCAGATGTCCTGGGGAGCACTTTTATCCCTGAGCCTTATCTCCTGTCCTATATATTCTATTATCACACAGAAGAAATGGAAACCCTTAGAAGGAAATGTGACCTGCACTGTACCTGCATGTCTGAGCCATTATATAAATCTGGGCCCTCCTCAGAGTCCTGGGCTGTTTGAGTCCCCATTGTGTGCCCACGTGGGCACATGCACACGCGCGCACACACACACACACACACACACACACACACACACACACCAAATAGACATTTCAAAACATTTCCTGAGGTTTTGAAAACACCTTACATTGAATTGCTTTCTGATACAGCTTTCCCTATGTTTAGAAACACTGGGGAATTTTTTATTTTCAAAAATGAAGCCAACAAATGGCTATTGTAGAATGACCATCCCAATGTTGAATTCCAGGACACACACACGCGCGCACACACACACACACACACACACACACACACACACACACACACACACACACACAGTCTTCTTGAGGTTTCCTTCATCACCGACCATAAATATCACATACTCCACTAATTCGTGGCCTGGGAAGATATTGCCAAGAATTAAAGACTTCTTATTTCTCAAGCTGTTTTGAATCATCTACTTGCTGTGTATCTTTGAACGAGTCATTTAGTAACTCTTTCCAGCATAATCACAGAATAAGAATTCTTAAGTGTGTGTGTGTGTGCATGTGTGTGTGTGTCTGTTTTATGTGTGCATGTGTGTGTGTGTATGTGTATCTGTATATCTATGTCTATGTGTACATGTTCACTGTGTGTTAATGTCAAAGCACAACTTCATGTTCCCTGAGGAACACTGTCTATCTCCTTTGAGACAAGGTCTCTCATTGGCCTAAAGCTCAACCGTTAGGCTATATTGGCTAGCCGGGAAGCCCCAGGAACTCTCCTGTCTCTGCTTCCATGTGCTAGGTTACAAGCTCACCTCCTAGTGCCAGCTTTTCACGTGTGTGCTGGGGATCAAACTCGGGTCCTTGTGCTTATGAGGCGAACACTTTTTGCCTGAGATACCACCCCAACCTCTGAGTAAGGCTCTTACCCGCACTGTGAAAATGATCCAATTTACACTCACAGGGATGCCCATTTTCAAGTGTGGTATGAAGTGGCACTATCATGTCACATTATTATAAGACGGTACAGGGTCACAACGACAGGATGGGGACACAGAGAGCAGTCGGACTCCTAGCCTATGCCCTCTGAAATAGGGGTCAATAATAACAGTTTGATGCTAAGGAAGTAAGGCTTCAACCAGAACTAATCATCCACAGGAATTTACACTTCACTAAAGCAAAGCTCTGAGATGATGGATAGAGGCTTAAATCCTGGGCCAGGGACAGTTTCTCTACTATATGATAATCACACCAATGTTTCCCTCATCAGACTGAGTTACAGTGACTTTCCATGCACATGGAGATTCCTACAGATGAGTTCTCCAAGGCAGAATGCTTGCCACACTCAACTCTCTAAACCCATGGCTCACACATAATGGCTACAGCACAAAGTTTCTTGAGCTATACCCAAAAGGTGCAGCTCATTGGCTACAGGGAGAGCTAGCCCACTCTAGCTTCCTGGGCCATGGAAAAGAGAAAAGATGCTTTACCAGCAGGACTTCCTCAACGGACGGGCAATGTTCACAGGACTCCAGATTTTTCTGAGTCATACCTCAGCATCTTTTGGCCATCTTTGCTCAGGGTCTCTAAGCGCTCTTTTCAACCGTAGTCAAAGAACGATCCTGTTGTGTTGATGCAGATACACACATGCTAGAACATACACTTGCTCACACATCTACACACACACACACACACACACACACCCCTATAGTCAGAAAACATAAATAAAACACTGAAAATAGTTACAGGGTTATAGGCTTATGGTGATTACAGAAAAATTAATTTACCCTTCTTCACTAAGCATTATACAAATTTTGACCCACAGAAATTTCTTAAAAAACACTGAGTACCAAATTAATACAGCTATACAAATGGTCAGTTGGCATACTTACAGTCCCAACTACTGGGAGAACTGACTGAGGACTGGGGAGGGGCCTCTTCTCAGTAGAAAGATGCAATTTCTACCATACAGTACCTTCTGGATGTGCTGAAACTGTTTGCTATAGACATTTGAACATAAACGTCCTAGAGATTCTCAGGAATCCCCACACTCACTTGTTTACTGTAAACATTTATCTTTGGTTGGTACATATGTCCAATATAATATGCCAGATTTCTTTTCTGTGAAAAGAATCCAAACACAGCAAAGACAAAACAAAGTTAGAAAAGAAATACAGGAAACATACCACTTGTTTTCATGTGCTGATATAATAACTTTTTAAAAATCCCAGTATACCCTTTATTATAGTCTCATGTTTGATAAAACATAGCACTAGTTTATATTGTGTTTGTGTGAGACCTAGCATACTACAAGTCTCTTTTTTCTTTTTTCTTCTTTCTTTTTTTTTTGGAGCTGGGGACCAAACCCAGGGCCTTGCACTTGCTAAGCAAGCACTCTACCACTGAGCTAAATCCCCAACCACTACAAGTCTCTTATCCAAACAGGGAAGAGAATTATCCTGATTATTCACTCCTGAATCTCTGTGACTGTGCTGAAGGCTAAGGCAGCCATTATGAAGTACTGCAGACACTAGGGGCTGGGGCCTGTCTCCTGAGTTGGGAAAATGCATCTACTTATTAGCCATGCATCCTTGGGCTAAGGACACACATCGCTCGGTCTTATTTCCACTCCTGCCTATAGAAATACCCCCTTGAGAAAAAAAAAAAAACAGAAGACATGAAGCTCACCCTGGCTAAGTTATAAGAAGGTAACAGATGGGACAGCCCTGGCCAGCATCACCCATGGGGAAAACGTTCACTTTTGCCATAGCTTCCAAGCTGAGTTGGTCACAATAAACTCCATTACTAGAGTCTAGGGTGTATTCCAGATCTTCCTGAAGGATCACTAGAAGGATTTTCTGCCCAAGGAGGAAGGAGATGAAATGATCAGAGAAGGGGATGGGGGAAGGATGGCTGAGTGTTACCCATAGGGACACTCTCTGCTAGTGCCAATCTTTAGGGATCTGTGCTTTTGAATTTGCACAGGCAATTTCAGATTAAAAAGTAATCACATATACCTAAACAGTCTATGGCAACTGGTTGTACTAATTTGGGGGAACTTATTGGGCAGAACATGAGGGAAGCAGTGTCTAGAGCTGCCCCATGCTTTCTAGGTAGCTTCAAGGTGTGATTCTCAGTCTCTTGCACGGTGTCGTGAAGTGGGCCAGAATCTGTGAGTTGGGAGGAAGCTTTTGGCACAGAGGAGCATTTTAAAAGGAATAAACAAGAACACAGTCACAGGAATCCATCTCATGAGCTCTGCATGTGCAGTAGCATGGAATGATGAAACGTGGTGCTCTGGTCTGCTTTCCGTTGCTATGCTAAGACACGACAACCAAATGCAACCCGGGGAGGAAGGGAAAGGGTTTACTTGTCTTACATGTCCTGATCCCAACCCCCATGAAGGGATGTCTGGGCTAGAACGCGGGACAGGAACTGAAGCAAAGGCCATGGAAGGACATTGCTTATTGCCTTGCTCTCCATGGCTTACTTGGTTTGCTTTCTTATGCCAACCAGGACAAGCAGCGCAATGACAGTGCTGCCCACAGTGGGCAGGGCCCTCTCATATCAACCATTAATCCAGAAAATGCCAAACAGAGACTTGTGTACAGGGCATTTGACAAAAAGCTAAGTAGGAGACATGGCAGAAGGCACACGACTCAGAAAGGACAGGCAGGAGATGAGGACCATGAGACCGGCATGCACCACGGTAGGTATGAGGAGCAGAGCTACAACTGAAGCAGCCAAGCCACCTTCTCATACAAAATGTTTCATCGTCCACCAATAGTTTATGTCCATCCAGTTCCCCTAGGGGACTGAAGTGCCAACACTCAACACTGGGAATCTGCAGTCACGAGATCTGCTTGGCAGTCATGTGATGTGCTTGATCAATGCTAAATTCAGCACAGTCCATAAATTTATGTGTGCTATGCAACGTGCCATTTATTTTATCTTCTTGGAAAAGAAACCACTCTGATTTCACCCTTGAAACAATCCATGCTTGTTATATGTGTACAGTAGTCTATTCGCATTTTTAAGCTTAATTATAAATTAGTGTTCCCAAAATATGTTTCTAAAGTCAAAAGCAATATGAAAAATTTAAACGCCACGATGTTTCACATTTCTTCTTGATGTTCTCTATAAATCTTGAACAAATGAGGAAAGTCCTTAGCGCCCTCAAGAATGATATTGAATTATCAGTACTTGGCCATGAGACTGCCCCAAACATAATAACTGTTAACTGTGCTTAAAATACCAGCAGGGCCTCCTCTAAAACCTCAGCTGTAATAGAAAACATGCAGTGGATTTTCGTCTCATTTAAGAGCTAAGGTTTCTTTTTCAATATCTGGAATTTATGAGGTCAACTTACTGGGAATTATTTCAATGAGAATGGATCCTGGGGGTTTGCAGCCTCCCTCTCTCATAACTGCTCAAGAAGTGTGGGATTTCTGTCAGCTCTTTTCCCACTCACATAGGATGTTACCGTGTATTCCCTGAGAAGTCACCCCCCATGTTCTCTACCTGCTTCCTCTCCATGTGGCAGCAGATTGCAGGTCTTCAGACATGAGTTTTCCAAGGAAGACTCAAGATTGTGTCTGTGTGTCGGTGAGTGGACACTGTGGAGGCCAGTGCAGGAGGAGTGAATCTTATTCTATGATCCCCATCTCAATGCTTTGAGATAGTGTCACTCTTTGAATGAGTGACAGTATTTCAGCAAAGCCAGTTAGCCAAAAAGATTTCAGAGTTGTCTTGTACTTGTCCCCAGTGTCAGGGCATCTTGCAGGTTTGTACTTTATCCACATGCTACTTTTTGCTTCTTTTCCAATAAAATGAAATTTTAAAACATGAATAATCCCTTAGAAGTATTTGTTGAGAGACCCAACCGCCTGGTCAGGTGGGCACTCCTGAGGCTGCAGAGCGGAAGAGACCACCAACTCTGCTCACCCCTGCCCACATCCCTGGCACAAGAGGAAACTGTATAAGGCCTCTGGGCTCCCGTGGGGGAGGGCCCAGGAGTGGCAGGACCCCTGCCTGAGACACCACCGGAACCTGAAAGAAACAGACCGGATAGACAGTTCTCTGCACCCAAATCCCGTGGGAGGGAGAGCTGAACCTTCAGAGAGGCAGACAAGCCTGGGAAACCAGAAGAGACTGCTCCCTGCACACACATCTCGGACGCCAGAGGAAAAAGCCAAAGACCATCTGGAACCCTGGTGCACTGAAGCTCCCGGAAGGGGCGGCACAGGTCTTCCTGGTTGCTGCCGCTGCAGAGAGCCCGTGGGCAGCACCCCACGAGCGAACCTGAGCCTCGGGACCACAGGTAAGACCAAATTTTCTGCTGCAAGAAAGCTGCCTGGTGAGCTTGGGACACACGGAAGCAGAATTTCTCTAGGACCAGGCACGTTCTGTGTTTACCGGAAGTCCCACACCCGCGGATCCCGGCCCGCAGCAGCTCTCTGCTCCCAGACCCGGTGAGAGAGAGACCCAACCGCCTGGTCAGGTGGGCACTCCTGAGGCTGCAGAGCAGAAGAGACCACCAACTCTGCTCACCCCTGCCCACATCCCTGGCCCAAGAGGAAACTGTATAAGGCCTCTGGGCTCCCGTGGGGGAGGGCCCAGGAGCGGCAGGACCCCTGCCTGAGACACCGCTGGAACCTGAAAGAAACAGACCGGATAAACAGTTCTCTGCACCCAAATCCCGTGGGAGGGAGAGCTAAACCTTCAGAGAGGCAGACAAGCCTGGGAAACCAGAAGAGACTGCTCCCTGCACACACATCTCGGACGCCAGAGGAAAAAGCCAAAGACCATCTGGAACCCTGGTGCACTGAAGCTCCCGGAAGGGGCGGCACAGGTCTTCCTGGTTGCTGCCGCTGCAGTGAGCCCGTGGGCAGCACCCCACGAGCGAACTTAAGCCTCAGGACCACAGGTAAGACCAAATTCTCTGCTGCAAGAAAGCTGCCTGGTGAACTCAAGCCACAGGCCCACAGGAACAGCTGAAGACCTGTAGAGAGGAAAAACTACACGCCCGAAAGCAGAACACTCTGTCCCCATAACTGACTGAAAGAGAGGAAAACAGGTCTACAGCACTCCTGACACACAGGCTTATAGGACAGTCTAGCCACTGTCAGAAATAGCAGAACAAAGTAACACTAGAGATAATCTGATGGCGAGAGGCAAGCTCAGGAACCCAAGCAACAGAAACCAAGACTAGATGGCACCATCGGAGCCCAATTCTCCCATCAAAACAAACATGGAATATCCAAACACACCAGAAAAGCAAGATCTATTTTCAAAATCATATTTGATCATGATGCTGGAGGACTTCAAGAAAGACATGAAGAACTCCCTTAGAGAACAAGTAGAAGCCTACAGAGAGGAATCGCAAAAATGCCTGAAAGAATCGCAAAAATCCCTGAAAGAATTCCAGGAAAACATAAATAAACAAGTAGAAGCCCATAGAGAGGAGACACAAAAATCCCTGAAAGAATTCCAGGAAAACATAAATAAACAAGTAGAAGCCCATAGAGAGGAGACACAAAAATCCCTGAAAGAATTCCAGGAAAACACAATCAAACAGTTGAAGGAATTAAAAATGGAAATAGAAGCAATCAAGAAAGAACACATGGAAACAACCCTGGATATAGAAAACCAAAAGAAGAGACAAGGAGCTGTAGATACAAGCTTCACCAACAGAATACAAGAGATGGAAGAGAGAATCTCAGGAGCAGAAGATTCCATAGAAATCATTGACTCAACTGTCAAAGATAATGTAAAGCGGAAAAAGCTACTGGTCCAAAACATACAGGAAATCCAGGACTCAATGAGAAGATCAAACCTAAGGATAATAGGTATAGAAGAGAGTGAAGACTCCCAGCTCAAAGGACCAGTAAATATCTTCAACAAAATCATAGAAGAAAACTTCCCTAACCTAAAAAAAGAGATACCCATAGACATACAAGAAGCCTACAGAACTCCAAATTGATTGGACGAGAAAAGAAACACCTCCCGTCACATAATTGTCAAAACACCAAACGCACAAAATAAAGAAAGAATATTAAAAGCAGTAAGGGAAAAAGGTCAAGTAACATATAAAGGGAGACCTATCAGAATCACACCAGACTTCTCGCCAGAAACTATGAAGGCCAGAAGATCCTGGACTGATGTCATACAGACCCTAAGAGAACACAAATGCCAGCCCAGGTTACTGTATCCAGCAAAACTCTCAATTAACATTGATGGAGAAACCAAGATATTCCATGACAAAACCAAATTTACACAATATCTTTCTACAAATCCAGCACTACAAAGGATAATAAATGGTAAAGCCCAACATAAGGAGGCAAGCTATACCCTAGAAGAAGCAAGAAACTAATCGTCTTGGCAACAAAACAAAGAGAATGAAAGCACACAAACATAACCTCACATCCAAATATGAATATAAAGGGAAGCAATAATCACTATTCCTTAATATCTCTCAATATCAATGGCCTCAACTCCCCAATAAAAAGACATAGATTAACAAACTGGATACGCAACGAGGACCCTGCATTCTGCTGCCTACAGGAAACACACCTCAGAGACAAAGACAGACACTACCTCAGAGTGAAAGGCTGGAAAACAACTTTCCAAGCAAATGGTCAGAAGAAGCAAGCTGGAGTAGCCATTCTAATATCAAATAAAATCAATTTCCAACTAAAAGTCATCAAAAAAGATAAGGAAGGACACTTCATATTCATCAAAGGAAAAATCGACCAAGATGAACTCTCAATCCTGAATATCTATGCCCCAAATACAAGGGCAACTACATACGTAAAAGAAACCTTACTAAAGCTCAAAACACACATTGCACCTCACACAATAATAGTGGGAGATTTCAACACACCACTCTCATCAATGGACAGATCATGGAAACAGAAATTAAACAGTGATGTCGACAGACTAAGAGAAGTCATGAGCCAAATGGACTTAACGGATATTTATAGAACATTCTATCCTAAAGCAAAAGGATATACCTTCTTCTCAGCTCCTCATGGTACTTTCTCCAAAATTGACCATATAATTGGTCAAAAAACGGGCCTCAACAGGTACAGAAAGATAGAAATAATCCCATGCGTGCTATCGGACCACCACGGCCTAAAACTGGTCTTCAATAACAATAAGGGAAGAATGCCCACACATACGTGGAAATTGAACAATGCTCTACTCAATGATAACCTGGTCAAGGAAGAAATAAAGAACGAAATTAAAAACTTTTTAGAATTTAATGAAAATGAAGATACAACATACCCAAACTTATGGGACACAATGAAAGCTGTGCTAAGAGGAAAACTCATAGCGCTGAGTGCCTGCAGAAAGAAACAGGAAAGAGCATATGTCAGCAGCTTGACAGCACACCTAAAAGCTCTAGAACAAAAAGAAGCAAATACACCCAGGAGGAGTAGAAGGCAGGAAATAATCAAACTCAGAGCTGAAATCAACCAAGTAGAAACAAAAAGGACCATAGAAAGAATCAACAGAACCAAAAGTTGGTTCTTTGAGAAAATCAACAAGATAGATAAACCCTTAGCCAGACTAACGAGAGGACACAGAGAGTGTGTCCAAATTGACAAAATCAGAAATGAAAAGGGAGACATAACTACAGATTCAGAGGAAATTCAAAAAATCATCAGATCTTACTATAAAAACCTATATTCAACAAAATTTGAAAATCTTCAGGAAATGGACAATTTCCTAGACAGATACCAGGTATCGAAGTTAAATCAGGAACAGATAAACCAGTTAAACAACCCCATAACTCCTAAGGAAATAGAAGCAGTCATTAAAGGTCTCCCAACCAAAAAGAGCCCAGGTCCAGACGCGTTTAGTGCAGAATTCTATCAAACCTTCATAGAAGACCTCATACCAATATTATCCAAACTATTCCACAAAATTGAAACAGATGGAGCACTACCGAATTCCTTCTACGAAGCCACAATTACTCTTATACCTAAACCACACAAAGACACAACAAAGAAAGAGAACTTCAGACCAATTTCCCTTATGAATATCGACGCAAAAATACTCAATAAAATTCTGGCAAACCGAATTCAAGAGCACATCAAAACAATCATCCACCATGATCAAGTAGGCTTCATCCCAGGCATGCAGGGATGGTTTAATATACGGAAAACCATCAACGTGATCCATTATATAAACAAACTGAAAGAACAGAACCACATGATCATTTCATTAGATGCTGAGAAAGCATTTGACAAAATTCAACACCCCTTCATGATAAAAGTCCTGGAAAGAATAGGAATTCAAGGCCCATACCTAAACCTAGTAAAAGCCATATACAGCAAACCAGTTGCTAACATTAAACTAAATGGAGAGAAACTTGAAGCAATCCCACTAAAATCAGGGACTAGACAAGGCTGCCCACTCTCTCCCTACTTATTCAATATAGTTCTTGAAGTTCTAGCCAGAGCAATCAGACAACAAAAGGAGATCAAAGGGATACAGATCAGAAAAGAAGAGGTCAAAATATCACTATTTGCAGATGACATGATAGTATATTTAAGTGATCCCAAAAGTTCCACCAGAGAACTACTAAAGCTGATAAACAACTTCAGCAAAGTGGCTGGGTATAAAATTAACTCAAATAAATCAGTTGCCTTCCTCTATACAAAAGAGAAACAAGCCGAGAAAGAAATTAGGGAAACGACACCCTTCATAATAGACCCAAATAATATAAAGTACCTCGGTGTGACTTTAACCAAGCAAGTAAAAGATCTGTACAATAAGAACTTCAAGACACTGAGGAAAGAAATTGAAGAAGACCTCAGAAGATGGAAAGATCTCCCATGCTCATGGATTGGCAGGATTAATATAGTAAAAATGGCCATTTTACCAAAAGCAATCTACAGATTCAATGCAATCCCCATCAAAATACCAATCCAATTCTTCAAAGAGTTAGACAGAACAATTTGCAAATTCATCTGGAATAACAAAAAACCCAGGATAGCTAAAGCTATCCTCAACAATAAAAGGACTTCAGGGGGAATCACTATCCCTGAACTCAAGCAGTATTACAGAGCAATAGTGACAAAAACTGCATGGTATTGGTACAGAGACAGACAGATAGACCAATGGAATAGAATTGAAGACCCAGAAATGAACCCACACACCTATGGTCACTTGATTTTTGACAAAGGAGCCAAAACCATCCAATGGAAAAAAGATAGCATTTTCAGCAAATGGTGCTGGTTCAAGTGGAGGGCAACATGTAGAAGAATGCAGATCGATCCATGCTTATCACCCTGTACAAAGCTTAAGTCCAAGTGGATCAAGGACCTCCACATCAAACCAGACACACTCAAACTAATAGAAGAAAAACTAGGGAAGCATCTGGAACACATGGGCACTGGAAAAAATTTCCTGAACAAAACACCAATGGCTTATGCTCTAAGATCAAGAATCGACAAATGGGATCTCATAAAACTGCAAAGCTTCTGTAAGGCAAAGGACACTGTGGTTAGGACAAAACGGCAACCAACAGATTGGGAAAAGATCTTTACCAATCCTACAACAGATAGAGGCCTTATATCCAAAATATACAAAGAACTCAAGAAGTTAGACCGCAGGGAAACAAATAACCCTATTAAAAAATGGGGTTCAGAGCTAAACAAAGAATTCACAGCTAAGGAATGCCGAATGGCTGAGAAACACCTAAAGAAATGTTCAACATCTTTAGTCATAAGGGAAATGCAAATCAAAACAACCCTGAGATTTCACCTCACACCAGTGAGAATGGCTAAGATCAAAAACTCAGGTGACAGCAGATGCTGGCGAGGATGTGGAGAAAGAGGAACACTCCTCCATTGTTGGTGGGATTGCAGACTGGTACAACCATTCTGGAAATCAGTCTGGAGGTTCCTCAGAAAATTGGACATTGAACTGCCTGAGGATCCAGCTATACCTCTCTTGGGCATATACCCAAAAGATGCCTCAACATATAAAAGAGACACGTGCTCCACTATGTTCATTGCAGCCTTATTTATAATAGCCAGAAGCTGGAAAGAACCCAGATGCCCTTCAACAGAGGAATGGATACAGAAAATGTGGTACATCTACACAATGGAATATTACTCAGCTATCAAAAACAATGACTTTATGAAATTCATAGGCAAATGGTTGGAACTGGAAAATATCATCCTGAGTGAGCTAACCCAATCACAGAAAGACATACATGGTATGCACTCATTGATAAGTGGCTATTAGCCCAAATGCTTGAATTACCCTAGATGCCTAGAACAAATGAAACTGAAGACGGATGATCAAAATGTGAATGCTTCACTCCTTCTTTAAATGAGGAAAAAGAATACCCTTGGCAGGGAAGGGAGAGGCAAAGATTAAAACAGAGACTGAAGGAACACCCATTCAGAGCCTGCCCCACATGTGGCCCATACACATACAGCCACCCAATTAGACAAGATGGATGAAGCAAAGAAGTGCAGACCGACAGGAGCCGGATGTAGATCGCTCCTGAGAGACACAGCCAGAATACAGCAAATACAGAGGCGAATGCCAGCAGCAAACCACTGAACTGAGAATAGGTCCCCTGTTGAAGGAATCAGAGAAAGAACTGGAAGAGCTTGAAGGGGCTCGAGACCCCAAAAGTACAACAATGCCAAGCAACCAGAGCTTCCAGGGACTAAGCCACTACCTAAAGACTATACATGGACTGACCCTGGACTCTGACCCCATAGGTAGCAATGAATATCCTAGTAAGAGCACCAGTGGAAGGGGAAGCCCTGGGTCCTGCTAAGACTGAACCCCCAGTGAACTAGTCTATGGGGGGAGGGCGGCAATGGGGGGAGGGTTGGGAGGGGAACACCCATAAGGAAGGGGAGGGGGGAGGGGGATGTTTGCCCGGAAACCGGGAAAGGGAATAACACTCAAAATGTATATAAGAAATACTCAAGTTAATAAAAAAAAAAAGATAAAAAAAAGAAGTATTTGTTAACCCTTACAAAGTATCCTGAAAGTATAACATTAAATTAGAAATTGAAATGTGTAATTAATGGAAAATGGAGACCATGCATTCAGATCATACCTTAGCTAATGGTTCAGATGATCCCAGTTCTTTACTGCAGAAAACTTAAACTGAGAGTATTTTACACTTTTAAAGAATTGCAAAAGATGAAAGGGACAAGAAAAACAATAGGAAAGTGTATGAGGGGAGAAGGAAGAGGAAGTGAGGAAGCAAGGGCATTGGCAGTAGAGATGACACAAGAGGGCTTGGAAAGATGGAGGGATTTCTATAGGAAAACCTCGTGGTGCCCTGTATTAGAAAGTCAGCTGGTCTAACTCACAGAATGTCATATCATTTTAGACCAGTTAGGGCAAACACATAAAGAAAGTACTAGAAGAAAAAGATGGCCAAGCCACCCTTGATCCAAAGGAACATTTGACGAGATCGTTTTCTAAATATTTTCTCCAGTGTAGCAAATACTGCTCATTGCATATGCACTCCAATGTGTCATTATGCAACCTTGGCTAAACGCATCTCTGGATGAACTTAATAGATTCCTGGTGAGCACTGTCATTAAAAGAGTAGACGGGGTCTTTCTAACCATTAGTGAGTGATGTTTAGTTGTGTTTTGAGGAAAAAATTTATTTGAGCAGAGTCAATCAAATGAGTTGCTATTCTGAAATTAATTTTACCAGTCATACTTGTAAACTTTGACCCCAAAGGATCAACAAGAAACCTTCCCAGAGGACTAAGCAAATCTCAGTTGTATGCTGCTCGCATGGCCCCTCCACTGCCTCCCTTGCCCTCCGATACAGTCATAGCTCGCATTCCCCTTTCCAGCATACTGGGCTACGTGCATTATCACCCTTGCACAAAGTTACAAGAGTTAATTCTAATATTTTGGCTTTTACAGCTCAAATTGAAGCCTTTCGTGGCCCTTGGAAATTCCTTCTGTGGCTTACTTTTATAGATAACACATTTCCCATGCCCACCCCTTTCTACAGCTCCTTCAGAGATTTGGTTGAGGAAAACCACACAGGATTCTAAAATCTGTAGGCCAGGCACCCACATCACAGTGACTTGGATCCCCATGGTGGTGGCTTCTGGCCAGTCATCAAAGTCAGTTCCTTCTCTTATTATCATTCCTAACAGGAAATTTGACTCCAGTGGATATATATAATATTTTCAGTAGCTTTAGCTCATAACCCATTAATTACTTTGGGTTTTATTTATTGTGTTTCTGGTATTTCTCTTAAATTTAAAACTCACCAAGAGTCTTTTAATTTTAATATTATACTATTATTTATGGGCAGTTGTCGAGGAGTACTGGGAGTGAGAGGTAGGAGGTTTTCATGAAAGTTCCCATCACTATTCTTTCCCAGATCACCAAAGTCCTGGGTTCTCTTTATGTAGTGGGCTGCATCTCATTTTCAGATCTGAACCTGTTCTTGCCTCTCTCAACACAGTCATAGGCAGACTAATGCACTCAAGAGCTTACTTGCTCCTTATCCCAGTCTTCTTTATCTAAAAGGAACCAAACATTTACAAAGGCCCTGAGGATTTGGGGAGGAAAAAAACACACTCCATCCTCAACATCATGGGGCTCACGTTCTCATAGAAGAGACAGATCTACAAGAAGAATATAAAAAACAATAGGAAAAAGGAAAAGAACCGAAGAAGAGGGAAGGAAGGGAGGAGAAAGGGAAGAAGAAAAGAAGCGGAGGAGGAGGAGGGGGAGGAGGAGGGGGTGGAGGAGGAGGAGGAGGAGGAGGGGGAGGAGGAGGGGGAGGAGGAGGAGGAGAACCACCACCGCCATCACCACCACCATCACCTGGATTCAGGTTCTGGCTAAGTATCCTGAAGAAAGTGGCTAACTCATTCTTTGGATGGGGCTGCTAGGGAAGGCTTCTTTGGACAGGTTGCTAAAGGAAGTTTCTTTGGGCAGGTGAGCTGTGAAGGCATCAAGAGACAGCTGCATGAGCTCTGGAATTAAGTCCACCAAGAAGAACCTACTTTGTATCAGTCTTGCTAAGCCCATTATAAAGGGCAATCAGTGTTTAATTTCCAGCACTTCCAAGTTCAAGAGTTTCCCTTGAAAATTGACCAATTTAATAATTGGACACAAGTCTGAGGGAAAAGAGAACATTATAGAGAAC
Source organism: Rattus norvegicus (assembly GCF_021556685.1). Lineage (NCBI taxonomy): Eukaryota > Metazoa > Chordata > Mammalia > Rodentia > Muridae > Rattus > Rattus norvegicus. The sequence continues at coordinate 42,889,326 of NC_141552.1, forward strand.
CTCCAAAAGTATAGTCAACCTCGGATCTAAAATTGTGTCCAGTGATATCTGGTTTTGAAAAGAAGTTCCAGGAAGCCCTAATAAATGAGGAATCCCACCTGCTCCTGAGTAACTTGAACCAGATAGCATACATCAGAATTTGCTGCCCATCCAGTGACCCTTTAACCTCAGCCATTCCCATCTGCAGCTCTACAACCTCACATTGCTGAAGGTCTGTGATCCCTCAAGAGAATGTGTTGGGAGATGGTTTTGTGCACTGTATATTTAGTTACTGATTTCTGTGCTCCAAGATCTGTTTACAACCCGGGTGTCAGCATTGTCATGATGACTGAACCATCTCCTATATCAATGCTGTGTCCACAATCATCTCTGATTGGTTAATAAAGAGCTGATCAGCCTATGACTGGGTAGAGAAGGCAGGACTTCCAATCCTAGGGGACAGTCCCAAAGGGGAAGAGGAAGGAAGAGAAGAGATGGCCATGAGGATAAGATCCAAGAGGAGTCATGATTAGCAAGTCACTAAGGGATTTGCTCTGAGGACACATATGGAGCACAGCAAATCAGGGCAGACTCAAAGCACAGGTAACACAGGGTCTGTGGCTGGGAAGTAAATACAGCATTAGAATAGATGAATATCTACCCAGTCATGGTGCTTAGAGCTTGTCAATAGCTTTAGTAGGTCCTTGCGTCAGTTACGTGAGAGCTAGAACAAGAACAGATAAGGCTATTCTCCTTACATTACAGCCTACAGGAGTGTCCCTACAAATCACCAGAGAGCCTGAACCGTGTTGTCTCACCACACTCCGCTGTCTGCACCTGACTGCACTGACTCAATACGTTTTCTTTGTCAACTCAATTGGATTTAAGACTGCCTGGGAGATTGGAGTTACACACCTCTGGGTATGTCTTCGAGGACACTTCTAGAGAGTCTGAACTCTGGGGAGAGGACTTTCCCTCCAATGAGGTGGCATCAGCTGCTGGTCTGGGGCCCACAAGGGAAAAGGAGAAAGCCAGGTGAGTGTATGTGTTCCCTCTCTCTCCCTGCTTCCTAGCCAGCATGAAGACCCTCCACTTCTCAGGGGCCATGCAGCCATGGGTCCTCTGAGACTGGGAACCCAAGTATATTGTTTGGTTGTTTTATCACATATTTTGCTACAGGGATGAGAAAGATGCAGCCTGGATAGCATACGAATGCAGAACGTTTTTCCTTAACCATCTGTAACAGGTTGGGCAGTCAACGCCGGGATGAAATGCATATATTTCAATCCACAGAACCTGCAAATGGGACACAGGATGAAAAGGGGGTCATTTAAGATTCCATTAGGAATCATGAGCTCACATTGGAGCAGGTCAGACCCTAGATCCAATGACAAGTCAGTTCTGAAAAGGGAAGGGGAAACAGACACACAGCAACAGGGGCCTGTGACCAGGAAGGCAGTGAACAGAACACTGATGTTATAGCCCAGAGAACTCCAGGTGCTCCTTGGAGGTGGAGGAAGCAAGAAAAAATCCTCTTCTCCAACCATTCTCTGTCACTCTGTCTCTGTCTCTCTCTCTCCCTCTCCCTTCTTCCTTCCCTCTGTCCCCTCCTGTGCATGTGTGCATGCACATTCGTGTATGAGATCACATGCCAGAGGAAAGTCATGGGTGTAACTTCTTAGGCTCTGTCCACTTTTATTAAAAATTACTTTATTTAAAGTCACGGCCTCTCGCCAGACCTGGAACTTACCAAGTATGCTAGGTTGGTATTCTAGTTAGGGTTCCTATTGCTACGCTAAAATGCCAAGACCACAGCAACCTGAGGAAGAAAGGGTTTTATTCAGGTTAGTCTTTCACAGCACTCTTCATCATCAAAAAGAAGAGTAGGCCATGCCCCATTTTAGGAACTCATGAGGGCAGAAACCCGGAGGCAGGAGCTGATGCAGAGACCATGGAGGGTGCTGCTTACTGGCTTGCTCCCCATGGCTTGCCCAGCCTGCTTTCTTACAGAACTCACCATGGGTGGCCCTCCTATCAGCAACTAATTAAGAAAATGCCCCATAGCACAATCTTACAGAGGCATAGTCTCTCAAATAAGGCTCCCTCCTCTCCGATGACTCTAGGTTGTGTCAAGTTAACATAAAACTCTCCAGCACAGTCGGTGACAGAGAGCCCCTGAATCTGCCCGTCTGCCTCTACCTCCCTGGGGCTCAGTTTATACGCACACAGCGCCATCCTGGCTGTTTCACAGGAGTTGAGTTCTGGTGACAAAGCCCAGGCCTCCTGCTTGCTTAGCAAACAGTTTTTCTGACTGAACTCTCTCCCCACCCCTTTCTGTTGTTTTAAACTCTCACATCTGTGGTCATTTATTGTGTCACATATAGATGTTCAATATATAATCTGAAGGATCTGCTTTTCTTAAGGTCAGGGAATCGACCGTGTATTTTATTGGGAGCAGCTATTGACAAGGGATGAAAGAACTTAACAGAAGACGCGGGCCACGGGCCGAGCCACAGGGGCTCACACTCTCATGCAGTTGTGTCAAAGGCTGTATTCTCAGAGGGCTGCTCCTGGCCATGCCTCATGTTATAAACCACAGCACAGAGGAATGGGAGTAAAACTGGACAAGGAATAAAGAAGACAGGGAAGGGGAAAAAGAGAGAAGCAAGAGAAAAGAAAAATAAAAGAGAAAATTTAAAAGGAGGACCTGAAAGAGCATGTTATGCCCTGCTCCTTTGGGGAATTCGTCTTTTGAGAGGTGAAGGCATCGCCACGGTGCCAAACACAGAATTTAACACCCTGGCTAGCCTTAAGCTAGGATTTTCTGAGCATTGTTGAGGGACATTGGAACACACTGAGACCACTCAGTTGTAGGTCCTGGGCCAAGTTGTGGATGTTTCAAAAGGAATCCGGAGAGCCGAGATGGTGGTTGGAGGAAGGGCTCAGAGTTCTAGCTTTCTCTCTTTGCCAAAGCTAAACCAGCTGAGTAAACTTCGGGAGCAGAACCACAGGCTCAGGGAGGCCACCCCACCAAGAGCCTTGACTTGAGCCCAGGTTCCATCGCACCAGGGTAGACCCAGAGAACGCCTGCCAGGCGAGGTGCCAGGAGCTACACTTCTCACACTGCCTGCAGACGGCAGTTCAGAGAGGAAGAACAGGACAGCGGAGAGAGGACATTGGAAGCTGAGGCTGTAAATGAGCTTTCTTGTCCGCCTGGAAACGAATTGGTGGGACTCGACTTACATTCTTCTCCTTGCCTCCTATCAATTAGATCTTAGTTAAAATGAAAAATCTCCCCTCCACCCATGATTTACCGGGCTTTGTCATGTGCCTGTGTGATTTGATTATGGGTAACCCTAGTGAAGATGAAAGGTACTGAACCAACCCCAGACAGGTCTGGGTTCAACCATAGGTGTGGTTACTTGAATGAGGTGGTTAAGGAGGACATTTGCCTACCTACATCACAGGGTCCTCATTTGTAAGAAATGGAAGCCTCCTTAGAAAAGATAAGAGACGCCATTCGTAAAAATTACAATACAAAAAAATCAAAATAATGTTAATTGAAATACAATCACAAACTTCCGGTTCTAACAAATTTCAAGTCACCCCCCCCCCCCGTGTGTGTGGTGTGTGTGTGTGTGTGTGTGTGTGTGTGTGTGTGTGTGTGTGTGTGTGAACAGATATGCAATTAGGACGTTGTTTGTGTGAAAGCCAGGAGCTGATTTTAGGTAAGTTCCTGAACTGCTTGTTAGAATCATTTTTTTTTTTAGATAAGCTCTCAGTGAAACAGGACCCCACCAGTTCAGCTAGATTGGTTGGCCAGTGAGCCCCAGGGCTCCTGCCACTCACGAGTGTCCAAAGGCTCAGGGGATCTGCGCTGAGGTACACAGCATGCCTGAGTGGCAAGCACTTCACCTGCAGAACAGTCTCCCACCCCACTTCCAGGACTGTCTTAAGCTAAGAACATGAACTTTTGCAGGAATCAGTGTATAGAAACAGTTGGGCTATCAGACACACCTCAAAGGGACGGTGACCTGGAAAGTTTTATAATAATAACTTTAGGCTTCCTTAGTTTTAAATGAATTAGTACAAAATGGATAAAAGTTTAAAAAATGCAATGTAATTATAGTAATAAATATAAAATACAAAGGTGCGTCTGAATGATTGTTTTTAAATCTTATTAGACCAATATGAAAGTTTATGATATAAAACAATGGAAAGAGTAAAATTAAAATAACATATGTTGGCCATTACTCAATTTAAAAAATACAAATAAAATTAAATTAAAAATGGCTGAACATTACAGGATAAATCCATACCTTAAAACACTGGCTTGGTTTTATGTCTTTTCAAATTATATATAAGTAATAATTGATCTTGCTTTTATCCTAGGATAATTTTACCTATACTTTCATTTTCAATATTTGTACATTTGTGAAGTCAGTGAGTGTCAATGTCATCTACACAGAATCCTTGCCAGAAGCTACAATTCACCATGTTGTAGAAGAGACAAGTGCAGAGACTGGGGCCAACGTGGACTGTGTGCTTGAGGCTTCCCCTCAAGCCTGGAGAAACTTTCTGGGAGGGCTGGAATACTGAGAGGGCGTGTGCAGCAGGAACTCGCTGGCCACCTACTGCCCTGACTGGGGTCATTTTCATAGATCTGCAGGGGGTCCAGGCAGGAGGCAAAGCCAGCACACTGACAAAATAACCAAGTGCACCGTGCCAAGAGGAAATGTGGACTAAGAACTCTAATGAGTGGGTAAGCAAAGAGCCACTGGGTCCGAGCAGAGAATGTGTCAGTGAGAGAGAGCAGCAATCTTGCCTGCTCCAGCACAGGGCAGAGCCTTAATCTGTAAATCACTGAGAAGCCCAAAATGTTAAAAGAAAATGTGGCTACCTTTGGAGTAAAGGCAGAAGGCGAGAACATAAACTGTTCTAACTCCTGCAGATAATTCACACCAATATACAGAGAAAGCCAGCATCCAAGAGACACGGGGGCTGGCTTGCCAGGACATCATTACATTTAATCAAGATGGAAAAAAAACAATGACCATGTGCTCCAAAGTCCCAAATGAAACACACACACACACACACACACACACACACACACACACACACACACACAAAATCACACACACACAAAATCACACACAATCACACACACATGCACGCACACACACTCGCACAACACACACACACATGCACAACATGCACATACAATCACACACACACACACGCACACACACACACACACACACACACACACACACACACACACACTGCTCCTAAGAAGGCCTGACTGTACATTCTCTCATCTTCCTTTATAAGCCTACTCTAGAATTCCTGGCACGGGCCTGAAAGTCATTAGTAATTTAGCTGAAACGTAAAATTTTACTGCAGCACGTTGGTAGCTATTATGAGGTATAAATCTGTGTGGCTCTGGCAGGTTGAATTCCCTCCTGCCGTCCCCCATCACACTACCATTGAAAGCATTGAACTGTGCTGGGGGTACAAGACTCACGATTTGGAGTTAAATTAGAGACATGAGGGCACTAAAATACTCTTTCCATTCTTTGTCTGTGCCAACCGTTCCAAACTGCTTTCATAGGCCAAATCCTACCACAGAAAATGGGGTCTTCCTCAGGAAAATGGGGCTCAGTAAACTGCCTAGCAAAAAGCACACAGACCTTCCAGAACAGCCAGAAGCAGCAGCCTCCGTTCGCTTTGCCGGTCCTAGCAATTCTCAGCCCTGGCGCAGGGCTGGGAGGCAGTCAGAGAACTCCAGTTCCTCACACAAATTTTAAGACAGTTTTATAATACGGAACAAGAGAAAAATGAGAGAAAGTCCTGTTTTCAAGAGAATTGTCCTACAGTCTTGTAGCTTGTTTTACAGTTCTTGGTTAAGTACTTCTCAGAAGATTTAGGGTTCGGAGTATAAATGTAGTTTTGCAGTCAAGACTTTATATTAAGATACAGTACCAGTGACACATGTGACAGCTGAACTTTTCTCACTGGAGCGACACAGTCAAGTGCAAATAAACTTGGGACTGACACCTGAGTTCTATGTCCTCAGTCCGGGATGGCTGGATTATTGCTCTTTGCTAAGCTTGTGAGATATATATATATATACACACACACACACACACACATATATATATATATATATTCATTTGGAAGGTATGCTGGATCATGGTGACTCACACTTTAACCTCGGCACTCAGAAGGCAGAGGCAGGCAGATCTCTGAGTTCAAGGACAGCCTGGTCTACAGAGTGAGTTTCAGGACAGCCAGACCTTTACTACAGAGAAGCCCGGTCTCAAATAAGTAAGTGTGTGTATAAATAAATACAAAAATAAATAAAATAAATAAATCTGCAGAACCCATCAAAGCTGTTCATCAGGCAATGAAACTCATTTGTGTTCTCTGAATGAGTTTGTAAGCACTGATAAGGAGGTGTACATACTGATTATGCTGTCTTCTCACTGTACACACTTCATCCTCACTGTCTACCCTGCCTCTTTATTGTCCACACTGCATCCTCACTGTCCACCCTGAATCCTCACTGTCCACACTGCATTCTCATTCTCCACCTTGCTGTCCACAGTGCTTCCTTTTAGTGTAATGGATAGAATCTGTAAGTCAAAGTAATTTTTTCTTCCTCAAACTTTCTGTTAGGTGTTTTGGTCAAAGCAATGCAAAAGTAACTCAGGCATTGACCATCAACTCTGACCATAAATTAGATCTATTCTTTGTTTTGTTTTCTTAGAAAACTGTTTAAATGCTGATGATGTTGTTTTTCCTAAAAAATAAATGTTAAGAAAACCATTAAGTTTGCTTATGACTATTTCCAGTCAGTGCCACTTATAACAAAATCGCCAGATGGCTCTGCATTCCCCAGGTTCCTAAAGCCTGGGGTGGCTTTATCTGAAGTGCAAATGGCATTGTCTCCAGGGCCTCTGGACTGAAAGCTTTTGTCAGCTCTACCTGGGTTGCTGGCAAAGTGAGACTTTGACCTTCCATTGAGAATGCTGTGTGTGTGGGGGTTACTGCTACACATCATTGCTAGACATCTTTTTTTCAGTGAGTAATAGAAAATATTATTCAATGCATTTAAGCTGTAACAGTGGCACCATTAAAAATAACATCATTAAAAATAGCTCGGGAAAAGTAGGTTCTATGTGGACTTTAATCAACTATACAGATTTTTTTTCTCACTAAGACTCGGTTATCTGCAAAACCACCTGTAGAAACACACTTCCTCAGTAAGTATTCAACAACCGCCCCTACATAGCTAAATTCTCAGAAGACACTAAACATAGTCTGAATAGTCTGTGTGTGTGTGTGTGTGTGTGTGTGTGTGTAAACATTAAGTATCATAACCTGTCCATGAATATAGGAATTATATTTACTTAGACCATACCCTTCACCTCAACAAAATTCCTTAGAAGAATCTCTTTTCTTAGAATGATATGAGGTTTAAAATGGAAATCCCTCTCCCTCCCTCCTTTATTTTCTCCCCCTCCCTCCCTTTCTCCCTCCCTCCCTCTCCCTCCTATCCCCCTGCCCTCTCCCCTCCCTCCTTCCTGCCCTCCTCCCTCCCTCCCCCCCCCCCACATATTCTCCTGAGTCATCATTATAGCTGTTTATGGCTATGGTGTTACGCATCCCTGATACTCGGGGCATTGAAGAATCTAGGTCTCTTTCTGGGACTCTAACCCTGCAACCCAGGTACAACAGGTATTCTAATCCTGCTCCTTTTGGACAGGAAAGTTCCCACATGCTGTTGCAGCCTTTCTGAAGGGTAATTTCTTTCCAGGAACCTGCCTTCTCCTTTTCAGTCATAACACTGCTCGGGAATTCTTCTGAGGGAATGCTCTTCTACATTGACTGTTTGAGGTTTTCTCATAAAAAAGGGTTCTTCCTGCTGTATGGTGTCACTGGTGACAGATGGGCTGTCACTTGAAACTAGTGCACTCCTCAGAGTTTCCCTCACTAACCCTTTGCATGGCTTCTCTTCAGCCAGTTGCTAATGCTTCTTAGCAAGGATCAGAGGGAAAAATACAGACAACGAGCTCCAGTTACATATTTAACAAATAGGATTTATGCCCATTGAAGTTAGAAATTTTCTTTTAAAAATAACTAAAACTCTTTTAAACATAAATGAAATGATAGAGTTAAAAATGAATAACAAGATGACACAATATGTTTTGGAAAATGAAAGCCTAAAAGCCGACGTAAATTGTGTATTACAAAGAAATAAATCTAATTGTAAACCATCAGAGACAATGAGGCAATATGGATGTGATAGAAGTACAAAGAGCTTTTTAATTAGTGGTCTAATAAAGCCATTTTGATTCTCCTTGATGGATACAATTTCTTTCTCCCTCAACTGAGATGGAGCTGACTTATTTCATGGGCAGGCCAATCTCTTCCTATTACTCCATATTTGTTTGCTCTAGTCCTGAAGGATTCTCTATGTCCGGTTACTAACATGCACAATGACAGTTAGCTAGAAAAAGGCAGGCAGCAGCCTTGGATAGCTAAAACCTAAACTAAACAGAACATTGTCACCCACTGATACTTAAAAAAAAAGATACAAATAAAAGAATTTATGGTTCATTTCCTCATTCCTTCATGGATTTTGCTTGTAAAAATAAACAATTTTTCTGTGTTATAAAAAGACTTTAAAACACAGGCCAGCATTTTACCTGTTCCATACTAACAAGACACCAAGCAGTGTCAGTGGCGGCCCTCTCTGGAGGCAGTGGCTCTGAAGTCACCAGCCTGCAAGGACACTCACACCTGAGCATGCTGTGATGCAACCCTGAGCTTACCAGGCCTGCAGGCTGGTATCAAATTCCTTATTTCAAGACATCTTATCCTTTGAACCGTACAGGGACAGGGAACAGAATCCACATTAAAGAAGAGTCTGTTACTGCTGGGTCTTTATTTCTCTGCATTCTGTCCTTCTGAGGAACAGAAATGGTGGCATCAAATGAGATAAGTCACTAAGGTGGTAAAATACATTTACTTTTTATCCTAGAAAATATTACAGACTTAAATTTTCTGTGTAAGTAATATACTTAGTCCTAATATGCTTTAAAAGCCCATCACCCCCTGTAGATCTAGAGAAGAAATTAAAGGAAGTGAGTCTTCTTCCATCTATTCCCTAAAAGGATTTGAAAGAGAACCAGCACAGGCTAGATTCAACTCTTCTGGAAGAAAAGGACTAGCATTCCTGTGTGCGTGTGTATGGACCATCTTTAGTGTGTTTGGTTACAATATTATTGCTTACTTCTCTTAATCATAATTTAATATTATACTATATATCCCAAAACTTGTCTTGAAGAAACTACTCAATGATAGTTGAGTATTCATTTTGTTCATGTGTGTTTTTAAAGCCATCAGAAAATAATCTGACATTAAAGTACCCTTAACCCACCAATAGTGTGCAAGTGTTTTTGTTGCCATGATCAAATTCATAAGATAAAAATTTAAAAGAAAGAAAGATTTATTTGGGCTCATGGTTTTGAGATGTCATTCCATTATACCATGCAGGGCATAGGAAGTGAAGAGAGGTTCAAAGTATGGTGGCCAAAAAGCAGAGTGGGGATGTAGATGGAGAGAAAGAGGGAGGGAGGGAGGAAGAGAGGGAGGGACAGATGGATGGATGGAGAGGGGGGGGGAGAGAGAGAGAGAAAGAGAGAGAGAGAGAGAGAGAGAGAGAGAGAGAGAGAGAGAGAGAGAGAGACTACTTTATTACCTATTACCGGGATTCCTCATTTTCCCCCTTTATTCCACTAGAGTTCCCAGCTTATGGGATGGTGCTATCCATATTACACATTTAGGGTGAGGTTTTCCCTTTTTCCCTTTTAATTAGTTATCCCTGGAAACTCTGCCAAAAGTGCATTTTATTGATTTCCTAGGAATTTCTCCAACTTGTTAAGCTACCAAGGACAACCATCAAAAGTCCAACCCTTGCCAATTTGATGCCTAAGTGCATCGTTTTAACACCATTATACTCACCCCTACCTCACAATAGTTTGTGTTCTTCTCAGACTGCAAAGCCCATTCATCTGTAACAGAACTTATAGTTCTAGGATTGTTCAAAAGTTCAACCTCAAAGTCTCTTCCAAGCCTTGGAGCTAATTCTTAGCCGTGAGCAGCTGCAAAGTCAAAACAAGTCACATGTTTCCAAAATACAGTGATGTAGGAAAAGCAAGCTCAACTCAAATGTGAAGAAAAGGACAAAGAAAGGAGGGGTGGGATCAATGTAAGACCAAGAACTAAATATGCCAAGAGTTGAACTGTAGTGTTACATGGCATGGTGATGTACGTTCCCACCGACCTGGGCATCCCTGACCCTGTGGCCTTGGCATTTGCATCGTACACTGTCTTTTCCTTGGGCTGACTCTACTCAGTCCTGTGACCTTCCCCAGTAGATATTCTTAGCATATTTCATTTCCTAAGGACTCCACATAATGTCAGGTTTCACCACTATAGGTTTATGTATGAGCTTTTCCAGTCCCGGTGCAGGAATCTGATCTGGTGCTCACCGACTAACCTCGGGGGCCATCCTTTGAAGTCCGAAGGAAGCCTCCATAACCTTGTAACCCTTACATTCTGTGCCCCTGCAAAAGCAACTTCACGTGCATGACAGTGTCTGCCACAGCAGCCAGGCCCCACAGGATGACAGCCACTGATTTCCTGAATGTGGAGCAACATTTCTCTTGGTGGCTAAAAGAAGGCATTGCGTGAAAACATTTTAAAATTATTTAAAATGTTTATACCTTTGAGCTTGTGATGGATGGGACCCAGTCGATTCCAGAGATGCCCTCAGGGTATCTGTCCCACTGTCCTAGTATACACTATGTGGCTGCTTCCAAGAAAATGTAATCTCTTTTGCAATCAAATCTGACATGGCTCTGACTTTACACGTGCTTCTGTGCTGCACATATTACCTGCTTTAAAATCATTCTCTTCTGCTTTTTGTACTATAAACTGGCAAGAAGAAGCTAGCCAAACCAATGTCCATCCTAAACTCAGGGTTGCCTTTTATTTCCCTTGCCAGACTAATTAGACCATAATCTTTCAATACATCCTCCTGTGAGACCTTAAGGAATAGGCACACTGTAGATGAATTCTTAGACAAAATCTAATCCTAACAACTTCTTGTCCACTTCCAAGTGGGGTCCTTATTCCCATTTGAAATCTCATGAGCGTGGCCTTTTCTCCTCACATCACTTCAGTGTTCTGCTCTTCTGAGCTCCCACCAGAATCATCCATCGAGTTCTGTCTATAATAGTCTTGGGCTTCTTTAACCCATATATGCATGCATTTTAAAAATTCTTCCCACAAACCAGTTCTAAAATTGGGAAGCACATTGGCAGGTAAAGCAATGGCCTCATTCCTGGTACCAATTTTCCATATTAGTCACTATCAATATTACAAATGGATCCCACCACGGCTGTTAGATGAACAATTGACAGAGGAGGAGATTTATCTTGACTCATGGTTTCGGAGTTTTCAGTTCACCATTGCTGGGCAGGAACAGAGAAACAGAGCCTCTTCTATCATGGCAGGCAGGAGGCAGAGAGAGGGGACTGCCTGTGCCCGCGATGTCCTCTTCTCTTGCATCAGAGCCTCCAGGCACTGGGATGCTGACAGCCGCACTCAGGGCCAGCATTCCCTACTCTCTAGAAATGTCCCCACAGACATATTTGCACTAACAGTCAAGATTAGCTGTGGCACACACATCCTTCTGGAGCTCGTTCACTAGGACAGCAAGAATATCAAGTTAGAAACTGAAGTCATTGGAGACACTGTGTCAGAGAAGACACTTTTCAGAGTTACAGTGTTTGTTCAGGACAGTAAGTAAAGAACAGTGACAACTGCCCTGTCACCTCTGATTCCCACGTCTCCTGAAGTGACTGGTGTGTCATATTCAAGAAATATGAATAATGGCATATGCTTCTGGCGTTTGACCCATTTTTCTTTTGTCTACTAGAAACCTAGTATTTGTGGTGAACATTTCACTTCTAAGCCATGGGTTACCCAGTTAGTTTTTTGCAAGCTTACCATTCACCCGTTTTATAATTTATTCATGAATATTTTTTGAGTTATGATCTAAAATAGATGATATAAAGTGCTTTCCCATATTTAAGAATATGCACACAGGAATTTTAAGAACAGGCCCCAAAACTATAGGCTGCTTTATTTACTTTGACTCCTGATTTGTACTTCAACTTTCATATGGGCAGTCAATAGAACCATTGAAGCATTAATCCCTCTTTAAAGATAAAGAACAAAAACACCTTCCATATTTACGTGTGTTCTATCCATCTGCTGTATTTTGTTTTTCGTTCTCTCTAGAACCCACCGAGGTCGGTGACATGTTTAGCTGCATTTGGAGTCCATGGATGTTTTCCATGTTGTGTCAGAGACTATTAAGAAAATATTATCATAATTCGTGGCATTATTCACCTTAGGGGAATTTTTATTATCTTGGAGTCAATACATACTTGAGTACCCCATTTCTTATGATTAGAACTACAAATTGAATTTACATGCTATAACAGTGCTCCCCCAAACCATCAACCCATGCTACATACACAAGACTCTCATCCTACAGTGGCTCTCTTCACGTCCTCCTGTCTGGCTTACTACAGCTGACACTTCAGCTCACCAAAGTCACTTTCCCTTTCTGACAGTTTTATGACACTTTCAAAGAAGCGCTAAGGTTTGGGTGCATTCTGATGGAGCTGGGAGTAAGCAGTACTCAAAATTTCAGGCCTTGATGAAAACGCATTGTGCCCCGTATTTTTCTGTTTCCTTGAAGAGCTTAAATCACTTCTCATCTGCCCATGTGGCTTGTGTTGACAGCCCAAAAGTAAAATATGACTATCTCAGCTGAAAGTCCCTCTTGCTTTCCTAAACCATTTTATGACACCGGCAACAACTAGAGGTTGGGGAACTCCCTTCTGCAGGAAGACCTGCACTGTGCCTACACTGGTTGTTTCAGCCTCCTGAGCCAATCCTGTGAGACCAGGCTGAAGATTTCCCTGGCTTTCCAAGAAATCTTAGAACCCACACAGAGCTGGTTCACAACTAGGGGTTCTGTGCAAGCAGCACCCTTAAGACACTGGCCATTTCTGACACTGTGGGGCAGGTATCTGGTAAGGTGCTGCCCACACGTCTTGCACAGGGACTGACATCCAGGCAATCACAAACAACATTTTGCTTTCTTAAGATTTCTTTAGAGGATCTCTTCCCAAGTGCTGACCTGGATTAACCCTACTTAACTTGTTGAAAATGAAGGGATTACAGGAGAAGGTATATATGGTCATGGGCCACTGATGAATTAGACTCTCTCTTGGTGGTGTTTCCTTAGGCCTTTGAAGAGTGGATTGAGGGCAATCTTCCTTAATGTCCCCTCTTAGGGGTCTTGTTTCATTTACAGAAGTCAGTCCTCTGGAGAGAAGTGTAGAAAAAAGCTGGGCAGCACTTGTTTTGCTATTAATAAAAAACAAGAGATGGGGAGCTTCCTTCTCTATCGTTCTCTGGCCTCCTTATTCTACATCTATATAAAGGACCGAGGTTTTATTTCATTGTAAAAGCTAGTGCCGTGGTGGAAGGAGTGGAGAATGGAGGCTCCTCTCTCCACTGATTTCCTAGCAGGAGCAGTAAATGTATATGTATTCTCTGGGATGGCAAGTCACACTCTGGGAGGGAGTTTTAGGAAAACAGTAAGGGTGGACCACCAGGTCAGGCACTGTAGCACTGTTTATGAACTGAAAACTTGCAACACTAGATAAAAACAAGGAACACTCTCATGCCTAAAGAATGCAAGACTAGATTGTCATAAGGGCCACACACCATTGAAGCCCGGGGTTGCCTGACTTCGCTCAATATTGTATGTCCACTTAAAACACAATTGCAAGAGGAATGGATACAGAAAATGTGGTACATCTACACAATGGAATATTACTCAGCTATCAAAAACAATGACTTTATGAAATTCGTAGGCAAATGGTTGGAACTGGAAAATATCATCCTGAGTGAGGTAACCCAATCACAGAAAAACACACATGGTATGCACTCATTGATAAGTGGCTATTAGCCCAAATGCTTGAATTACCCTAGATGCCTAGAACAAATGAAACTCAAGACGGATGATCAAAATGTGAATGCTTCACTCCTTCTTTAAAAGGGGAACAAGAATACCCTTGGCAGGGAATAGAGAGGCAAAGATTAAAACAGACACAGAAGGAACACCCATTCAGAGCCTGCCCCACATGTGGCCTATACATATACAGCCATCCAATTAGACAAGATGGATGAAGCAAAGAAGGGCAGGCCGACAGGAGCCGGATGTAGATCGCTCCTGAGAGACACAGCCAGAATACAGCAAACACAGAGGCGAATGCCAGCAGCAAACCACTGAACTGAGAGTAGGACCCCCGATGAAGGAATCAGAGAAAGAACTGGAAGAGCTTGAAGGGGCTCGAGACCCCATATGTACAACAATGCCAAGCAACCAGAGCTTCCAGGGACTAAGCCACTACCTAAAGACTATACATGGACTGACCCTGGACTCTGACCTCATAGGTAGCAATGAATATCCTAGTAAGAGCACCAGTGGAAGGGGAAGCCCCTGGGTCCTGCTAAGACTGAACCCCCAGTGAACTAGATTGTTGGGGGGGAGGGCAGCAATGGGGGGAGGATGGGGAGGGGAACACCCATAAAGAAGGGGAGGGGGAAGGGGAATGTTTGCCCGGAAACCGGGAAAGGGAATAACACTCGAAATGTATATAAGAAATACTCAAGTTAATAAAAAAAAAATGGAAGACCATAAAAAAAACCAAAAAACAAAAAACACAGTTGCAACCAAATGATCTCTTTAACGTTTGAAACATTAACCCATACCAATGCATAGGCTTACCTCGTGAAAGTAATTGGATAGTTTAGAAATATGAACAGTTATTTTGTGGTGATTCATAAATGATTTTTTTTACATTTTCCAATCTTTTCTACCATACATATGCCTTAATTAGTTAATATAAAATATATAACATTCTTGCAAAGGGAGATGAAGTTATTATGATTTGTTTCTTAAATAAAAGAGGTCAACAGGAACTTAAAAGCAGTGAGCTAGTGACGGAAGCCTGCAAGCACACAGGACAAAAGCCATTGGAGAAATTGTGAACTGGTTTCAGGGCTGAGAGCTGGGCTCAGATGCCCTCACATGGTCATGTTCTCTAGGGCTCATACAGCTCCTTCTACTCCTCGGGGACTTAGTTTCCACCCATTCATTCATTCATTCATTCATTCATTCATTCATTCATTCATTGTAGTGTCAAGAGTTGAACCCAAGTCCTCAAACCTGCTGGCCAATCACCCCACTTCCAAGCTCATCTTCTTTACCTTGGATGAGTATCATTTTATGTATCTTATGGGGTTATCATGTACACCACGGGATATTCATAAAAATCTGAATTCTAGTCAATTCGGAGGTGACTTGAGGGCTCATCCAATTAGCCAGAACTGTCCTAACCATATCTGCTCTCTGTGTACCTTTAGTTCTCTTCTGCACTAACGAGGCGTTTTGCTCATTGGTTTTAGAAAAGCTTGTTTCTCTGCTTCCACCCATGCATTCAGCTCTAACAGACATGCAGGAAGTCAAAAACAGCCAGCTCTGTTTTCCTACGTTCACTGCCAGTAACCCAGTGAGCCTGCTGCTGTCTGCACACCTGCATGGAGAACAGCCTCAGGCAATCCCATTGCATTCTGAAACCCTTCCTTGTCAGTGTTAAATATGCCGTGGTGGTATTTACCGCATGCTATGTCTTCGTTTTTCCACAGAATATCACCTTCTCCGCACGAAGGCCTTGCCCTCTTACCTCACAGATCCATAATATTCCGTGCTGTCACTCCAGAAAATGACAGCTGTCCACTTGGGAGTGAGCCTTTATCTTTGGGTTTTTCCCTTCTTCACCCTAAACTGATAAAAACGAAAGCCTAGCATAGAGCTTGTTATGACTGAAGAATTATTTACCTGCCCTGGTAGCCTGAGTCACATGACCTTACTTTCAAGCTTGCAGGAAGGAATCTGGACTTCCGTGGAGGAAGTGTACTTTCTCAGGTAGATGGAGAAATTTTCCTCTGCTTAGCCAAACAAAAAACAAACAAAAAAAGAGAAAACCAGCTTCCTGATAGGAAACGTCGTGCCAAATGTTGGGTGTGTACCAGGTTAGGTAAGAATGTGGGATCTGGCTTGCAAAGGCCATATTAAAAGTGATTTTAGGACAGTGAATGTGTATTCTCGACCCTTCTGGTGTGCATCTGATGGAGTTTGTTTGACGTTGATTTTAATACCCTGGTACTCACTTGTACATTTTAAATCATCTCAAATATGGTAAACAGCACCCCAAGGACTACATCATCCTTCAGGGGACAAAGGGACAGTGTTTGTGAAAGTGTTGGTATTCGTGCTTCATTTAAGAAGTAATAGAGTTGATTGTAACTTCTTCCAGAGAATGGGACTGAGCACTGAATGCAGGCTTTAATCTTAGGCTCTGGGACAGATAAGGGTGTGCTCCAACAGGCAGGCACAGGTAGTGGGGCTATGAGGCTGCCCTAGACAGCCTGCCAGGAGTCTTCACCACTGTCCCTCAGGGAGCTGCCTCCACGCAGTAGACCAGCCGCTTTGATCTCTTGTTGAGACTGCTCCAAGGATGCCTTATGTTCTGGGTGTCTGCAAGTTCATTTTACAACATCATCAAAGCAGCATTCACACACCAAAGACGAACAACCTGGCTTCTATTTGAACAGCTAGCAGCTCTTCGGACCTCCTGATTCACAGAACCTGCTAAGCAGAAAGAGAGCTAAGAAACAGAGAGAACAGAGTGAGAAGAGACTGGGGTGGGGGAGTGAGTAGGGGAGGGGGCGGCGTTGACTGTGTCTGCCAGTGGCCGGCGCCACCCAGCACCATGGCCACAGCTTGGAAGCAAAGCTCTTCTCTGTAAGATCACTGCAGTGCTCATGGCGTCAGTGAATCATGATCTGGTTAATGATGCATCAAGAGCTTTACAAGGATCACAGAAATATCAGACGGATTTATCAGAAGACAGGGAGAAAGAACATGCCTCCTGAGAATCTCAGTAAAACAACACAAGCAAATGGGTTTGTAAATCAAACTTGAAACTAGTGGAAAGGCCCAAGGAGGAGTATAAGGAACTGAGTTCAAAGCCCCAGAACCTGTGTAAAAAGCCAGGCATGGTCATAGTCACAAGCCTGTTCCTCCAGCCTATAGGGTGCAGGGAGGTGGAGACAGGAGAATGACTAGGACTGGCACATCTCTGGGTTAGTTAGGAGATCCTTTCTCAAGAGAATAAGGCAGATGATGATAGAGCAAGACACCTACCATCTTCCTCTGGCCTTTTTGTGTGCACGAGAGAAGAGGGGATGGCGAAGGAACTGGAAAGAGCTCAAAGAGAGAAATCGAGGCAACAGTTTGTCCTTGGTCCTTGGTTCAATCTGACTCCAGAAACCAATGAAGTCTTTTTAAAGTATAACATTTTTTACTAGTAACACCAAAATTGTTTTTAAAAGAAAGACATTTCTTGATGTCCTTTCCCATGTCTTCCCACCATAATTCCTTTTTATATTAATCATAACATCTTTCACAAACCATGGAAATAACTCATTCAATGATGAAATCTGAAGCCCTAAAAACTGATTTTTTTAATGAATCAAAAAGTAACTTTAAGGAGCAAGGATGAAGACATATCTACCCTTCTTTGCAGTGACTATCTGAAGATGAACTGTTAGCAGCTTCATAAGTCTTTGAGTAGAAGAGAAGGTGCGGTATCCAACAATACGGACGGATGGATGGATTCGCACATCTTCTTCTACAGAGAACAAAATTCAAACAAACCTCAAGCGTGTGAGAAAATGCTCACTGATGGCCAGGAAAGGACAAATTTAAACAATACGAAGCATTTTTCTCTTAACATAATATATCAATATGTATATGTCAGCATATACATATATTCCAAAGACATCTAGTTGATGACATCTTTGAGTTCAAATGAACATTCAATTGACCAGGCACTTCCTGCATTACTTGTGGAAGTATATCTTGGGAGAATCTTCGGGGAAGAAGATAACATCACAGCAGTATACATTTTAAAGGACAAATAGGAAGGCGTCTCAGTAACCAACCTCTGGTATTTTATTTACTTGTAGAAAGTGGATCTCAAGTCAAATAAGGTTCTTTCTGAAGCTGCTAACCCATCAAGAAGGGTTAAAAGTGTGGAAGTGAGGAAAAGGAGATGATCCTTAAGGTAGTGACAAGTCAACAAGGGCTTTACTACGCTCACGGCGACGCCTGGCAAGTCACCATCAGGCAGCATGACTTTCTTTTTTCCCAGCATGCTGAGTTCAAGAGCCTGGGGATAATTTCACCATGCCCCTGCTTATGAAGACCTAGAACCTTGGCCAGACTGTTTCTGGGCAGATATGTCCCTGTAAGACATACTGCATTTCTCCCTTGGGGTTTTTGTCTACTCGTACTCTTCTAGGCTGGCTGCTCTCCAAAATCGTAATCTTGGAAGTATAGTGCAATGGTCAGTGACGAGGATCTCAGAAGCGCATCTAGTGTCCCTCACTTTCCTGCCCCTTATCGTGCCAGAGAAACTTTCCCTAACCTAAAACAGAAGTTCTGCAGTCTCATGATATGTCTCCCATGTATTTCTTCTGACCAGAGTTTTCTTCATTCCTCTAAGGATTTAAACTATTGGGAACCAAAGCCTCGGAGGTTAGCCTTGTCTCTCCCTCTGGCTTCAGAAATGGAACATTTCTACACAGTGGCAACAAACATAGACTATTCTAGCTGTTTCAGTGTGGCAGAGACAATGCTGTCCACTGCCAGATACCTGCCTTAAAGAGCTAACTATATACGGGAGTGGAGATACAGGTACCAAGAAGCTTTTGGGAGCTTTGTTTTTGAGCAAGAGAGCTGGCTGTCCACAACAAGGAGGGGTGGCTGCAGAAGTACACTAAGACCCTGTGGTGGAATCCTGTGTAAGCATTGGCATGTTGGCCACAGTTTTCATGAATTAACTTAGAAAGATTCTAGGAATATCAAGAACTTGAAGGGACAAATTGCAAAATCATAAATATAATATGATTTCAGCTTTTTAAAGATATCCCTACCCTACTACTGTGCTTTTGTGTCCCTCGATGCAGAAAGGCATGGCAAGCATCAGCAGTATAAACGACTTTATAGAAGAGACATTCAGATGAGGAAGAATCAGTCTTTTCTCCTTTCTGTTCTTTTTAAGTATTCGATTTGATTTAGTACGTGCCTACTCTCTAGTTAGGTTTAAGACATTAAAAGCAAAAAAGAAAATTCTATCAGAGTATACTCTCAAAGTATAAACAATTATTTGAAGAACTGGGATCTAAGACAGATGAAAACGATGTGAAATATTAAGGGTGCATAGGAGAGGAATCCTTCACCCCCAGATATTGTATAAGTGTCTGTCTGCCCAAGAGTCAAAAACCACAACACAGCTGCGTAAATTAAGTATAGACAATATTCCCCTTTTAGAGACAATCTGAACTAAATGTAACGAAAACAGCAAGTGGGCCATGCTCGTTTAGGGCCAGAATGGGTGTGAATTTGGTACCTAACTGTGTCAGCATTGCTCTCCCATCTCGGAGTGTGAACAGTGCACTTGTAAACCAGCTTACAGTCTCATGTAGAAGGAGAGAACATTTTAAAGAGATAAAGAAACCATCTCCTATACTTAAAATCTGTCTCCCTCCATTTCTTTTTCTCTCCTCCCTCTTTCCCTTTCTCTCTGTCTCCCTCCGTGTGTGTGTGTGTGTGTGTGTGCACACACCCGCTCATGTGCACGAGTGCATATATGTGCCACACACACATGTGAAGCTCAGAGGTAAATTTGCAGGGCTCAGTTCCTTCTTTCTGCCATGTAGGTCCCTTGGATTAAACTCAGTTGTCAGGCTTGGCAGCAAGCACCCTTACCTTGAGCCATCTCACTGGCTTAACATTATCAACTGTAGTAATCACAAAATAATGTTGTTTAGTTATGACTTTCTTTTAAGAAACCTTTATCCATGTCCTGGGTTCACACAAGCATCTCTTTCATCTCTGTACCCACCAATGTAAAGACATTTGCCATGGGGGAGGGGTGAACAGAATTTGAAAAATGTAGTATAGAATTCTCAAAGAACCAATAAGAAAAAATATGAAATTTAGAAAAGTCTAATTGTAAGAGATGTTCTTGCTAGAAGCTCAAGGTAAAAGTCCTTCCACTGAGTCATCGGCCATTTGCTGAGTGAATGCTAGGCTATAGAACTCACTAGCACTAGTCGGCACTTACTACAGCCTGGGCACGGCTGTCATTCACAAGTCAACACCCTTAGTCCCCAAAGCACTCTCTGTGTTGGACACCTTGAGTTTCAAACTTCCCAGAAGGGACTGAGGTCCTGAAATGAACACCATCCCCAGTCTCACAAAGGTTGCTGTATTGCCCATGTCACAAACACTGTTACTGAAGACGCTGAGATCAAACTCAGATGCTCTTACTAGGGGAAATAAAAATGTTTTAGTCGCTGTTCTAGAGCCAGGAAGAGGCACCATGACCAAAGCAACTTTTTTTTTTTGGTTCTTTTTTTCCGGAGCTGGGGACTGAACCCAGGGCCTTGTGCTTCCTAGGTAAGCGCTTAACTAGGTAAGAGGTAAACTCTTACAAAGGAAAACAATTAACTGGGGCCTTGCTTACAGTTTTCAGAGGGGGGAGCGTAACGGCATGCAGGGCACAGGAGCAGTAGCTGAAAGTGGCAGCGGGGATGGGGTAGGGGCTGGAGGAACACAGACAGACAGACAGACGGACAGACAGACAGATGGACAGATGGACAGATGGACTGACTTACTGACTGATTGACTCTGGCCTTGACATGGGCTTTTGAAACCTCAGAGCCCACCCCCAGCAACATTCTTCCTCCAATGCCACACTTCTTAATCTTTAGCCTTTCAAATAGCAAATAGTACCACTCCCTGGTGACCAAGCATTCAAATAAATGAGCCTATGGGAGCCACTCTTGTTCACACATTACAATGTAGGACAGGGCTACATAAAGAAATGGAAGCTTAAAAAGTGTACAGGTGGGGTTAGGGAATGTGTGGGGACCAGAGCTGAATTTATAAGTATGAGAATTTGTGTGGAAGCTACCAGAATACAGTTAACCTCTGTGTGTGTGTGTGTGTGTGTGTGTGTGTGTGTGTGTGTGTGTGTGTGTGTGTGTGTGCTTCTGTATATACAGGCGTATAACTATTTTCCTTCATCAGTTCGAATCAGAGATGTATAAAGTGGGTGGTTTAGAATCCTCCTACTCTCAGGAGACTCAGGTACCGCCTTAAACCCCTTTGAGATGCATCAAGCCTGAAAGAACACAGTGAAGCATTCTATCTTGACAGAACCAAACAGCCGACTGTATGAGATTGCTACTTTTAACCCCTAACACATGCAATACTGAGAGAGAGACCATTTGTGCCCACAAACCTTTGCCCTTCCTAATTAGGAATCCTGCCAGTTAGCAGAGTCCTCTCCTTCGTCTCCCACTGGCTACTCTGACTACAAGAACACTTGTTTTGCAAAGATGTCGATGTATTGTTGGCGATTTTCCCGTCTGATGTTTCTGTTTATTACCCTTCCTCCAGACTTCATCCTGAAATGGTCACGCATAAGATTCCACATTCGTTCCCTCACACTTCAGGAATTAATAGCACGTGGACAATAAAATCGGAATCCCCATCGTTCAGAGGAGAAAGGCTTCCTTGGGCAGCCAAGAGCGCTTTGTCGGCACCAGCTTCTGTTTCTTACCTTCACAGACAGGCAAGATGAACTTGGCTGTGAACCCAGAACCCAGGCTCATTCTATCAGCTCGTGTCTTAAAACAACAACAACAACAGCAACAACATATAACCATTCAAAAAGGTAAACAGTCAAAGTCTAGGTAAAAGGATAAAAATTTAACCCAAAACATGGGGAGTTTTGCTCTGGAGCATTATTGAGAAGAGAGAATTGACTATGACACGGGGCCTGTTCACATCTATGATTAAAAAACAAAGAGGGCAATTAAGAAGTTTTTGAAGAAACTTACATGTTTGCCAGACTTTGCTTTGCTGTGGCAAAATACCCTACACAAAAATCCTAGAACTGAGACCTCCCCACTTGCAGCCGTAGCTTGTAGGCTGTAGCTGTTTTTCTCCTCTCCAGTCCCTATAGGTTGCAGCCGTGAAGAAATTACAGTCCTGGCTCTTGATTCGGCCTCACATACAGCCCCAATCTATTTCTCTTGGATACAGTCCACCCAAGCTGCACTACCACCCTGTCACAGGGGAAGCGGTTCCCAGCAGGACGGCCCTGAGCTCCATAAATACCCTCCTGCCTCCACCTGAATGTGTGTGAAGGTTGTGCCCAGGAACTTAAGTGCAGGGAATGTGTCTGCAATGGTTGATATTTAAATACATGGTTTGGACACTCCGGGTGTTCTCTCTCTGTCTCTGTCTCTGTCTCTGTCTCTCTCTCTCTGTCTCTCTCTCTGCCTCTCTCTCTCTCTCTCTCTCTCTCTCTCTCTCTCTCTCTCACACACACACACACACACACACACACACACACACACAAAACCTTCATAAGGCTTGTTGTTTCAAAACAGAAGTTACAAAGTAAATCTGGCTGTTATGTTTTTGGACAAAAATTTTACTTTTTTTGTAACAAACACTTCACAATTATTGATAAGTTTATATTTTAATAAATACATTCAGTGTATTGAAGCAAATTTAATATTAAACAATAACTCAGCTCTAAATCATGAGTAAAGCTACCTGTGACTTGATTTATAAAAGGTCCTTGCTGTAGCTTCCCCCTTCCAGCTTTCCTGAAGAGTTAGATTTGTAACTCTAGTTAGAGTTGCCCCTCCCTCCCACCTCTCAGAGTTTTACTTGCTTGTGTTCCTTTAGAATAGAGAAACTATTAAATTCTATTACTTGGTTCATTATTATTCAGGGTTAACAGAAATGTAGAAGCTACATATGAACTAGATTGTAATGACTCGAAGGTAAATTTTACATTAAAAAGTTTCCTCAAAGCAGACTACAGACAAAATACAAAGTGGGACCTAAAATAAACCGTATCTGAAAGCAATCATTTAACTATATGACCAAAAATGTCATCATCTCGACCAAATTAAGAAGGGCCACACCCAGCTCATCACACATTGTACAGAGTTGCCAGCACGGCAGACGCTAAGTCTCCTGGGGAAAAAGTATGTGTGGGCTCAAACTCTGGATTTAAAAAGAGAGGAGAGAGAAGGGGGAAGGAAAATGTCTGATAGACAACATTTGCTGGAATAATTTGTTAACGAGAATGATTCTGTCCCTTATCTGAGATGGCTGTGGGCAGTATGTGGCTCAGATCGAGGTTTGGATTCATTCTCCTCTTTTCAAGATGAGTGTGTTTTTCTTCGTGTGGTCTTGTTTAGCCATCGGGATGCTGGGGTTACATAAATTAATTGTATCCTTGCAGCACTGACGTGAATAGGTTCTTTAGGAATAACACGCTGAAGGAGGCATGGCTTTTTCCCCTTACCACCCACACTATGTTATGAGTAGCACGGAGTATTTAAATGCCTTGGCACAGAACTTGAATAAAGAGCTGATTTTGAAAATACCATTATCATTATTTATTTTGAAATTGACACCCGGCTCTATTTTAAGGCTTACACCCAGTTTTATCTGTGTCTCAGATAATCCAACACACGCACAAGAAGGGGCTCTAAATATTTTTCTTTCTCCACCCCATATCCCTGTATCTTTCCATTTAATTTTTTGGAGGAAGAGGAAAAGAGGAAAAAGAAAAAAGGAAAGGTGAAGAAAACATGGATTCAGAAAAAGACATCAACAGAGGAATGTTGTTTGTTATGGTTGGACGGTTTCTATTGGCCCAGTCGGGTCATTTTATGCTTTGTTTTGATTGAGCAGATATCACTTTGCCAAACATAATTCCTACAACTCAGCTTTTCAACCAAAATGAAATGACTTTTCTCAGCAGATGGTCCCTCGATGAAAGTGTCATTACCTGGCCCATAATAGTTCTGTTACTGTAAAGTGACCAGGGTGACGTCACACTTAACACCTGTTGTTTACATTCCATCCTGGCCACAGATTGGCTACGAACCGTCATGTAGTAGGACAGAGAATGGGATGGAGATGTAGAGACGCAGCCTGGGGGAATTGCTACCAGCTACACCTCTCTTTCTGGTTTCACTCTTGTATCAGGGCATGTGGCGATTGTCAGTTTAACACTAAATACGTTTGTGAGGGGTTTTCAGAGCCAATTAGGGGAGAGAGATGGATCCCTGAATGAGGGCAACACTACCCTGTGCCTGAGGACAGTGCAGGATGGCAAGGCAGAAAGCCTGCCAGCTTGGGGCTCCTCTCTCTGCTTGAGTCCTCTAAGAGGCTAGCGCCTTTGTCCTCCACACCCTGTCTGCCATGATGGGAGGGCCCTCTTGGAATCATGAGCAGGAAATAAATCCTTCTAGCATTTTTTCTTCTGAAATCGACCCTGCTTTCATATTTCTGATAAAGCCTACCTTGCCAAGGACATCGACTTTAACTGAGCCTGGGAAAGAACACGAAATGCATACATTGGAGAGACTGGTGTTCACCAAAGGCAGGTCTAGTTTTACTGCCGTAATGGTTAACTTAGGAAGAGTGTTTATGGCTCTAACAGGAACAAATCACAGGACTGCTTTGTTTCTGAGCCCATCCATCTGCTTAGTGAAGCAGACAGGGAGGGGAGGAGGGAGGGAAGGAGGGAGGGGAGGGGGGAGGGAAGGGGGAGGGAAGGAGGGAGGGAAGGAGGGAGGGAAGGAGGGAGGGGAGGAGGGAGGGAAGAAGAGGGAAGGAGGGAGAGAGAAATGCACAGTACACACATTGAGAGCTGCTGGCCAGCAAAAATGAAATGCTTCATCTCCATTAAATTCCAGAACACTAGAGATCAAGAGATAGACAGAGGAAATGACTCAGTCTTGCCACCTACCATGCAATAAGCTGTGTGTACATGGAGAGTCAGCCTGTTACGCTTCCTACCACTCCCTCTTCATAACATAGAGGTGACCATGCTTCTGTCATAGAGCCATCATAAAGTCTGGGTGAGGAGGTGACACTTGGTAGACACCTAATTGATATCTGTCCCTCCATTCGATTGTGAAGGCTTACTAGGAACTCTATAAATTGATCAGCTCTAAGACTACTGTACCAGTCCTTTTTCCATTGCTAACAACAACAACGTTTCTGAAGCTGGATAATTTATAAAGGAAGGAGGTTGTTTAGCTCACTGGTTAGGAGGCTGGCAGTTCAGAGTCATCAATCAAAGCTCTGGTGAGGCCCCATGGGATCACAATGGGGGGGACAAGATCGGAAATAAGGGAGACTCAAGACTCAGGCTTGCTCATTTATAGCAATGCAATCTCACAGAAACTAAGTCATTCCAGGGACTAGCACAGATGATCCCTTCCATGAGTCTGAAACAATACTCCTACTAATTTAACTATCTCCCGGTAGGTCTTAAATCTTCAAAATTCTACCACCTCAAGGACACGGCCATGCTGAGAACCCAGCTTCCAACAGTGAAGACTTTGAAGGACAAACCACATGCAAACCAGAGCAAACATTTGCCCAGGAACCACTACAGGTCCTACACATAGCAGGGACATTTTCCCAAGAAATGGGAATCTCATAGAATTTAAGGCAACCATTTGCCTTAACACCCGAAGACCTCAATTTGTTGCAATTGTTCTCCATCTCCATGCTTGTTCCAGGAAGGCGGGAGCCTCCTAGAGGCCTGACCAATGGAGCTGCTGCATCTTGAACTTTCAACCTCCAAAACATAAACTAAGTGAACTTCTTCCTTTATGATATATTTTTTGTGTATTCTGTTTCAATTTGACAGAAAGCAAATTAAGACAGTAGTCTCATATGTGCTGCCTTGGACTCAGTTTTAATATATTTCCCAGTTTAGACATAAATTAGGCTTTTATAATATCTTAGAGACAGTAAAAATAAAGGGAATGAACCAATGCCCAAAATAAGGAAAGCCCATTGGAAAGACCATCGAGAATTCCCTTTACCTTACATTTTTTATTTCAAAAATAAATAACTAGTCCTTTAATAGAAATAGCCCCAATAAGACCATATATTTAAATGCTTTATCATTAAGAAGTAGTGGTACTTAGGAGGGATTAGGAGGTGTGGTCTTAGAGTAGGCATGGCTTTGTTTGAGGAAGTGTCACTGGAGCTAGGCTTTGGTGTTTCAGAAGCCCAAGCCAGGGGTTTCTGTCTCTCTCTGCTGCCTGCCAATCTGAATGTAGAACTCTCAGCTACCCCTCAAGCACCATGTCTGCTTATGTGTTGACATGGTTCCCACCATGACAATAATGCACTAAACCTCTGAAATTGTGAGCACTCTCCACTTAAATGCTTTCTTTTCTAAAAGTTGCTGTGGTCATGGTGCCTCCTTACAGCAATAGAGATTTGACTAAGACAGAAGTTGGTACCAGAAGTGGGGTATTACTGTGATAGCCCTGACCATGCTTCTTGGCAGAATGTAGACTTTAGGACTTTGCATCAGGAAAGCAGTTGGACATTTTAAGTGGGGCAAAGTGTGTAATACTAGTAGGAGTGGGGAAGACAGCGCTGCTGAGAGCAAAGTAGATTGTGATGGCCCAGCACAAGAAGTTTCAGAGGAGAAGAATATTAGCAGCCTAAAAATCATTCTTGTGATATTTTGAATTGTGAATTATGTGGCTGCTTTTGCTGTTGTGTGAAAAGTCTGCCTAAGGCTAAACTTAAGAGTTTTGGATTAATGATGTTGGTAGAGGAGATTTCAAAACATCCTAGTATTGATTGTATAACTTGGTTATTAATGGCCAATCTTATGCTGATCTATAATGAAAAGGAGCTAACTGAACAAAGAAAACTATAAAATTTACAGGTTGAGGAGAAAGGAGCATCATGAGGAGGTTTAGATAAAAACCCTATGCTAAATGGAATAAGAGGAGTGGTGACCTCAGGTCAAGACCACACTCAGCTAAGCTTCCGACTTGTGAAAAGTCAAGTGTCTACCTCCTAAGTGTGAGGACCTATGTTTGACCACCAGAATCCCCTAAAAATGCTTAGCCCAGTGGAATATGCTTGCAAGTCCAATTCTGCATGGTGAACCAGAAGACAGGTTTCTGGATTTGCTGGCTAGCCTATGACCATTCTGTTAACTTAAAAACTCTAGCCAATGAGAATTCATGCATCAAAGAGGCTTGTTCTGTGTCCTCCACTTGCACACATACATGTGCACCTACAATATGAGGTCATACATAAAGAAGTTTATGTACCCCTTCCCTTGTCTTATACATACAAATGGGTTGAGCATAGGGTAGAGAATTTTTAAGACATTTCTGCCAGAGAAAACTAAATGCAAAGCTTTATTCTACCCATGTCATGAGGAAGAAAGTGTCTCGCAGCTAAACTTAAAACTAAGAGCCTTGGCCTGCTGCAGCAGACCAACAGGACAGGGCCATTTCATGGGCTCCTTAGCCAGTCCATAGTCTCTGCATTCATGGGTTTCTAACAGGAATAATGGAGCTGGCAGGTGCCTAGGTCTTGACTCTAGATTGGTGCTAATTCAGGGCAGGGACTAATTAGTATTAGGTTGCAATTGCAGCAGAGTTCAGAGCTATACATACAATTCTCTAAATCATTTTTTCTTTTATTTATCTTAGGACATAAAAGAAATCCTTTGAAATGTGGTAGAGAAGTAGATAAATTATTTTCTTGTTGGAAAATTAACACTGAAATGATCAAATGTTTCAATATAGATGTCAAAGCCCATTCCCATTGACACTTGTATGTGTATATACATGTGTGTATAGATGTATGTGTTTGTGTGTGTGTGTGTCTGTGTGTGTGTGTGTGTGTGTGTGTGTGTGAGAGAGAGAGAGAGAGAGAGAGAGAGAGAGAGAGAGAGAGAGAGAGAGAGAGAGAGAGAAAGGGGGGGAAATCTGGTTTCTGATGAAACTGATTACTGCCACCAGCAAAACATGAGTTACAATAAAGCAACTTTATTTTATTAAATCAGCACATCAAAAGATAGAAAGCCATTATTCCTCAGAAAAGGGAAGGAAATGGGGCCACTGGTTTATTTTGTAGTTGTTTTTTCCTATTCTTTTGGATGTGAGAAAAAATTGTCAGTGGTGTCTCTTTGCCAAATTGAGTTAAGCACTTAGAGAAAAAGAAAATAGCCACAATATAATATTACCCTTCTTAAATTCTCCCAAATCGCTCCTTGGCACCACCTTGGACAACTGCCTTGATACCCACCCCTGCCCCTGTTGCCTTACTCACTCTGTCCTGTCTGCTATTTGGCTCCAGGGTACCCATGGAATAAAGCAGAGAGAATACTTGGTACTCTGGGCATGACTCACTTCCCAGAAGAGTTCGCTTTTGAATTCCTCTTCCTCCTCCTGTGTGGTCATCCCTCCAGCTTTGGAGGCCTGAGATCTACAGCAGAATAAGTGGTCTAGGCCCAAAGGGGTTCTATTCTTTCCTCCAGTCACCATTTCCTTCCAGCAAGAGTGGTTAATCAAAACCCTCTGATTGGTTGCGTTTGTTGCACTTCAGTGTCTTGTTGCCATTTAAAGGGTTTAAAATTAGGTTGGCTTATGTTGTAGCCTTTTCCATAGACAGTTAATAACAGGATTCACTGCCACATTGAGGCCACAGTGGGGATGGCACATGCGACCAGAAAGGAAGCCACCAAGTGCAGGCCAAGTAGCTAATGTGCTTACAAAACACAAATTGTTTCAAAGGCTTTGAACCTGATTTTATTTGTTTCTTACCATCCTTTGCTCAAGATTTGTTTCTCTAGGACCCCAGCACCAGGCCTGGCACATTTGTTAATGAGTGAATAGGTTTGGTTTTTTTGTTTGTTTGTTTGTTTGTTTGTTTTTGTTTTACCCTGAAAGGCCGACCAAAGTAATAACGGGCTCTTGCTTGGAACAAGCAAATTCAGGATTTGAGTTGAGGAAATTGCCTTTTACTGAACTTCAAATGAAAGTCCTTCACTCTCCTTTCTCGCCTAGCTACTGAGACCTATGACAATGGTGTTCAAAGTCAGAAGAGCCATGATACATTTCAAAGAATCAATGAATCCACTCAAAATCATCTTTCAGTAAAAAGCTTGCAGATTGCCTTTGCTTAGAAATGCAGCCAGATTTAAAAGTCCAAGTATAAATGTGAAAGCTGGGTCTTTATTGAAACCCAAAAGTAGAAGGGATGGGGAACATGGTTAGTTATGCTGATCTACTACTCTCCCTAATGCATACCTGGAAGCCTGCTGATCCCCTAGTCCTCATGAATACACACTACCTTCTCCCCAGAAGCCACCATTTCTGCCAATCCCTCGAACCTGCCATCTCTCTATTTGATTTTCCAGTATTGCTCTAGGATTGCCTGAGTAGGAATGTTCTTTTTGCATGATCTTAAAATGATCATAAAATATTTATTACCATTCATGGGACTGAGCATCAAGACCTCATGAGTTCTGACTTGCTTTTCTCCTGGCTTGCTGTATCCCTTCAGGCATGTCTCTTAATCTCTCAGTCTGTTCCCATGTCTACAGAGCGGAGATGATTTGGCTGACCTAATTCAGAGGATGCTGGGTTGAATAGCTCATTAGTGACTATAAGACCCATTGAAAGCACAGTATAATAAATAAATGCTCATAAATGACAGGATGTCTTGTAGAGCAGGGACTTTTAAGTACAAACTAAAATGCCCAGTGATAGAGGGGACAGGGAGCAACTCCTAGTTTGCTTCTTTAATGTTTTCATCCTTCTGACTTATTGACAAAAAGTGCTCAATGCGGCAAAGAGTCATCTGAAAGAACTATCCTAGATGAATAATTCTTTCTTCCAATTGCGTGCAACTTCTGAATTCTGTTGGTCCCTGCTTGAAGGTATAGCGACGAGGCCAATGAAGAGTGTGCATAATGAGTCAGTGATCTCTCTTGTTGGTTTGGTTTGCTATGTACATGCTCGTTTGGAGTGTGTGTGTATGTGTGTGTGTGGGGGGGGGGTGGGTGGGTGGGTGGGTGGGTGGTGTATGTTTGTGGTATTTGTGTATGTATGTGGTGTGTACACATGTGTGTGTGCCTGTATGGGTTGTGTGTGTGTCTGTCTGTCTGTCTGTCTGTTTCTCTGTCTATCTGTCTTGGAGGATATAAAGCCATAAAAGGTATCAGGCCAATCAAGAACCTTCCATTGGGGAAGTCAATCCAACTCAGAACCATAAATACAATTATTATACTATGTCATTGTTAGCTTCAGCTATCTCCTTGGCACAAACCAACAGTTGCTTTGGAGGAAGGAACCTCAATTGAAGAATTACCCAGATCAGATTAGCCTGTGAGGCATTTTCTTAATTGACCACTGATGCAGGAAGGCCAAACCAATGGCGAATGATAACATCCCTAGCCAGGGAGACCAATCCAGTAAGCAGTGTTTGCTGTGGGTTTTGCTTCAAAATTTTACCTTGAGTTTCTTCCTTATCTTCGTAACATGATGAAACAGCCCTTTTCTCATGAGTTGCTTTTGTTCACAGTTTTACCATAGTAGCAGAAATCAAACTAGAGCACTTACTTTAATATTATGTGAGAACTGACAACATATTCTCCTCTGTCCTTAAACCCTGGGTCTCCCTGTAACCCATAAAACAAAAGTTTGGCTCTGTTCTTTCAAACTGTGTCCAGGACTTCCATTGTTTCGTTGTTGCTGAAGGATGCTGAGCAATGAAAAACAGAGGTGATCTAGACACACCCAAACCTTTCATCTACCAACGCAGCTAAGGGCTGCCAGCCAGAAAACACCGCTGTAACCACGGTGACTCGGGGCCCACCAGCTGCTGTGGGTCCCTATGGTGGAGATGGGATGCATCTGTCAGATGCCCAGGGGAAAAAAACAAAAAAAAAATCCTTTAAGGAAGCAAAAGAATGTCTAAGATATGCAACGCTTAAACAAAAGCACAAATTCACTCATGTCCTTTAAGAGATTTCAGCAGACTTTCATGTTCATATAAAGACGGCATTTAAAACAAAATCAGAACCAATAGATGGACAAATTTTACAGCATATGTCAATTAAAATAATAGCTAATATAAATGAAATGAACATTCAAGAATGCTAAGCTACATAATCTAGTGTGCTAGAACCATTCGTTTTCACAATAGCCTTTTAAGAAAGCCACTCACTTATGTAAACATATTTGTTTTGTGGTTCTGAGCAGGAAATAGTAGACAGTGGATTCAATATTTCTGCTACTGTAACTTTTAAAACCAGGTACAGCATCAAAGAAATGGTATTTTTAAAGAGCTTGGAAAGGCAGGGATGGAGGCCACTTAAACATGCTGGAGGGAAGGGGCTTTTGAGATGAGAAGTCTGTGACTAACGGTTTTCTTCTGTGGAAGGTTCTCCAGTTCTACACATGGGCTGGTGGTGGCTTGGCCCTTACAGAGGGACTTTACTGAGGGGATGAGGGATCAGCAAAGCTTTCAGTGGTCGGTCATGTGGTGTTGGCAGGACAATTGGAAACTTTGGGCATCCTAAACACCTGGTTAGTTCTTCCCACAGTGTGTTTGCTGAAATCAAGACCCAGGAAGCTCTCATGACACACACTGAAATCCCCTGTAGTGTGATGGAATTTCAGAGACAAAGTCTCTCTTGAAGATGCAACCTGCCTCAAACAGATGGTCAGACTCCTGCAGACATGTGCCAAGTTGGGAAGAGCAATAGTAGAGACCACAACCAAAGTCCCAAACCCCTGAGGTGCAGACTGAATTTCCCAGTCTTCCAGGGGTGTGGTGGTGGACACTCTCAATGAAAAGACTTGGAAAAATATGCCTGACAAACAGAGGTAAACACAGTTTGAAGCCACTTCAATGCAGGAGAGAATGAGGTGACATGATGGCTAACACGATGGCTCTAAAATAGGTGCCTTACTGGTAGAGGACGTCATCTGGAGCTTCTAAAGATGCTTACATCCAATGTTTGGCACAGAACTGGAAAAATTTGATTTGTAAAGATCTCAGAGGGAATGGTTGGTAATTGGGAAACCAAATAAAAAACGGTAGGTCAGCAATGGCTCTATGAATCAGATATGGATGTCAGTATGTTTGGGCTTTTGAATAACCAGTGTTAACAATCTAAGAAAAATACAGCCAAAGAAGGGCAAAATATTTGAAAAAAAAAAGACAATTCTTAGTGAAAATTGGAAAAGCCAAGATTGCCATCCTAGAATTGTAAGTTATAATCTTGGCAAATACATCCTTTGTAACAGATTGACTGCAGAGGACAGACAATTAGATTGGTGGGCAAAGAAGCCGAAAATGTATAAGTTGGGATATAAAAATAAAAAAGAAAGAAGGAAAGGGGAAGGAAGGGAAGGAGGAAGGGAGAGACAAGTGAACAAAGAGCTAGCAGCATGGTTCACTGGGTAAAGGTACGTGCCACCAGGTCTGATGGCCTGAATTGTGTCTCCAGGACCTACATAGTAAAAAAGAACGAACTCCCACAAGTCTCTAATTTCACCTCCGTATGCACTGCTGTGACCCACTCATGCTTACTCATGCAATTGCACACAGTAAAATCTTAAATGGATTAATGAAAGGCTAAAAGAAAGGGAAGAGAGGAAAGACGTATGGGAAGACTTGGTGTGTGCCTGTTAATCCCAACTACTCAGGAGCTGAGGCGGAAGGATCACAAGTTCAAGACTAGCCTGGACAATTTAATAAATCTCAATGTCAGAATAAATAGTTAAACAAAGCTGAGACGCTGAGAATGTAACACAGGTAAACCGTTGTATAGAATGCACACACACCTAGAGCCAGTTCTTAAAACAGAGAAAAGGAAAGGTGCTGTGTGGGGGAGGAGAAAAACAAGGAGGGCTGGAGGGAGGCAGAAGGAAGGCACAGGGCAAGAAGGAAGGATCCAGTGAAAATGTTGAATTTGCATGTAGTTGGAATCCTAGGACAAAGAATATGGAGACAGATGAAATAGAGCAGACGAAACATCTGGAAAGATGAGATCCAAGAGTCTCTCGAAGCCAATGAAGACCACGAACCTAGAGACTGAAAAGGATCATCGGACCTCAGGACCCCAGGGACCCACCATGATAAACTGCAGCAATAAGCAGCAAGACACACAGGTAAGGTCGCCTGGATAAATGGCTTGGGACCGCAGAAAACATCAACACTGCAAACGACTTGTCAAGAGAAACATACAGCAATCAGAACGTCACCCTTAGGATGCTGAAAATTAAAAAAATAGAAAGAAAGAAAAGGAAAGAGGAAGTTGGCAATCTAATGTTATCTACCCAGGGGTGATACTTACAAAATGAGGCTGAAAATGTCTTCAGTCAGACACAAGTGGTATCACCCACAGATCTCCAATAGAAAAGAAAGCACTAATGCGTACAATAGTGGCAAATGCTAACATCAGCAAATCCAACTGAGATAACAACAATGTGTGGCAACGTCACAGGGGTCAAAAAGAAAGTATGTGAATCTAAGCTGTGGGGAACACTCTAGAGTTACTAGGAAACTGACAAGATCAGCAACCTAGGGAATCCTACACTGCTAAGAATGCATATTTAAATATTTGACATGCCCACTGGAAAGAATGAAAACATACTATTGCTGTAAATAAAGATGATACAATAAACAATTTCACTAATCCGTAATAGAGACATAAGATGTAATTTCCCCCTAAGCTTCCAGTCACAGACTGAGGTTTAATTAGTACAATGTTCACTTGGGGGAATCTATGAAAGTTGTCTGGGGTGATGAGCAAGGGAGCAGGGGACCTTAAAATAGCCAAACAGGAAGGTGTCCCCAGTGGTGTATAGATGGGGCCCTCGTTCTCACCCTTCCCCACCTGTATCCTCCGTCCCCTCCTCTAAAACCTCAAGTATTCAAGGCAGAATTGAGAAGAATGGACTGGACAAGGAGTCTAGATAGTCAAGATGGGGTCCCATGATGCTCCTGGCCTTCTCCTTCTATGGGGGAAGATAAGGAGTCAACAGGCCTAACCAAGATGATTGTTTGCTGGTCCAAGGAACCACAAAGATGGTGGTGATTTAGCTTAGAGAATAGTCTTGTACAAAACTTGCTTAAGAAAGTAAAAATAACTCTTATTCCTTTCTAAGAATTTGTTTGTCCTGAATCATTTTGCCTTAATAAGATACAAATTTTAAAATGTTTCAGAGCCATTCCAAGCCCCCTTCTCTGTGCCAGCTCACAGAATTCTGCTCTTTACAAATGTATCCGATATATTTCTCCATGCTGCGGCTGTTGGTTTTCACACATGTTGTGGAGTACTTTCTTTCTCTGTCTTACTCATCAAAAGTCAGGTACAGTTGAATGTGTAGAGTGACTAACATACAGAAAGGCATGTTGAAGTTTACAGTGAAACTTAAAATGTCATCCGTACAACCAGGAAAGGATTTTTGAGAAATCCAAGGATCCCAGGTCCTTCTTCTGAAGCCAACTTCTAACATACAGGCTCGGTGATCACTGCGTCACTTCCATCACTTCAGATGGGCTGTCTGCCGACATAAAACAACCCACCCACTGAAGGCTGCAAGTCTTTCAGTTCAAATACTAAAGTCATAAAAGACACGGCACCCAATTTACAACATTCCTGCACTCCGAGTTGTTTTCTAGAACCTTCTATGTCTGCTCTGCATTGAGGATGAATCGATCCTTGGGTCCTCTGTTACTCTCAGTGAACTGCCTCTGGAAGCAATAAAGGATCTTGAGAAATGAACTAATGGCGAGTGTCACCAACCTAGAAATTATAAGTAATCACAGGTTTGCTGGTGTGCAGCGTGAACACCGTGTGGGAAAACCGAAGGCTTTCACAAGCGCAGGCCCTTTTCTACTTCTCAATAAGAAATCATTTGCTTTGGATGACTTGGTAAAGACTGATCGTCTGTAGGCGCTACTGTAATGGATGGTTTTGAGCCACAGATTTAAGTCAACTTTTTTGAATGAAATGGTTCCTTGAAGCAAATGAGGGAAGATTACTTTATGCATAGAAGATCATAGATTACCTCAGGTTTATTATTTTTTTAAACAGATTCATAAACAAAGGATGAAATCAGAAGGACATTTTGCACAAGTGAACGATGTAAAATACAAAGCCTAGATTAAGAAAAGACACAAATATCTTGAAAAACTAAGGACCTCCACTTGAACATAAAAAAATATTTTAAGTGGCCCACATATATCGTGCAATCAATATGATGTATTATTACAGTCATGCTTGGGGAGCTAATCAGTGATACCAAGAACAAGTAGTATGTAGACTTCTTATTTTGAATAATAGTGGGTTTACTTGTTATAAACTCCAATCTCCACTCCATCCCCCCTCTCCCTCTTGCTCTCAACACAGCACATAAATAGCATAACTGAAAGATTCAGGGACAGGCCTGGCTTCACAGAAAAAGCATGTACCACATTCTTGCCTGCAGCCCTCTCCCCTCTCCTTCCCCAGTGGTACTCCTGTTCTTAAGCAGGTCTCAACCTCTCTTGAGACTTTCTGGGCTCCATAGTACTCATCCTCATTCGGGAAAGGTGAGAAAGAAAAATCTGAGCAAGTTTGAAGTCCCACTGTATCTGTCATGTTTCTTGCTCCCTACCCTGAACCAAACCCTGTGACCAAAAGGGTCCTCTTGCTGTTCCCTACTGTGTACCCAACAAACAGAAGACAGATAAATTATATCTAAGTCCTGTGGCTGAGAGAGTCAGGGGGTCTTTGGGAGAGGTGGGAAGAATAAGTACCATCAAGACAGAAAAAAAATTCATAGTTTGTTTTCTAACATAGGAAGAAAAGACATACAGTTTCTGTTACCAGTTATCAGACTATGGATTAGAGACTATTTTTATGTGTTTTGGTTATTGTTTAAAACAAATAGCTCAAGGACTATGTAAAATCTGAGAAAGAAATTACTCAAATCCCTAAGGATAAAGACATACTCTTTCAGCTCCTAGAGCAGTTCATGGATAAGATGATAGTTTGACGTGATTGTTGGGGGGAGGGTGGCAATGGGGGGAGGATGGGAAGGGGAACACCCATAAAGAAGGGGAGGGGGAGGGGCTGGGGAATGTTGGCCCGGAAACCAGGAAAGGGAATAACACTCAAAATGTAAATAAGAAATACTCAAGTTAATAAAAAAATTTTTTAAAAAGATGATAGTTTGATATAGTTATTGATATTGATATTAATATATATTATTTTGTACATTTTATTTTGTAATTTTCAACATAGCTTTTGGATTCATATGTCTATAAATAACTATGTATGTGCATGAAAAATCTTTAAAGCCATAAATCCACTAAAAATTCTTACAACTACCTACAGGTAGCTAAAAATCTACAAAGAAATTTATAAGTAAATTACTACCTTAAGATTAGCACCAGGACATGAAGGGCTCTGAGCGAAATTGAAACCAGAAGAGGGCTGGTAAGAAAAAATGGTGTCACCACCAAGCCACAGTTGAGAAGTGTTAATTTTGAGATACATATAAATATAAATATATATACACACATATATAATTCAAATCAATGAGTTTCATCAATTATAATTAGCTTTCTGTTACCAATCAGGCATATCCAACTTGGGATTCATATTAATTTTGAGATACATACATATAAATATAAATATATATACACACATATATAATTCAAGTCAATGAGTTTTATTAATTACAATTAGCTTTTTGCTACCAATCAGGCATATCCAACTTGGGATTCACCATGTTGGCCAAATGTGGCCAAAGACGGCTATGAGGGTGGCCCAGGACAAACTCATTAACATACTTCAGACATTATGAAGTGAATATCTGTGTTCTCTATATATATATATATATGTATGTATGTATGTATGTATGTATGTATGTATGTATATATATATCCCTGTGTGTGTTTGTGTGTGCATGTGTTTTGTGTGTATGTGTGTGTGTGTGTGTGTGTGTGCATGCTTGCTTGCATGCGCACATACAGTCTATTTTTCTTCTCTCTTCATTCCATAGTGTACTCAACACAACCTTCATCCCTCCAAGATGCCACATAGGTGGATTTAAAGTTGGAACACATTAGGTCAAATAAGTGGCATAGATTCAACCACCAAGAAAAGCAGTCAGCACACAACATTTAGTTGAAATAAGCTTCATGAACCATTGAGACAGACTTTCTTTTCAATATGGCCTATTTCATGTTGTGTTTTAAAGCATGGGCTACATTTCCCTAAATGGTTTCATGACTCATGCACGAATGCTCAAGAGAGTCTCAAATACAAAACAGAGGAATGGGGGGAGGCCTAGGACTCCTCTTATGAACATGTGAGGTTGAAATGGACAATGTGCATCAAACTCAAACCAAAGTCTAGGAGAGATTTGAAAACCATAAGGCAAATGCGAGATTTGTTTTTCTAATTACAGAGCAGCGAGACCTTGCAAGAAAACAGAGAATATCCTTGTGGTAGAATGAGCAAGACTCACATTTGAATTTTGACTCAGCCTTCTCAGCCAACATGGAAGACGTCAGTTTGAAGTAACATATGACATAGGTGTTTACATGCTGGGTGGCACTGAAATCTTAGGGCGTTTAGAGTCAACGCTGATCAGAGTGGTGGCACATGGAAATGGATTTGTTTTCCTTACTGGGTGTTAGGAAAATCACAGTGCTGTCCACCGGATGGCATTAAGTCATTAAAAACAGATTTTTCTTTTGATTTCTAAAGTAATTTATCTAAAAGAGTAGACTTTCATGATTCACAAAATGGTTTCATTGCTTTATTGGATTTGAGGTCATTCATACTAAGTCAAATATTTTATATAAGTTACTAGACTTGATCTTCATGAAGACATTTATATAGTGATACTACTGAAAATGCAGTTCTTAAACATCACCCGTGAGAAAAGTACACAATGACCTGGAAAGAAAATGCTTTCAAAGGACAGGAAACAAACACAAACAGGCAGTATTAATGGCTTTGCTTAGCCTTCTGGCTTGGGTTACACGAACCTTAAACCTTTTCATTTCTTCATCTTTCACTCAAATTCTTCTCTGTGTCTTAGACTCCAGTGTTCATGGGGAACTCTAGCGTAGACGCTGGTCCTGATTTGTGATTAACATGTCATCTAACTTTGGCCACCATTTGCCTTGGCACTGATTAAACTTCTTAGTCCTAAATTATCTCCTCAGTTAACTTTCACAAAGATCAAATAAGACAATAAAAGAAGAAAATTTTGAAATCTCACAGATTTTATTCAAAACTAAAATTATATTTAAAACATTATATGGACTCAACAGGTTATATGTGAAAATGTATGTATGTATGAATATGCATATACACACAATAGCAATTGATGATGGATAAAGAGGCCAGGAGTTGGAGGGAGAACAGGAATGGGTATATGGAAAGATTTGGAGGGAGGAAAGGAAGGGGAAAATGTAATTAAAACCCAGTCTAAAAAATTAAAAAAGAAAACATTATTTAAAATTCTCAAAGAATTGGAAAAATTATAAGTTATTTATGTACATGCATGGTAAACTTAATAAATAAATATCCTGTTAATTAATAGTTAAATTCCCTAATCTGTATCTACTGCCAAGTGTAGGTCACTCCAGAGGAAGAGAAGTAAGCTTCAAACTGGCTCAGAACAGCATAAAAATCCAGCTCTTGGGTTTGAATCTGTCTATCCTGTTCCAAACTCAGTCTGTACAACCCACTGTTCTACCTGATTAGTGAATCACTCTCTCTGCACCTCATTCCTCACACTGGACACATATGGTAGCCATTGAAGCCATAGAATTGTGAGGATTAGATGACAAGGAGCCATGAGGTTCTTTAGAACAGTGGGGCAAATTTCTAGAATGTGAGGAGGTCTGTAGAGAAGTGAAAGCTTACGTAATGTAATGGGAGAGAAATGGTGTCAGAGAATGCACCGGGGTGAGG
Organism: Rattus norvegicus; assembly: GCF_021556685.1. Lineage (NCBI taxonomy): Eukaryota > Metazoa > Chordata > Mammalia > Rodentia > Muridae > Rattus > Rattus norvegicus. The sequence continues at coordinate 42,928,463 of NC_141552.1, forward strand.
AGTGGAGTTCTGAGGGCGTCACAAAGTCAATTATAAGCTGAATCACTGCATCTTCTTCTTTCTCTGCCAGAACTGTGTCTGGACGAACACACCCTGGCCTTTATAATTAAATGACTGACAGAAACACATCGTTGCATTTATTTTTATTTCATATGTGCAAGCACTACATGTCGAAGAGAGTTGCACAAGACGATAGTTAGTGGCAGTAAAGACAGCTCTAAAGGAAAACACGCACATAGGTGGTACTCATGTCCACTACTACAGACACTTTGGAAACTCCTGCTATCATCACTGAGATGATGAGGAGTGGGCATGTTGAATGGTCTTCCTCTCCAGAAATTCTGTTCATAGGTGTATAACAAATAGAGATAAATGCGCATGTCCACCAAGACACATACATAGGAATAACCACAGAGATAGTATTTACAATGACCCAAACAGGAAACAACTCAAATTCTAATGCAGAATAATGGGTAAATGCATTATGGTATGCTACCATAATAGAACAATGTATGTTGCAGAGAATGAGCAAACCATGTTAGGCAACATGGATGGATCTCTCTAAATATGACAGAGAAAATTAGCCAGGTATAAAGGAATGCATATTATTTCATGACTCTACTTATAGAACATGTAGAATCAGGCAAAACTAAACTTCTAGACTGCATGTAAATCCCTCATATGCATAGATGTCAGTCTCCGTAACCATTGCTGGTGAAGGCCAGGCTGTTAGTGTTGTCATGGTTTCCAGTGTTTGACCCTGAACCTGCATAAGCTAGACTTATTTTCTTTGCTTGCTTGCTAGCTACAAAAAAAAAGTTTCATGTAGCCTGGAGCCAGCCTCAAACTTCTTGTGTAGCTGAGGATGGTCTCGAACTATTGATCCTCCAGACTCTAGCTCCCGTGAGCTGAGATTATAAGCATGTACCACCACCATACTCTATACAACATGCTAGGCTTCTAACAAACATGTACCACTACCACACTCTATTCAACATGCTAGGCTTCTAACAAACATGTACCACCACACTCTATACAACATGCTAGGCTTCTAACAAACATGTACCACTACCACACTCTATACAACATGCTAGGCTTCTAACAAACATGTACCACCACACTCTATACAACATGCTAGGCTTCTAACAAACATGTACCACCACCACACTCTATACAACATGCTAGGCTTCTAACAAACATGTACCACTACCACACTCTATACAACATGCTAGGCTTCTAACAAACATGTACCACCACACTCTATACAACATGCTAGGCTTCTAACAAACATGTACCACCACCACACTCTATACAACATGCTAGGCTTCTAACAAACATGTACCACCACCACACTCTATACAACATGCTAGGCTTCTAACAAACATGTACCACCACACTCTATACAACATGCTAGGCTTCTAACAAACATGTACCACCACCACACTCTATACAACATGCTAGGCTTCTAACAAACATGTACCACCACCACACTCTATACAACATGCTAGGCTTCTAACAAACAGGTACCACCACACTCTATACAACATGCTAGGCTTCTAACAAACATGTACCACCACCACACTCTATACAACATGCTAGGCTTCTAACAAACATGTACCACCACCACACTCTATACAACATGCTAGGCTTCTAACAAACATGTACCACCACCACACTCTATACAACATGCTAGGCTTCTAACAAACAAACATCTCCTGAGTGAATGCAAAATAAAATTGAGACACACTTTTACTTTGTTTTTTTGTTTGTTTGTTTGTTTGTTTTCAGAAACACAGTTCGATGCCAAACTTGCCAACACATCAGACTGTCAAATGCCCTTCCTGGCAGTGTCTTCTGATTCCTCCACCCCAGCCATAGACTGTACTCAAACAATCATTACCTGTTCCCATCTTGTGAATATTATTAATCAACGCTCTGGTCAAAGAAAGGAAACCACACCTTAAGATGTAAGAATTTTTTAAATGAATTCTGTGATCGAAGATGAAAATACAAACCTTGTGTATACAGCCTATTGGACTTGACTGTTTTCACACATATAAATTAGTAAGTGGTTGTAGGTATAGGAGGCTGCTAGTGATTCCAGAGGTGGGGTAAGAGAGCTGGAATAATTTAAACAATTTTCCGAGATTCATGACTTAGTGTTTCCATAAGAGATCAAGAAAAATGAAATAATAATCTGATATTCAGGATGCTATCAACCTGTGCGTGGGCATTCACACTTCCTGTCCTGAAAGAGCAATTTCCTGTTCTTCTCAAGAATCAGATCTTTCACTCCCTTGGTTTCTCTGTACTTGATTGCTTGTCCTCACAGACAAGGACCGAGAAGGATGGGATCCCTGCTGATGTCACAGGCCAGCCATAGTTCTTTGCATTTGAGATTTGTAATAATACACCATGGAAATAGAAATACTGATTTTTGAGGTTCAGAAATCAGTTTCATATTTGCTATCTCAAAAGCAGCTAAAAAGACAAAATAAAACATTATGTACTGTCCTAAGGGGGGGGAGGGGGCTGAGAGATTTACGTCATCCATTAATCAATGACCTCACCAGGAAAACATTAGTGAATGATTAAAGAAAGATGGCCCTGAGGGACTACAGGGGGATTCAGACAGGCTTTTGTCAAAGCCCCCAAATCTAATGTAATTTCAGGCTGGCCTCAAAATTCAATTTGTGCGGAGCCTCTAAGTCATCCATTCCGCAACGACATTCAGGGTAATTGCACTTGACTGACTTCCAAAACAGAGCTGAGAAAATGTCTTGTTCCCGGCCCTGGGTGCCCACAAGGAGGGCAGCCAGATGACCACACAGGAGGCTGCTCAGTAACAGAGTCTGCCAGGGTCCCACCTGCTGACCGTTGTCCTCCACAGGAAGCATGTGTTTCTGGTTAATTCCTGCCAGCTTTTGGCTGACAGGTAGGGTGTCTGCAGCAGGCTGCTCCAGGGGTTGCCACCTGGTGCTGTCAGTTGGCCTCAGACCAAGGAGGAAAAGGGGGTGCATTCATCTACAAGCTTGTTTTTCTGTGTTTAGGGCATGTTTTTGGGGACTTGAGTTCTCACTTGGCAAGTGAACTGGTCTCTATAGTTTAGGAGAGTTTTGAAAAAGGAGGGGGGTTTGGTTGCTTTCATGTAACTCAACCTTCCCTTCTTTGGAAAAGCTATTTAGTAATACCTAGTTCAGGCTCATTAAGTCTCTGCAAGTGTCCTCACAGCACTGAGACTTGCCTGAAAATATACTTAAACAGTTGGCCCTGGTTGTCAGGATGTGAGATACACTATATTTTTAATATGTAGTTAATAACCAGGCAAATACAAAGTTGGTGTTTTGAACCCATTAGAAAGAATAGACAAAAATACAACACAAATAAGTGTCCCCGGAGAAAGAGGGAGCATCCCTTAATGAAGACCATTTTGGGCTCCTGTCTTGGTAATTTACAGCATTGCAAAAGAATAGAAGATTCTCAGCAAATGTCAACAGCTAGATAATATTTCAACCTCAAAAGGACCACTTGTTTTGGTCCAAAATCAACTTCACATTAATTTTAACTCACACGTTGCATTTTGCATGGACACATGGAGAGTAATATTCCACAAAATGAGGGAAAATATAATGAGGTTTGTTTAAAAGTGCAATTTGCTTTTATGGAATTGGTTTTAAAGAACAGCACAACTGTAAGTGGCAACCTGAACCTGGAGAAGAAGGCTGTTCTCCTAATCTCTCTGTCTGTCTGACCTGCCCTGACAGAACGTCTTAGACTGGAGAACAGAAAGCAGCAGAAATGCATTTCTCAAATTCTTTCAGTGGAGAAGTTCAAAATCAAAGTACCCAGAGATGTGCTGTCTAACGAAGGGTTGTTCTCTGCTTCGTAGATAACACCTTCTCATTTCCTCACAGGCAAAAGTGCAAAGGGACGCCCCCTTCCCACCCACCCCCAAGCCCATATCTGAACACTAAGCCTATTCACAGAGATGAAGCCACCATGGTATGGTCACTTCCTAACACCACTTCCTGTAGCCACCACCTTGGAGGTTAGAGGTCAACACAAGAACTTTAGAGAGACACATTAGCCCATAGCTCCTAACGACAGATGTTTTGGGTAATAGCTGTTTCTTTGATTCATCCCACTAATAACTGACTGAGTATAACATGCATAAATAGCGATGGTAATAGGAAAACTAGGTGTAGTCAAGTGCTGTGTTTGCTCACGAATGTGAAGCTTTAGTTGTAAGAACTTTTAAACATTCCTTTTGAGCATTCATGCCAATAGCCATTTTCACCGCTGCTGGAAAAGTTAGCTTTCTTATGTTTCGAAGTCCCAACCAGGACTTTGGAGCCAAAACACTTCATGCCATCCTTCTTTCTTTGATAACAGTAACTATCTGAGCAACACAGCCCCCACACCAACGCAGTGCCGTCTGTCCTCAACCTTCAAAACACATTACTATGGAAATTGGTGCTCCGAAACTCGAGTATAAAGGGCCGAGGGTGTAGTTCTTTCTGAGTGGCACTTTTGGCTGCAGGAAGAGCAGCAATCAGAGAGGACCAGAAAGCCCTATAGTAACACACTTGGGCGTGTTTTCTGGTAAACATGAACGTTCTACTGACTTCACTTGCATGGCCTCTTTCTTCTCATTCTGCTTTTGTGTTTTTAGGAAGTTTAATAAAATATTTGTTCAGAAAGTGTTCCGGGCATGTGAAGGTAGAAAGAGATGCCAAGTCACACAAAGGGCTGGATTCGAGAAAGGAACAGGAAGTTGAATGGGTGAAAAGTGGTTGGGCAGAGAAGCACAAAGAAAAAACCTTAAAAACACAGAATGACCCTCAAAATCCCAGGAATCGGAGGTTAAAAACTGAATATATTTGAGTATGTTCCTACAAATGGTGCCTTGATTTTCTCTAATATCCGGGAGGATGGCCAGGCTCACGTGTTTAGAAGGAGACTTGACATGAAGGCAGGGATGGGAGCCTGTCAGGAAGTTTGACATATCCTGTCTGGGTATTTTCAATATTTTTTATCCCTACATTTACCATCAAGCCCAACACGAGAACTGCACTGTGCCATGCACTCCTCAAGGGAGGTTTCAAATGAGCCACTAAGTGTCCCTTGTGGGAGTAAAGAGGGACTGGCTGTCCTGGCTAGAGATATCTCTCTTGGTAGCATACCTGCCTTGAAAATAGAAGATTTGAGTTGGATGTCCTGAACTCATGGAGGAGTTGTTGGGGTTTTTTTTTGGGGGGGGGGGTGTTTGTTTTTTTAAGAAGGAAGCTTGCCCTGAAATCCTAGCACTGAAAGCTTACATAGAGTTAGATCACTAGGGCCTGCTGGTCAGCCATCAGACCGGTCCTGGTGAGCTCCAGGCTGGGCAAAGACACTGCCTATAAATAAGTAAGAAAAGAAAGAAAGGGGTGCAGGGAGGAAGGGAGGGAGGAAGGAAGGGAAGAAAGGAAGGGAGGGAGGGAGGGAGGAAGGGAGGGAGGAAGGAAGGAGGGAGGAAGGGAGGGAGGAAGGAGGAAGGAAGGAAGAAGGGAGGGAGGGAGGGAGGGAGGGAGGGAAGAAGGAAGGAAGGGAAGGAGGGAGGGAAGGAGGGAGGGAGGGAGGAAGGAAGAAGGGAGGGAGGGAGGGAGGAAGGAAACACATAATGAATGATAAATGGTACCCAGGGTCTGCCTTTGGCCTTCACACCCGTGTAGACTTGTTCACAAATGAGCGCGTGCACACGCGCACACACACATACACACACACATATACACACACACTCACACACACACAGACACACACACAGACACACACACACAGACACATACACACACACTCACACACACACACACACACACACACACACACACACACACACACAACACACACACCTCTCAAGGGAGGCAGTAGGAGAAGAAGTCATCAGAAAAGGGTGCAGCTTGGGTGTTCCCAAGGAAGGGACCACCATGAATCAACTCTGTGTGGTTAAATGTGAAATCATTTGTTCTTTTGCAGTGAGAGATCTCACCAGGAAAGCAGAAGAGGAGGAAGCTTAACCTACCCCTTGATATTTTCTCCTCCATCTTAATGCCTAGCCTCTGGAACTGTCCAGAACACATGGAGAGCTTGCTGCAGAATTTTCCAAGGTGGATCTGATTGCAAAGATTCCCTGAGCTGTTCAGGCATATTCTATACCCAGGTTCACAGAAGCGATGGTCCGAATTACTGCACTCTCAGTCAGCTGCTTCTGAAGAGGAAACGCCCATCCCCCTGCGTACACTGTGAGAAATTCCTAGGTTTTGTTTCATGAATTTTTCATGGAAAGCAAAACAGTATATATTTTTTCTTTGACAGAAGGTCTTTTGAAATGCCTTGAACTTGCTCTGGGCATTTGATCGGATCAGCTTTCTGCAATGTTGCTTCCCACCCTCTTGTTCTTCTCCATCCAAACCCCAAATCCTTCGGTCACTAGCTTGCTAAAGGCTCGGGTTTGATAACCCTGCAATTGAAGGGTGGAGTGGGAGGAGAGGCCTCATACCTTTGTTTTTCTGGTTCTTTCCAGCACCCTGGTGGCCTACTTGGGTGTCCCACAAGCTGTCAGTGGAAAATAGTGCATGCCATTTAGAAACAACCGCACCTAGAAGGAACCCCTGAGCTCTATACTTAAACAGAGGCAAGAGGGAGTCCGAATGGTGGAAGCCTGAATTACTCCGAGAGAGAACCACTTTTTCTCCATGGTGGTGGGCCACAGAGTAATTTCTCCTTGCACTGAAGCAGCCCAGGGGGTAGAGAGTATAAAATTAGGCTTTTCCCAGTATGATCAAAATGTAGTAGGTGTTCCAGAATGTTCTTCTTTCAGGGGAAGTTTGCAGCTAAGTTAAAAGCTTATTTTTAAATAGTGAAGCAATCAAATAAAAAAGTTTCTATTTCTAGACTTTTCTTATGCATGATTTTATTTTCCATTTGGAAGGTGAAGGAAAGAAGATATGTCCTCTGAAGGTCAGAGTATCCACGTATCTGGGTCCTTGTGGCTGTACTAATGAGCAGGGTCTTTTCTGTTTCTTTTTAGAATAGCCCATATTGGGGATGGGCAGATCACTCAGTGGGTGAAGAGCTTCCCTTGCAAGTGTGAGGGTCTGAGTTCAAATCTCTAGACGCCACATAAACTCAGATGCAGTAACATTCATCTCTAACCCCAGTTGTTCCCATGGTAAGGTAAGAGGCAGAAACAAGAGAATGCCCAGAATCTACACGTGGCATAGCCTGGCACAGTGCAGCAGCAACCAGAAGTCTTCTCCCAAATAATGTAGAAGGTGGATGCCAACATCTGAGGTTGTCTCTGGCCTCTGTACGTAAGTCATGGCACATAGACATGCACACAGACAGACAGACAAAGGAGGAAGGAAGGAGGGCAAGAAGGAGGAACGGAGTCATTTAGAATAAAATGGAGTAGCCACTCTCCATTATCTCTTGTGTTCTGAGGTCTATTTGTTTTTAAGACTCTCTACTGTGTAAAGTGTCCCCCTAGGCACTGAAGATGTGTTGAGGGAGGAGGCATGGTTTTGTCAGCAATTGCATCCAGAGCATTCAGAACATAACACGCTGTCTTCTTTGGTAAGCAGGCTGAAAATCAGCGAAGCAAGTCTCACGGGTATGAATCACCACAGTGCAACCCACTCAACGACACAGTGGCATGTGAAGGACTACACACGGCTTCTGCTTGCATTTCAAAGCCACCGTCTGCCTCCACACACAAGTTGTTGCTAACCATTTACACTTCCGTCTCACAACAGCCAGTGTCTCAGACTGTATCCCCTTACATTTCTTATAGTGTAAGACATAGTATTTTATTATTTTGTCTTATGCTTTTCTGCCACTAAAAAGATCATGTTCTTGAGACTATAGCAATACCTTAGTAGCAGATCACTGGCCTAGAACATTGAAAGGCCTGGGTTCCATTCCCAACATCTAGCAAAGTTAAAATTTAAAATAATGTTCTGGACCTCTACCATGAATTCTCCACCACCCTTCTACTGCCAAGGTAAGAATTCCTTCAGAGTTTTCGTCCATTCGAGAGAAGGAACGAATACTAAGCTGAGAGTGACGTATCTTTTAGACAAAAAGCAATGATTAAAAGCACTTGGTGATTTATAATGAATAGGTAATTTTGAGTTTTACACGTGTTTACTTTCCTAATCAAAGCTTTTGGGGAGCTGACCGCATCTACATCTGCAACAGTATGGGAAAAGAGGTATGGTTGTGTGGGAGAACAGGAAAGGGTCTCCTTACTGTGATCACGATTCCTTCCACTCTCTACCCTACCTGAGCCACGCCTACCCCCATCCCTCCCACCCCCCACCATCCCCGTGTTACTAGGGGCAACACTGGAATCACTTGGTCAGGGGCTTTCATTTTGTTGGTTAGCTGTTCTGCTTGTTTGGCTGGAAAGTGCTAACCTCTTGAGTGTTGCAAGTCTGAGTTCCTTTGAACAGAAAAACCTTAACCATCCCACCTTCTCACACACTCAGAGGAGGTGCCAGGGGAGACGCACAGTGGTTTGCTGTGGCTTGGATGTTTGCTCCTTCAGGAACGGAAATGGTGAACTCAATGATCAAGGCTGGAGTATTGGGAGGTCGCACCTTCAAGAGATTATTCTGGATACATATTCCTGGAACCCTCACAGATAGGGCTAGTGAACTTACCTTGTTCACCCCTCTGCCATGTGGAGACCCAACAAGGAACTGTGGTCGCTAGTGCAAAGGTCTGTTCTCTAACACCCTACCCGTCTGCAAGCACCTTGACAGGGGACATTTCAGCCTCTAGAGCTGGGAGCAATTCATTTGGGTACTTCATAATTCACCCATTCTAAGTTATTTGGTGCAGCAGCCCCAGCAGACTGGGACAGTAGGGCTCACATATATTACTGTGAAAGTCTGGGTCACATAAAAACACTTTTAGCATCAAGCTTACAAGAAGACGTGTAAATCTTACTGACCCACCCCAAGGCGTGTATCTACAACAAAGCCCTATACCTAAGGTTCAGAGAACATCATGGAAGAGGCTTCGAAGAGATTGTAGAGGACTATATCTGCAGGGGCGGGATATCTTCTCTGTGTGAAGGACTGCCGTACCTAAAAAATCTCAATGATATGGTTATAAACAAGGTCTACATAATAACACCGATTGGCATGATAGCAACCCGAATGCCGTACTCTTCGATGGAGAGCTTCATTAATGGATGCTAAGGGAGGCAGAGAAGGCTATCACATCCCAGTGACTGATGTACAAATGCTACTAAATGAATTCAGCAGGGTGTGTGTGTGTGTGTGTGTGTGTGTGTGTGTGTGTGTGTGTGTACACATACATACATGTATGTGTATATATGTAATAATAAATAGTAACTAAATAAAATGAGCTTAATAACTTGAGGGGTCATGGGAGGAGCTTAAAGTGGTAACATGTGTAATACAATATTCATACATAAAAATTTTAAAAGTGAAATAGAAAAATAATCTCAACCCTAAGGAGGCAGAGATAAGAGGATCTTTGTGAGTCTGAGGGTTCTCTGGTCTACATAGTAAATTCCAGGCCAAGCAGACCTATGTAGTCAAACCCTCTATCAAAAACCAACAGTCAAAAATCAGTGTAAAGTATGCAAGATATATGTGTGTGTGTATATATATACACATATACATATATATGTGTGTTATATATATACATATATATGTGTATATATATATATCTCAGAACTTATGTAAACGCTGACTTGGGCAGCACCGTTTATGATGCCAGTGCCTGTATTGAAAGTTGGGAAGCAGAGGCAGAAGTGTCTGTGGACGCTATAAAGCCAGCTCTCTGGGGATATGCAGCGACAAACGGGACCCTCTGGCCGCCACACTTACACACGAACACACAAACTGTAGCTCAGGAGAGCCTTTACGTTTGGGGTTTAGCTCTTCCAAAGTTAGGCATCCAAAGCTAGGAGTCTTTGAATTGCAGACGCCTATTAGTCCAAAGAGAGACGTTATAAATAGAAGATTTTGTATATCAGTCTATCTGTCTGCAGCCTAGTAAAGCCTTGAACGCTGTCTAGAGAATGTGATCTCAGTAGACAAACAGTTCAGATAATGTAAATTGCAGTTCAAGACCTAAAAAGTACAAAATCACATGTTTAGTCTAAAAAAAAAATTAGAGAGACCTAAAATGGAATGCAAAATCTGACAAAAGTTTTTGCGGGATGAGGCAACATAGGAACGCCAAAATATAAATTAAAACCGAAGAGGGGCTTTTTTGTTTGGTTTGGTTTGGTTTTAAATGGCGCAACATGGATAGCTGCCAAAAGGGATCCTCCTAGGTTCAAGACCAATGGGGACAAGCAAAGTGAACACCAACGACCTGTGCGACAGTTGGGGAGGAATTTTCACACGTGGTGCTAGGCTACAAACAAGCTCACAGCTTAGCCTGGAGTCCCGGGTTGGCGCATGCGCAACAGCCTTACCTACCCCGAGGTTCTTCCCTGGCACTCGTCTCAGTAACTCAGGGAACATTTTCCTTCTCCAGGCCAAAGGAGGCCACTTGAGGCAGAAAAAAGCACCGTGTCCGGACTTGCATCTAATTTGAGGCTGCATATCTCGGAAGACGTAGGTGAAATAAGTTAATACCATTGCTCACGACAAGTGTTGCTGCTCCCTGGGTAGGTTGAGGTGAGGAAAAAGCAAGGACGTTTGTGCAGGGGATGCCATAGTTTAACAAGACAGACCAATGTTGGGGTGTGAGAGTCTTACAGTTCTACCTTGTCGCTGAATGGAAGAAGCTTGCATGCGTCAATGAAGAGCAGAAATTGAGAATGAAGGAAGAACTCCGTCAGGTGTCTGTGTAGAAATGCAGGCTAACAACCAGAGGGCTGAAATCATTAAGCAGGCAAGATCCAAAGATGACAGAACAGCAGTTACTCATAGCCTTGGAGGAAAATGTTTGTTAGTTACAGGTTTCAAACCCGAGTGGCTATTTTAACTATGAAATGGCAGTGCAATGACATCCTCTGAAAGTCAGACCCGAGTCAATCAATGAGTCATGTGATTACCTAGAAACCACGTGTCTTGGTTAGCGAGCATTCTACTGCTGTGAAAAGACATCGTGACCACAGCAACTCTTATAAAGAAAAGCATTGAATTGGGGCTGGCTTACAGCATGGTGGCAAACATCCTGGCGGACGTGGTGCTGGAGGAGCTGAGAGTTCTACATCAGCGTCCACCGGCAGCAGGAAGAAGCAGAAAGTCACTGGACCTGGCTTGAGCTTCTGAAAACCTCAAAGCTCATCCCCAGTGACAGGCTTCCTCCAACAAGGTCATGCCTCCTCCATCGAAGCCACACCTCCTCATCCTAAGAAATTCTACTCCCTGCAGACTAAGCATTCAAATGGCTGAGCCTACGGTGCATTCTTATTCAAACCACTATATAAAGCTGGGCACAATGGTGTGAGCCTAAACTATAAAACTCAGGCAGTTGAAACAGGAGGACCATGAGTTCAAGATCAGCCTCATCCACATAGTAAGTTCCAAGCTACTTTGAGTTACAAGAGATAAAAGAACGCTTACTTCAAAACACAATCTAAAATTTATGGCTTTTTCTCCCAAAGGACACTGAGACAACATGAAGTCCATTTCACAAATCTACCTAAATAATAAAGACAAATAAATCAAACACCGAATATAAACTTCCCAAGAAAATTATAAGAAGATATATGTATACATATATATATATGCCAAGAACATTACAAATAGCTCACACTGATGGTTTCTAAATGCTAGATACACATTTTTTTTTCTGCTAACTAATTGATCTCAACAAAACTCATGAAACAGCTCCTACAATTATACTTACCTTCCACATGATAAACAAGGTTCGGAGACTCAGGGAAGCATAATGTGAAACCAGACGTCAGCAGGACTTTACAAATCCAAGAAGCTTTTTATTTGAAAATTTAAACAGATGAGTACCAAAACCCCTAGGACATAGCCAAAATTCAAATGACAACGGTAAAGTCTCACTCTTAAAAAAAAAATCTCATTTTTCTAGATCTTGTGACTCATTCACATTTTAGCTAAAATGCTCAAGCCAAATCTTGGGAATCATCTCTAGTTTTCCTCTTTCCTGGACGGTCCCCATTTAATCTGAAAGAAGTCCATTTTGAAAATACCTCTTGTTAATTTCCACTGCCACACTTGTGACCCACATGGCCTTCATCACTCCCCCTCCCAGCTCCTGATGGCTTCTAGAGCATCTAAGTACTGCTCTTCCTTCTGTCCGGACGTCTTGATGGCCTTTACTCCAAGTATTCTCTACAGACTCCCGCTTCCCTGTGATAGGACACAGGCTCCTGCTTGCATCCTGAGCCTGGGTCCTGAACCTGACAGTGCCTTGCCCCTGACCCAGCTGAAATGCCTGACATCCTAAGTTTTCACCTAATACATTCCATTGGCTATTGCAATAGTGTGTCTAGTGAATATGGGCTAACAAGCCCTCCTTCACCCTCCAGGACGTCTTACACTCACTGCTACACTGAATAGATGTCCACTTGAATTAGTAATAAAATCATAGTATTTTAGAAATTTTGTGGGCAACACAGCAAAATTTACCAATGCTTATCAAAACCACATGCAGGAAAGGCTATTCTTATAAATGCTTTCATTAAAAAAAAAAGTAAGACTAAACATGAATTGAGAACACTGTGCACCAGAAAAAAAGAGATATCAGAAAAGAAGTAACATGACCTTAATAGTGAAGTCTTAGATACAAAAATTTAGATTATTTTCTATTTTCAAAAAATTTAAAATTGGGGGGGGGGATCCATAAAATGTAATCAAAGAACAAAGTAAAACAAACATCAAATTAAACACAGGAAGTGGAAACAAACAGTCGAGATTTTTATGGTTTCCTTTCAAGGTGTGTTATTCAAGGTGAGTTATTCATGTGTGTATAGGATACTGCTCCTGAATGAAGGCAGATGTGCTTGTGCCCCTGAACGTGTGCAGAAGGCAGGGGATACCTGGGATGTCAGTTCTCACCTCCAACATAGTTTGGGGCAGGATCTATTGTTCACTTCTGGGTACCTCAGGCTAGCTGGCTTGGGAGCTGGGGGGAGTCTCCTGTCTCTGCCTCTCATTTCACTATAGGAGTCCTGGGTTTACATTCACAGGACACAGAATCCAGCTTCATGTAAGCGCTGGGTATCTGAGCTCGAGTCCTCATACTGTGGCACAAATACTTTACCCACAGAGCCACCTCCTCAGACCCAGGTGTGTGTTTTCAATTTAAAAAAGTTTTAACTGTGGAAAATCTATATGCTGAAAAGTTAATTTTCAAAATTCACACAGCATTAAAACATTCCGTCAGGTATCACTTAATTTGCCTATTTCTGGGTTTTTGTTTGTTTTTGTGTGTGGGACGGGAGGACAACCTATGGATTGGGGAGAATGGGATATTAAAGTCACCCATTATTGCTACTTTATAACTAATAGTACTTGTTTTGGAATCGAGTGTGCCTGTGTTTGAGGCATGTATATTGAAACTTGTCCTCTAGGCCGGTTGTCCCTAGATGTGAATGGAGTGACTGTCTTTACCCTGTCTCACAAGCTTTGCTTTGGAGTCTGTCGTCAGAAATAGAACAGGGACACCATTTGTTTGAGATACCTTCGTCCTCTCAACATAGTGACTGTCTTTGGCATTGAGGTGTGTCTTGGAGGTGTGTCTCCTAAAGCACCACGGACCATGATTAATGTTCACATAAAGTATCTAGCACCAGACTGGCATTGGATACCTTTACCTGGAAGGAAGGTTTGAAATGTGACAACAAACTGGCATTTTTCATGGCGAGATACTGCGAATACCTAAGAGAAGCTATAGCTTTAGCACAGTGGGAGATCTGCACATCAGAAGATCTTACCAGGGACTCAGAAATCACCATGTGCTGTTGCCTTCTGTATCAGCCCCTAACATAGGACTCTGGACAAAGGGAGCAACAAACTGTGTGGAATGAGCTGTGAAAATGCCCTTCAGAGCATCGGCTAGGTTGACCTGTGCAGTTTGCATAGCATGGATAGAATCTGTTCCTTGGCACGGGAAAGATGCTAGGCAGCCTCTGGATAAGAAGGCTTGCGAACAGAAGCCTTAGGAAGTTGGGCTCTCCCAGGCATAAAATTAAAATTGTACTAATCATAGTTTGTGTGGACTGTGAGTCAGGCAGTGAGGTAAAGTCTTTAACTATGATATTCCATATCCTCCTCACCTACTAGGAGGTGCCATCACCCCCTCCTTATAATTGAGATAAGTCACCAAGCTGGGGATAGCACAGCAGGTAAGGGCAGATCATGAACCAGAAAGTAGACCTGTGAACTCAGGGTAGCTTTGGTTTTCTGTTGCTCTTTTGTCTTCGGCCTTGGTGAGCGGTTTTGTTTGTTCTAGGTAGCTGAGGATGGCATTGAACTTCTGATGCTCTTGCTTCCACCTCCCCAGTCGTGAGATTACATGTATGTGTACCATTCATCCGATACGTGGTGCACGCTAGGGAAGCACACTACCCGCTGAATCACATCCCTCCTCTGCCCCGCAGAATGGATTGTTCTGAGTGGATATTCTCTGATTCTGTAGACTTCCATTCATGAAATGGATGACTAGTATGCTTTAAAAAGAATTCTGTTCTTACATCGACATTGGGAGCAGTCTCCACCACAAAACTGACCCAGGTCCTTCTGTCTAAATTTAACCCATGTGCCTTTCGAGAAGTGGATACTTAATGTTAGTTACAGTCTTCCGAATGCTGGAAGAAACCAGCTAAGACCTAATTTTGGAGAGGTAAGATACAGCCTACTTTTTAAATGAGGAAGCTGCCGGGATTCCTTGTGGATTTATTTCTATATCCCTATATTCCTAGTGGTCAACAAAACAATTTTAGAGCTGGTATGTTTTCTGCTGTGAATTGTATTTTTATGGCTTTCTACGCTCTTCCCACACCGGCTCTGTGAGCATTGTCATTCATTCTCTGTTGAGCTGGGAGGAAGCGAAATGGCTTTCTCTAAGGCTGTGTGTACAGACAAGAACTCAGGTAAAGTAGAGGACTTTGTAGAAGCATTAGAGTTTATATGCAGAAGTAAAAACACCAGACTACTTTCTGTAATTAAGTATTCTCTTATAAGTGATGGAGAAGTTAAGGGCATTGACTGAATTTGATTCCAGCTGACGAAGTTTTCCAGCTTGGAATCTTTGTGTCCATACTCCGAGATTACTAGGAAAATAAGAGTTTTGTATTTACCAGCCACTCAAAGCTCAAACGTGGAACCGCAGGCTCCCAGGGGACAGCTCTTGTTCCAGCCATTATGAAGGTGAAGCTGGAGCCAGGAGGGAGGAGACAGCATGACCTAGTGGCTGGTCCCCTGAGTGACATTTATGGCAGGGACGGAACAGGCTCCTTGTCTGTTTTCCAAGTGTCCTGTTAGGAGGTGTGTATACAGCTGTTGCTTCTGGAAAGGTGAGGCACAGGAAAGAAGAGCGTCCCGGAAGGAGAGTGTAGACTAGGGGGGCGTTCCTGACCCCAGCATTAGCAGTTGGGATGCACCAGTCCTTCCATGAGCCTGAATGCATCAGAAAACACTTCTTTGCAGAAATAAACAGAATGTTCTTACTGATTCTTCACAAGCACCCCAAAAATGATAAACTTGGCCCCGCACTGGCTCCCAAATCACTGCTGCGAGTTTATTTAGACTGTGAGACACTTGACATAGCTGACCACACTGAGCATGCCTGGCCATGTATACCCTGTCTGGGGATTGCCAGCTAACATTCTGCTCTTATGTTGAGCAGCTTAGGGGCAGCTAGAATTTGAAACTATTACATTTTATAGGTAGCTACACGTTATCAATGACTGGAGACTTCTGTAACCCTCCATGATACACATTTCATCTCAGTCAGTGGCTGTCAAATAGCAGCTAATGTCCAATCGCCATCAGGGTCTCTAGAATCAAGCATTCTCCACCTACAATTGCGGACTTAGTGTATCTTCCTACAGTTTGGTCTCAGAAAATTTCAGATCCCAGATGCCGATGTCATACTTCCATTTAAACAAAGAGAAACAACGACAAAAGGGCTGGTCTCAGATCTCCCTGATGGAATTTGAACAATGCTTGGGTCATATTCCATAAAGAGCCACATACAATATCAAGTAGCCAGAATCTGAGAAAAAAAAACTTTTAAAAACTATATTCTGATTTGACGTGAAAATAGCAATATTAAAAGACACAGACTGTATATTTCTATGGGTTTTCTGTGTGAGTGAATGTGTGTCTCAGTGTCTGGGTACATTTCTTGGGTGTTTTCTTTGGTTCTTTTTGTTAATTTGTTTTTTCTTATTGTATCTTATTTATTATTATTAATTTAAGTACTTGTTTGCATTCTAATGAGAGAGCAAAACTGAAGATTTGGGTGGGTAGGGAATTAGAGAAGATCTGAGAGGATTCGGGGGAGGGGAGACTAATCAGAATCTACTCTATGGAAAACATCTATTATCATTTTTAAGCCCACTATAAGGTCTGAGGAGACGACAGTTCAGTTGGTGAAGTGCTTACTGTGCAAGCCTGAGGACCTAAATTTGACCCCATGTGGTGGTCGGAATAAAAATGGTCTCCATAGGTCCACAGGAAGTGGCGCTAGTAGGAGGTGTACCCTTGTTGGAGTAGGCGTGGCCTTATTGGAGGAAGTGTATTCTACGAGGTAGACTTTGAAAGTTTTGGAAGCTCCAGCCTGCCTAGTGGCTCACATTTTTTTTCTCCGCTGCCGTGGATCAAGATGTGGAATTCCCAGCTTCTTCTCTAGCACCAAGTCTACCTATGTGCCACCATTCTTCCACCACAGTGATAATGGACCTCTGACACCATAAACCAGCCCCAATTAAATGTTGTCCATTATAAGAGCTGCTGTGGTCATGATGTCTCTTCACAGCACTAAAACCCTAAGATACTTAGAGCCCATAGTTCGTTTTCTCTCCCTCTCCCTTTTCCTCTTCCTCTCTCTCTTTTGTTAATATAATATATTCTGATTATGGTTTCCCCTCCCCCTACTCCTTCCAGTTCCTCCCCAATAGGTTATGCTATTTCTCTGCGGGTGAAATGAGCCAGTTCAAGCCGGATTAGATTCTATATAAAGGAAGGTTTATTGAGAAGGTGCTCTTGAGTGAGTTCACTGGCCCCAAGGTTTGAGACCAGGGGAGTAACCATGGGGGGAGGAGGTGGGGAAAGAAAGAGAGAGGGTGTGGGCAGAGAAAGAAAAGGAGGAGGAGAGAGAAGTGGGGGGAGGACTGGGCAGGGGTTGGAGGGAGAGAAACAAAATGTCTGTATTATATAGAGAAGAGCCTCTCAGTGGAGAGCAGCCCAGCCCTCGGGTTGGAAAAGTTCAAAATTGGGGACAGGGTATGACAGGTAGGAACTGAGGGATGCTGGGAGAACCTAAAGAGCAGGTCTGCTTTGATATGTAAAATAAGCACCTCAGACCATTGTCCCAGGTCCAAACCCAAACACTCCTCACCTCACCTGCCACTTGGATTCAAACTGGTACTGTCTCTCCTTAGAAAACAAACAGGCTTCTGAGGGATAATAATAAAATAAGATAAATCCAAAACAAACACATCAGACTATTACAAGGATAAACCACAAGGTCCACATACAGATGCAGAGACACACACGCTGGAAAAAATAGGAATCCCATAGAAGCACAATACAGTGGGAAAACATAAGATATACGCTGAAGACTTATACTGTGGGTATACTTCACACTATAAGAAAAAAGATCCTCCAAAGACAGCATTTCGTGTAGGCCATCTACTGTTGGACATGGGGCCTATACCCTTAAGAGTGGTTTGTTTCCCCAAGGAGACTCCCTTGGAGAAAAGTAATTTTCATTTGCAAATGGCTATCAGTTGGAGATTGCTTCCAGAGAACACCTGTTTTGAAAAGTAAAAGAGTGTGGGTCAGTGGGTCTGTCTGGGGTAGGTGGGGTTTCCAATCAAGCAAATTAGCCTAATTTGCTAGCCAGGTTCAATGAGAGACCCTGTCTCAAAAACTAGTAAGGCGAATGGCTCCTGAGAAATGGTGTCTGAGGTGGACCTCAAGCCTCCCCACACATGCTCACACACCTGCACAGGAAAGAGAACTATTAGGAAGGAAGTAGAAAGGAGAGAGGGATGGGGAGAGAGGAGGGGAAGAGGGGCGGAGGGAAAACACTCATGAGAAAGAATCATCTACTGAGTAAGCTTAAAATTATAGTACAAGCCCAGAGCTGTGCTTTGCATTCAGCTACAAAATTTATGCCGTATCTGGGTTCTCAGACATTTGCAAGGGGCAGGAGACACTGAGGTTATCTGTATCTGAACTACTTACTGAATCACAGACAGTAAAATGCAGCTTAATGTCACTTGAAGAAGGAGGGCTTTCTTCACTTGAGTGACCAGGCTGAACAACCTGAGGAACCTTCGTTCCTCCACGTGTATCCATCCCTCCCTTTGCCCATTTTTGTGATAGGTCAAAGATCACTGCCTACCCTATAACATTTTCAGAGCTGCTGTATCTACCTCACACTGTGTGTGTGTGTGTGCGTGTGCGTGTGTGTATCTGTGTCTGTGTGTGTGTCTCTGTGTGTGTCTCTGTGTGTGTGTGTGTGTATCTGTGTGTGTGTATCTGTGGGTCTCTGTGGGTCTGTGTGTGTGTATCTATGTGTCTGTGTGTGCATGTGTGTGTGTGTGTATCTGTGTGTGTATCTGTGTGCACGCGCCTGTGTGTATCTGTGTGTGTGTATCTGTGTGTCTCTGTGTGTGTGTGTGCGTATGTGTCTCTCTCTGTCTCTCTGTGTATATCTGTGTGTCTGTGTGTGTGTGTCTGTGAGTGCGTATGTCTGTATATCCATGTGTGTCTATGTGTGTTTGTGTGTGTGTACCTGTGTGCCTCTGTGTGTGTGTGTGCATATGTCTGTATATCCATGTGTGTCTATGTGTATCTGTGTGTGTTTCTGTGTGTGTATGTTTGTATATCCATGTGTGTCTATGTGTATCTCTGTGTGTACGTGTGTGTGCAGACACCTATTTATGAGTGTGCACGTCACCTAAGACCATCAGAAAACACAGATGTTTACACTCATAACAGTAGCAAGATTGCAGTTATGCAATAGAAATGAAATAATGTTGTGATTGGGAGTCACCACAACATCAGGAACTGTATTAAAAGGTCGAAGTATTAGGAAGGGTGAGAACCACTGGGCTAGAGAGGTGGTTCAGTGGTTAAGAGTTCATATTGCTTTTACAGACTATCAGACTTCAGTTCCCAGCACACAAATGGGGTGACTCCCAACTGTTTGTAATTCCAGCTCCAGGGAGTCTGCGGCCCTCTTTTGGACTCACTGAAAACCTGCACCCTTCACATCCTGTGGGGTGCACAGAGACAAATGCCTAAATGGAACTACAAACGAAATCTTTTTTTAAAATACGTTACAATTACTTCAAAATTTAAAGGAAAGATTTATACATCATAGACAATGATCTGGGAAAATATTTCCTAGAATTTCATAGACGGGAGACAGAAGACAATGATCAACCTGAGGAAGAGGGAGGAAGGAAGGAACTAAAGCAAAAGGGAAAGAGAGAGGGATCAAAAGGCTAAGAGGGAGGCTGGACCCTCTGTGATCAGCCCTGAAGATCACTTTAGAGAGACCCCATTGGTTTGTAGAAATCAGGTATAAATAAATTCCGATTTACTTAGGGAATTGGGTACCATGATTGTAGTTTCCAACAGTATTATATTATTTATGCCTGTGTTTACAAGCAGCCCAATCACAGTGACCTTAGGGCCCAGATGCTCGTCATTCTAGACCTTTTTGTCCTGTAGTCCTTCAAGGCTCCCGGTGTTTTCCTGGTGTTCTGACACCATCATCTGCAGCCACTCACTGGCACCAGATCTATTCTTTTTTCCCCAGGTCTGGCTTCTGCTTGTTCATATCCACTGCCCAAGCAGCCTTGAAAAAGCACAGAATTATCAGGAAAGCTGCTCCTGAAGGTGGGGAGCTGAGAGGCCACACAGCTACAGTCACACTGAGTCCCAGGCTCAGTGACACAGAAGGACTCTCCTCACTCCTGTCACGAGTACCTAATAGAGGGTCTGTGTCCCTCCTCACCCTCAACACCCCGGCATCATGCTCAGTCTAGTGTTACAGACTTCCACAGCAATATCTTCTTCAGCACCTGCTTATTTAATAATGAAAGTACAGCTTCATTCCAAGGGACATGGTAGGACCCTAACACTGTATTCCTAAAATGTCTATATACCTGAACAATGCCCCTTCCTTTGCCCTGTTAATGAAGCTCGCATAGGTCTCCAAACTCAGTGATTGGAAAGACTGAGATTAGCGGTGTATGAACTCTGTCCTGTGAACTTTCCACAGACTGCTTTCCTGCCTCCGTGTAGAGCAGTATCTGCCTCATTGGAGGACTTCAGAGATACTTGGTGGGTAAAGTGATGGGGGAAGAGTGGAAACCCCAGTGTGATGAGGGAGACACAGAGAATAGACTCCTGGCCCTGAGCAGGAGCAGCGTGAGAAGACAGCAGACAGTGGGGCGGGGGGTGGGGGGGCCTGCAGGGCGGAGTGCTTTACATGCACAGGTTCAATCTCCAGGGAAGGAAGGAGGGAGGGAAGATGGAATGAAGGAATGAGTGGAGGGAGGGAGGGAGGGAGAGAGGGAGGAGGGAGGGAGAGAGGGAGGGAGAGAGGGAGGAGGGAGGGACAGAGGAAGGAGAGAGGGAGGAAGGAAGGAGGGAGAGAGGGAGGGAGGGAGGAAGGAGGGAGGGAGGGAGGGAGGGAGGGAAGCAGGAACACAGGAAGGAATAGGAGAAAGTCAGAGGGGAAAATGGAAAGCATCAGAGTGGGGAGACTAGACATAAGGTACCAGGAGGATCCAACTTCTAAAATTATTTCTGAGATAGAGTCACGGGATTTTTTTTAAAATACATTCTTCTCTCATACTTCATCGGAAGAAAGAGAATGGGGAAACAGAAGAAAAACGGGGACCATCCAGTCAGTACAGGGTTGGTTGGCTGGTTTTTGTTTGTTTGTTTTTAGCCATTCAGACATTCTATTGTAAATGCCTTGATCCTCCTTGAGATCATCTCCCAGAACTCTTGGAGTCTGAGGATATTCCAGAGATCTCAGGAGTCTTCAAGAAAATGACAAAGTGAAAACATTTTGCGTTAACATTTTTCTTTCTTTCTTGCGATACCTTCATAAATAATTTCCTTATAATGTCCACTTGGGACGTTGCAAGCATGGGCTCTGACACTCGGCCCTACTTCAGAAAAGAAGGGTTCATCTCCAAGTAACTGCGTTCAAACTCTGCCATCAACACCTGAGTCTTGTTTCCCTAATCAAGTATTACACGGCTTTTTAAATCCCCTGCCCTATAGCAAACCTGCTTTGGGAACATAAAATTGCAGAGACTTGAAACTGGGTTGAAAAGCAAATGTAATAGCAGAGGCAAAAAGTCTTGTTATTCAGGGAAGAGAGCAGCAAAGGAACAAGGGATTCTCACTTCAGTGTGAGAGCTGCGTGTGACCCTGAATTCAGTGCGCTTCCAGACTACAAAGTCACGGGCGAAGTATAAACACGATTCTGTTTGACTTCCAGGTGGAGATCCTGGCTTCCTTGTTCAGAAGAGGGCGGACGCTGACAGACAGTCTCCACCTCAGAGAGAGCCAGAAGTGGATAGCTTTATCTTTCTCAGGAAAGGGTACCTTGGTGATTCATCTTTTTCTTCTCAACTATAAATCTCTTTTAGCTTTCAGAATGGACACTGCATCCAAATTAAAATTGCAGAAAAAGTAAAGAAACTGGAAGGCAGCTCGAGTTTTACTGGTCTCTGGCTGGTAATCAGACACAGATGGGCAGGAACCAGGTACTGAAGCTGAGAGCTGTGGGGGGTCGGCTAGTGGGTGTGACTTTGGAGAGAGGAATTTCCCAACCTCCATTCTGATTTCAACCATAATAGAGGCAGGAGTTTGCAAAGGTGCGGGGATTTACTACTGAGCAAGGAGCTTCTGTCCAAATCCCTTCAAACTAAATTTTTATCAACTCCCTGTGTAAGTTTTATTGTTGTTGTTTGGGAGATTCGAGGGTCGTTTGTTGTTTGTTTGTCCCAAGACTCTCTCACGCATTTCAAAAACACGGTTTGGAAGAGAAAAGATGAAAGTCAAAACCAAACCAGGGGTTACACCGTAGATTAGCCCCAGCCCAGCATGCCATAGAAGTTCCTTCAGAGTCCCCTGACTGGACAATTAGAATTCATTCAATGAGATACTAGTGGTCAGACCTGCACACTCCAAGGCAGACACCCTCTCCTTCCTTCCTCTCTCCTTCTCCCTCTCTCCCTCTCTCCCTCTCCCCCCCTTCACTGGGTATTGAAACCAGGTCCTGTTTCATATGGTGTACCTACCATACACCCTAGCTCCAACCTTCTGGTATCTTCCCATGCTGCTTCTTAACTGGGCAAAAAGCCACATCTCTGTGCTACCCCTCCCCCACCCCTTCACATTCTCACTAGGTTTACACTGCTCAATCATCCTCTATCCCAAGGCCCTGAAATCATTCAAGGTGCCAGAGGCTGGACTGAGGGTAAGTGGGAAATCAAGACCAAGCTATTAAGTCCATGTCTCCTTGAGATGTAACGTAAAAGGTGCTGTGTTGTGACTGCATTAACTAGGAGTCGAGTTGGTGGTCAGCTGGTAGCTGCAGAGAGCCCCCCCACCCCCCCACCTTGAGCTTCATCTGCTAGAAAAACCCCTCAGCTATGTGCATCAGCTGGGATTAGGAAGGAGAGCAAGCACTAAGGAAAAAAGAAAGAATTTTCAAAGACAACCAAACAACCACAACAGGATAAATAATCCTGAATTATAAATGGGAACGCTCCTGTTGGCAGAGACTGAAAGGTATATGTTCAGGAGAATTAGTCCCTGAAAGATGCGTTCTCTAACATCAGAAATAAAACAAGGCTTTCCTTCCATGTTCTCCAGACAAAATTTTAGGAGCACAGTGGGGGTAGGGGTTAGGGGATGAACTTGGTCTGTATAGGTCCAGGGTTTCCTCATCAATGCATTAATTTCCTGCCGGAAGTTAGGTGGCACAATCGTCCTCATCTTCTGTCATCTTTAGAAGCCTAATGTCGCTGAGTAACGAATCATAGTCTATTTAATTTTGAACCGCTGCAAGAGGCAAACGCTGGGAGAGCACATTCCTCTCACTCTGAAACTTTGGCTTTGTATCACACAGAGGCAAGCCAATTGCTTCTAATACCCCCCCACCCCTTTTAAAAACTGTGTGTCAGAATACTTTAAAGTCAGCCACTCTGCTAAACTTTACTTCACACTGTACACAAAGAAGCCGGTCACCCCGGGAACTAATATTCACCTAACAGTCCCCTGCTACTCTGAGATCCAAGTTACGTTAAGTGAAGAAAAGCTGTGTTCTTCCTACACAGCTCTTGCTAAGAGTCCAGGGTCTGGCCTGGTGTTTCTCGAGACCATATGTTAAATGATAACTTCACTGACCTCTCAGTGTGAGGCCGTTGAGGGCAGGCATCTAAAGGATGCAGGAGTGGCCTGGAAGGTTAACTGGGGCTAAGATCTCTGCTGCCCAGGGGCTGCTTCACAAATGAGAAGTTACAACAGACCTCCTCCTCTGTAAAGACCTAGCAAGTTAATAACTGTCACTCCCGGGAGATTAGGCTGAGGTACATTTAAATAGAAAATCAATATCAGTGGGTGAGCCAGCAAGAGAAGATTTTTAAAAAGGGGTTGCCAGGGGGGAAGTGAAATGTCCCTTTAAGAAGTCCTGTTCATTTGGTAGCACTTAAGGTTTTAGACTCAACTCCAGGACAAAGGAGGTGAAAGAAGCAGGTAAAGTGGAAATCTCCCAAGTGCAGCCATTGACTTCAGTAGGTCACTGAGGTTGGGTAAGAGCCAACCCTGTCGGTCATTCACCTTAAGTTGTCCTAGAACTTGAAGTTGCAACACAGAGCAGAGGTGAGTGGAGTGGAGAGAGGAAGAATAACATCCAATTCTTTGCCTGTTACTCCATACCTGCCTTTGAAATGGCCTGAGAGTGCCTCCCTCTTACCAACCTCACTTCCCTGACCCACATTTCCCCTCCTTAGCTCCTCACCTGTTCCTCTTCAGAACCCATGATGTAAACATGCAAAAGATAAGGAGGGAGAGGGAAAGAAACCATGCGCACCTCCCCACCAGAGGCTGAGCTGTCTCTCCTACCCACAGCTCCCAGCAGCCTGGGTCACTCCACCAGCACCCGCTCCCACAGCAACCTTTAGTGAAGTGTTTCTCAATGGGTGGGCTGTGACCCCATTGGGGATAGCATGACCCTTTCACAGGGGTCACCAAAGACCCTTGGAAAACACAGATGTTGATAGTAAAATTGACAACAGTAGCAAAATCAGTTATAAAGTAGCATCAAATAAACAAGGGTGGCCATAGCACAAAGAACTATAGAAAGGGGTCACAGCATTAGGAAGGTTGAAAACCACTGCTCTAAATGTCAAAACTCAGATTTTCAAAAGCACTTTGTCATTCAGTTCATTTCAGAAGGGACCTTTACTCTGGTGAGAGTTCCTTCTTTATCCATGGCCAATCCATCCGAGGAACCATGCTAAGTGGGAAGTCCTCAACCGTCCCAAGGTTTGATAACAGTATAAACTTCTCAAAATACAGTGCTGAATACAGTGGGGCTCTCCTGTAACCCCATCATTCGGGCAGGAGGATTACAGAATATTCAAGTCCAGCCTGGTCTACCAGCAAATTCCAGACCAGCTAGGACTACATAGTAAGACCTTGTGTCACAAAACAAGCAAACAAAACAAAATAAAGTCTGTGTGCTTGGTCTCCAGAGGCTTCTGGCCTGTTCTTGACGTTATTATATAATAAAGCTTTCTTTATAAGATTGTTTTTTGACTGGGTATTTGACATTAGGAGAGTCAGGGCCAACCATATTTACCTTCACAGTTTTAGACCATTCATCTCTAGAAGGAGTGTGTGTCTCTTTTGGACCACTAGGCATTGTGGAGAGAGCCAGGAAGTACAAAGCCGTGTTCTCCTCCGGCCCATCCATAAATGTCGATGGCCAGGCTGGCAAGCGGAGTGCTGCCCTCCGAGGCAGCTAAGCCTGTGGTCTCTGCCCAGGCCAGGTTTCTGGAGGCACCGGACCTCCCTAGGGAACTGAGCCTAGAACTATGGTTGAGCATAAGTGCCTCACTGTCCCCTTTCCCTGAAGCCCTTTTGGAGAGCTTCCATTCCCAGGCCGGGCTGAGGCGGCTTCCCGCTCTGTCAACACGGCAGCTGTCTCGGCTTCCCTCTCCCGAGGTAAATAGGTGCTTTGTGAGGCCGAGGTCTGAGGCGATGCTGCTCCTGCTGCTGCAGGTGGCCAGCAGGTGGGAGGCTGTCAGGTCTGAGCGCTGCCTCACAGCTTAGCTACTGACGTGCTTCCCCGTATCCCCTGATGTCTGCCCCATTTGTACAGACAGAGGGATGTCAGTGGTACAAAAACCACAAAGAATTCCCTCCACGCGTGCATAGATTTTCTAAACTTCCCTCCCAGGATAGGAATGACCATGAATTGCAGATACTAATTGGCTGGGGTTTGTTTACTTGTTTGTTTCTATCTAGCCGCTTAGTTCTTTCTCTTCTTTAGGGAAGGGATGCTTTCAGGAATAGATTTGAAAGTCAACTCTTAAAAAAGAACTTAAGGGGCCAGAGCACTTACTGCTCCTGCAGAGAACTCAGGTTCAGGGTGGTTCGCTCTCACAGCAGCTTACCGCCATATAAAACCCCAGTCCTAAGGACCCCAGTCACCAGGCACACATGTACACACAATGCACATACACCCATGCAGTCAAAGCATTCATATGCATAAGATAAAGATGAGTATGTTATATTTTAAAGATGTTTGAGCAGTCTATCACAATGCTAGCCATTGGGCACTTAGCGCACTCTTACCACAATGCTCTCACTGTCACAGATGTGTAAGTAAACACGGGCTAAGGCCTCAGGCAGACTTACAGCCGGAAGCTTGCTACTGTGCTACTGGTTCCACCAAAGGAGCCTCCCTCGGCAGGCACCCTCTCTGAGCGGCCCAAACCCTCACAGCACAACAGAAAGTACATTTGAAGGTGCCTTAACTGTCAGCATGGTTTTTCCTCCCTCGTTCTTCTATATATAATTTGAAAATATGGGTGTGTGTGTGTGTGTGTGTGTGTGTGTGTGTGTGTGCGTGCGCGCGCGCGCGCGCGCGCATGACATGTAGGTATACGTAAGTGTGGAGACTTGAAACCTCAAAGCCCATACCTTTTCCAGCAAAGTCATACCTTCTAAGTCTCTCCATATACCAAACTAGGAGTCAGGTATTCAAATGCCAGAGACTATAGGCGACACCTGTCATTCAAACCATCACCACAGAGATGAAAGAATGCAGAGGTCTCAAGGTGGTTTTTAAACCTTTAAACTTTTAACAGTCTTCCTGTGCTGTCCACTTCATAGCTGCCTCCCACCTCTGGGGGTGACCAACCAGTGTCCCATTCCTTTCCTAACACCCATGTATTACAGCTAACAACACAGCCCTCTGTGTACACAATCAGCTCATGGGCTACTGGTATGATACATATAATACACACACACACACACACACACACACACACACACACACACACACACACACACAACCTCTGAAGGAGACAGGATCACATGTGGTGTATTGATATGTGTGAAGGAAAACATTCATACATATAAAATAGATTTCACGTAAGAGAGAAAACATTTGGTATTTGTCAGGGACGGCGGCAATTGTCTGTCTTGCTCACGGTTGCCTCGTGCCCCCACGCAGACTGAGGTACTTAGCACCGAGCTGATCCTCAAAAGCCATTTGTTGAAATAAGGAAAATGATTGAATTGCCAAGCAAAATGAGGTGGCTCAGTATTCAAGTGCCAAGTCAAGGGCTACTCACAAGGAGCCTGAGACATCAAGGACAACTTAAAAGGCCACAGAGGGAGCCAGTGAAATTAGTTCTTGGAGGTCTCCAGCTTGAGGACTGCATCTTGTCCCATGGATGTGGGAGTTTCGAGTTGCTCATCGCACTCAGAGCTGGCTGGCTCTGGGATCCCTGCCAGAAAGCCAGTGAGCAGCCATTGCCACAGAGCACAGGAGCGGCTGAGCTGCCATCATTGCCAGACCCAGTTATAACAGCCTCCCATGCAGGCTCAGCCCCTTCTCCCCCCTCGAAGTCCTGTGAACCTCCTTTGGGCTGGGGTACTAGAAATCATTCAACCTGAGAGCAAGGAAGATCCCGGGCAGCCCCTCCAAAGCCTGTACAACAAACCTCGCCTCAGAGAACCAGTCTTCGCAGTAAGCCCATCTTCCTAGAGCTTTTCCCTGCTTCGACCAACCCGCAGGGTACATATCAAAGTCTCCTGAGACTTCATTGTTCAGTCCCTTCTTCATCCTCGCGTGGTGTGACAAATGTGTTTCTCACAAAAGCAGAGGATTGGGGGAGACACTGAGGGTTAGTCACAGTAAAATCTTCCCTATTCAGACACTGACAAAGTACAGGAGATCTTTATCGCTGTCAGTCCCTGCGACAGAAATTTCATGACCTTGACTAGTCACCTTGACAGTGACAGTCTTTGTCGTCTTCATGGAGCCTAGGCTACAGCATTTGCTTGGAAAAGTGAGCTAACCGGTACGCGATGCCTCCCAAAGGAGTGGAGGCATACCTCAAGGAATGGATCGACATGCGAATAAAGACGAAGTGTTTAAACTGTTGTGTTCCTGAAGGTGAATGTCTTCAAATGATTGGAGTTTAGAGTCTAAAATCGAAGTAGTGCGAAGTGGCTAACAGCGAGGAAAGTATGAAGTTTGAGGACCGTTGTTTAAAACAAAACAAAGCATTTCCCATGTGATTTCTATCTTCAATGCCTGTCAACATCCTAGTAATTAGAACACTAGTAATTCTAGAAAGCAGATCTGCTTAGGGACATGCCTTCAGGTTGCGGATGCTTTCAACTAAGCAGTCACCAGACAACCTTTTGTGACCTTCTCCTATACTTGCAGTTACTTATGTTTTATTCTACTAGGTAGCCACCAGTTAAGGTATATTTAGGGTTTCTATCTACAAAAAAATGAGTCACTACAATATTTTGTACAGGAAAATCATTTGTATGAAAACCATTGTGCTATAAAAAGTAACTGAAATACATCTAGATAAGAAAAATATAAAATATTTATGAAACTGTTATATGTAAAATATGTAAAAAAAAAACCTACAGATTCACATTTAACCTTTGGAATACATTAGTGGCAACTTACCATAGAATAGTCATCAGGTACAACAGGAAATAAGAGGTACAGTGCCTTTGGGGGGATCTCAGGGTGATAAAGACAGCTGTGCACATGGCACCCCTCCACAGTGGCTAGAAATGATGAGTACAAGATGAAGAGACTTCACAATGCACCATGTGAAGAGAGACCTCACAATGCACCATGTGAAGAGAGACCTCACAGTGCACCATGTGAGGAAAGACCTCACAGTGCACCATGGGAAGAGAGACCTCACAGTGCACCATGGGAAGAGAGACCTCACAGTGCACCATGGGAAGAGAGACCTCACAGTGCACCATGGGAAGAGAGACCTCACAGTGCACCATGGGAAGAGAGACCTCACAGTGCACCATGGGAAGAGAGACCTCACAGTGCACCATGGGAAGAGAGACCTCACAGTGCACCATGGGAAGAGAGACCTCACAGTGCACCATGGGAAGAGAGACCTCACAGTGCACCATGGGAAGAGAGACCTCACAGTGCACCATGGGAAGAGAGACCTCACAGTGCACCATGGGAAGAGAGACCTCACAGTGCACCATGGGAAGAGAGACCTCACAGTGCACCATGGGAAGAGAGACCTCACAGTGCACCATGGGAAGAGAGACCTCACAGTGCACCATGGGAAGAGAGACCTCACAGTGCACCATGGGAAGAGAGACCTCACAGTACATCATGGCAAGAGAGAACTCACAGTGCACCATGAGAGGAGAGACCTCACAGTGCACCATGGGAAGAGAGACCTCACAGTGCACCATGGGAAGAGAGACCTCACAGTGCACCATGGGAAGAGAGACCTCACAGTGCACTATGGGAGGATAGAGATAAGTGAGAACATTCTGTATACTAAGAATCCAGTCACAGCTTTATCAAGAAAGCAGAATCTTTCTTGACATGGCCTTGGGAGATAAGTAAACATTTTAATATTTTTTATCTGTTGTTACTTTTAAGCAGTACATCATTGAGTAGTCCAGGCTGACCTAGAACTCTCAATCTTCAAGGAGTTTCAGCTTCCTCTGTGTGCTGGGATTACAGGCATGTGCTCCCACACTGGGTTTTTAACAAACTTCTGGTTGTAAGAAGGAGAAAAGCATGACTCTGTGAACAACTATCTTTATAGAAATGGAAGACTAGAGAGGGAGGGAGCAGCAGGCCCAGCACCTCCTACTTTACTGCAGCCGTCGGTTTTCCCTGTCTTTGCTTCCACTTAGAGGAACCTTAGGGTCCACAGTAGCAGTTCAGGTATTGTATCCATTCCAAAGGACAAGTCCCTTGAATGACAACATACAGCGTTTAGCACTAGACTCCTCTTGGTAGCATTTTGGTTCAGTGTCCAAGATTGGGCCATACAGAGTTACTCAGAGGAATTAGATTGGCCTGCCCATTTATCATAATGGAAAGGATTTGGGGAGTCACCACAAGACACAAAGACACCTTGAAATTAACTAGGCAGACAGGCAGAGTTGGGCAATGCCATGAGAAGCAAAATTATCAAAGGCAAGGTAGAAATTTTCAGACGAAGAAAGGGGAATCTGAGCTAGCTAAACAGGAGGGGAGAAGTGGAAAGAGGACAGAGATTGGGAAACAGCAGTAAGAAGCATCATTTACTTGGTTTTTGTGATCCAGACCTTGCATCCTGACATTTACATATATCCCGTGTTTTATTCTCACC
The DNA here is from genome assembly GCF_021556685.1 of Rattus norvegicus. Lineage (NCBI taxonomy): Eukaryota > Metazoa > Chordata > Mammalia > Rodentia > Muridae > Rattus > Rattus norvegicus. The sequence continues at coordinate 42,958,587 of NC_141552.1, forward strand.
ATGACTTCTTGTGTGAGATGGTGGAGTTACTTCCTTTCTAAGAATGACTGGAACTGAAGCAGGTGGAGATCTAGGAGCCCCTTCATGCTTATCTCCAGTAACTGTACAACTGGATCTGGTTATGTCCCGACTGATTTTAAAATTCGAATGTCAAGGGACAATGGAATCTAACTCAGCAGAAACACAATATGTAAAGGAAAGCCTTTAAAATGAAAGCTGGGAGACAGTTGGGCCTAGACTGTAAAGGAATTTAATAACAATGCAAGGAGTCTTGGCTTTGTTCTGTGGGCCAGAGAAGATATTGAAAATCTTTCTGGCTGAAAAAGGCCAATATTAAGATACAGAGTGAGGAGTGTCTTCCAACATTTAGGATAGATTGTGATGGGAAAACTTGGCCTACAAGACAATAGCAAGACTCTGGGGAATTATGGAGGGCTTGAATTAAGTCAATGACGCTAGAGACTAGGGGAACAGACGATCCACTTTCCGAGAATCTGGTAGCTGGATGTAGGCTCGGAAGATGAAGGAAAAGGACAATGGAAGGTGACTCGGTGCTCTGAAACCTTGGACGCTGAGCAAAGGGTGGCAAGCTTCTTGTTAGAAGTCAAGGGGAGGAGCTGCTTAGCTGGTACCAGGAAAGGCAGGACACAGCCCAGAGTACCCTCAGACTGTTCTAGAAGAGAGTCTGGATGCTCGGAACAAGGTGAGAAAGCTGAAGAAAAAAGACAATTGCCAGCACTGCCAAGGCAGCGACATCACACAGGTCAACAGTGGAACCAACTCACTCTTCAATTTCTTTTCCTCAGTCCCTTGGTAACTGCAGTATTGAAAATGCACTAAAACATGCAGAGAACACTGACTTTCAATAAGACCATTTTGTTACCTGTCAATAAAAGTTTGGACTACAGGAGTTTCCCACAAGGAACTCTAAGTATAGAAATCCCGAGAGTCATAAAATTAAGTTGGTGAAGAGAATAGCTTTAAAAAAATCTCTCCTTTCAAAACAGTTGCCCTCAAAAGCCCTTTTTAATAATCCCTCTTGGGTTGGAGAGACGGCTTAGTGGTCAAAAGTTCTTCTGGCTGACTCATTCGAACCAGAGTTTGGATGCCATCACTTATGCTGGGTGGCTTGCAACCACTGTAACCCCTGCTCAAAGGGTTCTGATGCCTTCTTCTATCTTCTGAGGCCACCAGCACACAGATGTAAACATATATTCATGTAGACACACCCATACATACAGATCCACACAAGCGCATTTATAAGTAAAAGATTTAAAACTCTTTTAATTCTTTTAAATATGCCTTCATTTGGAAATGCTCACCTAAAACCATTGGTAGGTATTCGTGTTCATATATTAAAATGTTGTTAAATAAGACCATATTTGTATTACAATTTTATTTGTCCTGATTTCCTTGCCTGTTCTGATCAGTATTAGGAAATCTACAATTTTACTATCGTGATTCCTAACTTTTAACTTGGCCCAGAAACCAATCAATGAGTTTTTGCTGATTGTACAGTATCCTAATGAAGTGACAAAGTTATTTATACCTTGTGTTAACATGCATATTATATGGGTTTCCTATATCTGAGTAACAAATGACCACAAATCCAACAGCTCGAATTGCCCATCTATTGGCACAGAGTTCTGTATGCCAGGCCCCGGTGGCACGACCGAAACCCTTCTCAGCAAACAGAGGCTACAATCAAGTTATTGGCCTTGCTGAGTCTGACAGCTCTAGGGGAAAATCCAACTCCATGTTTCTAACTGCTGCTAGTAAAATTATCTTCTCTACAGCCTGAGGCTAAAGTCTACCCTGTCTTGCCAAAGGCGGTTCCTCCCACAACCCACAGCCCTGTTCACATAGTCCCCTCGGCAGTTCACAATGTTGGGATGTTAATGCTTGCTTAGGCCAACCAGACATATCATTACAATGCCTTCGCTTATAGCTATCAAAGGAAACATTTTGCATTTAAAAAATGTGATTAGATTATATCATCCGGATAATCACCCCTCCCCCTTCCATCAACTTATCAATAAGCCATATGAGCTAACACATATACACAAGAAAAGAAAGCAAGCAAAGATCGAGGACCTACTTCGAATTCCACCTACTACATGGGCCAGGAGCTTTTTGGCAGCTACGAACAGTCACTTTTATGCAGTGCTTCTATTGTTAGAAAAGCTGTCTTAAATTTCTAGTCAATTTTGAGTAACTCATCCCCTGTTCTCACAGGTAACTTGGCTGCCGTCCACTCTGCCCCCTGCTTGCTGTTTCTTTCTCCCTTTGCTTCTTCATTCATCTTTCTCCATCTATCTCTATGCTCCTCTTTTGCTGTCTTCCAGTAAAGATGTTGCCATTTTGTATGCATGTGCTTGGCAACTTGGTATAATGTTACTTCCCTTTCGGTAGTGCCAGCCATTCAAACCTCAAAGCTAACAAGCAATAATCATGCCTCATGTGTTGTGGATGAGGACGGATAGGGTGATTACTCCGCGGTACAGGTGAAGATTGTATTAGGGTTCCCGTTGCTGCGAAGAGACACCATGACCATGGCAACACTTATAAAGGCAAACATTTAATTGGGGCTGGCTTACAGTTTCAGAGGTTCAGTCCCTTATCATCACAGTAGCAAGCATGACAGCATGCAGGCAGACATGGTGCTGGAGAGGGGGCATAGAGTTTTGCAATAGGATTCAAAAGCAAGCAGGAGATACTGGCATCCTCAGGCAACTAGGAGGAAGCTCTCTTTCGTAATGGGTGGAGCTTGAGCATAGGAAGAGACCTCCAATACCAACACCCACAATGGCACACTTCCTCCAACAAGGCCATACCTCCGAACAGTACCACTCCTTATGGGTCAAACACATCCTTGTTAAGTTCCAAAAAGAAGTGGAGCTGGCTATGGAGGTAAGTGCACTTGATTCCAGCACTCAGGAGACAGACGAATCTGAGTTCAAAGCCAGCCTGGTCTATACAGCAAGTTCCAGGACAGCCAGGGCTAAACAGAAAAATTCTGTCTGGAAAAATCAGAAGAAACTTGGAAGGGGAGGAGGAGGGGGAGGAGGAGGAAGAGGAGGAGGAAGAGGAGGAGGAAGAGGAGGAAAAGTTGTTGCATTGAGAATGTTTTCTAAATCACTTGGTGAATAAAGAAATTAGACATCTTGGATCCACTGGTGGTATGCTGTCTTCTGATTCAGCTTACAAATTCTCAGGGGATTTTTTTTTCAAAATCCCTTTCAATGTCAGAATACCTTTTCCTCCATTAATGGTCTCTTCTGCAATCAAGGGTGGATTAAGGAATGATAGCCTCCCGATGAAGCCATTGGTGACTTTAAGGTTGGACAGAATGTGTTAGGGGTGGGGAGGCACGAGGTTCTTAACTAATCAAACTGATTTGTTTTAGACATGATCTCCCTGTGTATCTTTGGTGGCCTGAACTCACTATGCCAAGCATGTAGTACTTACACTTGCCATGATTCCCCTGCCTCAGTCTTTCCATTACTAGGAGTACAGGTACTCATCGCTACAGGTCTTTTAGATGAAAAAACTCAAAAAGAGTTCTAAGAAAGGACAGTCTTAACTGTGGAGTGAGGAGAAACCGAGTCACCAGCCCCTGAACTAAAAGGGAGCACAAATGCCAGAGTTCTCATGTGACAAGTGATAGAGATGAGGCTCAACTGGGCATCCATGTTCCTACTTTCAATCCCAATGTGGAGACTGAGGCAGGAGGATGGCTAGTTCAAGATCATCCTAGGCTATGTAGTGAAATGTCTTTAAAAATGTAAAAACTAAATGACTCTCAAAGACTCAGGGAAGAATGGGCAAAAAAACAAAACAAAACAAAACAAAAAACAGAGGTTGGGACGGATCAGATCAAAACAGTATAATCTGGGCATGATAGGAACAACAAACTCATGAACTCACAGCTGCTGCAATTACTATACAAGACCTGCACAAGATTAAGCCAGCCAATGTTCTAGCAGGGATAGGGGCAAGACATACAAGACCCCACCTCTAACTGAGGGGCTATTGACATTTGATGGTGTCTAAGGGAAAGACTTCTATGGGAATGATTACTAGTACACTGAAATTTATTTCTTTTTATTGTTTAGAGTGGTAAATATACTTACGTGTTTGAGATTCTTCAATATGAGTGTAGTATGAATATTTTAATAAACCCTAGCATGGAGTTCCTTCCCACCTTAGACCATTTATGTTCCAGATGAAAGATACACATATGCACACACACACACACCATAGTCTTTGTATTTTAATCTGCGTTAAGCAGCACAATAGCTAGGCCACCACCTCACCTCCGAGTTGTTAGATTTGCTTTCCTACCAACAACTCCAAGCTACCACTTACAAGTTTTCTGTGCTCCACCTTGGCTGCTCTTAACCCAACTGAGCAGCCCTCTGGACCACGTTTTCTTGGTCCTTTTACATGGCAGCTCTCCCTGTCCCTCCTGCCCATTCTTCTTCTACCACTGCTGCTGCCCTCTGCTCCTGCACACTCTCCTAAAAGGTGATGATTCTCCTTCCTCGGGTCCCAAGCCAGGGAAACTTCAATCCCGCCTTCTCTTCTCCCCAGCTATTGGATGCTGGCATTTTTATTTACCAATCAGAATTAACTGGGGTCAGATTCCCAGAGGCTAAGTGCACAATCCAGATCTTGGGGGATTGCACTTAGCATTGAAATAAGAGTAAAAGACAAACTTCAACACATGAGGTCTCTGTATAACAAAACACTTCAATCAAAGCCTTCTTAAATGTGTATTATTTACACAGTTGCATTTAATGGAAAGACATGCAAATTATTTTCTTATAGCAGCATTGCATAATGTAGAAAGGAAAGAATGGGATGTGCTTCCAACCTGGCAGGAAAAGGACTTTTTTTTTTCCTCTTTTAAGCCAGGGACCTCACATTACATCAAAAACAAATATTAATAGCACAATTTCTCTTGTACAGGGGTGGGGAGACTACTCAGAACTCCTTCTTCTAGAGGAATGTAATGGCTAGAGTAGGTTTAAGATTACCAAATTACAATTCTGTCTCAGAATGCACCAAAGTTTTGGAAAGCAACATGTGTTAGTGTGTATAATTAATCCTGAAAAAAATTAACATTAATAAGGCACTTGGAATATACATATATGTTTAGAATAATGAAACAGATACCAAAGACTTGTTTTAAAAAATGATTTCTAAAAAATAATGTATGTAAAGATATGTACATTTTTAGTTGATGTATGTATATATGTATGTATCTATATATACATGCATATGTGTATATGTGCACGCGTGCGCATGCATATACACACACACACACACACACACACACAAACACAACAGCAAACTTTGGCAGATTCCTGAGGGTCCGCACCCCATCCTCTGGCCTGATGTGCCTGCTATGACTTTAAGAGGCATTTTGGGGTTTAGGATGAGCCACTGTGTGCTATGACTTTTCACCCAATGGTTCTGGCGTGCCACCAAACAGAGGTTTGGATGGCATAAGAACATGCCTACACCACATCTACGTTTCCAAGTCTCAGTGAACTCTCCACAAAGTTTTACAAACTATAAACTATCCCACACCTATACATAATGTAACTGACAATCTACAGCTAAACAGTATTTTCCTCCTGGCGCATAAAACTTTAAATGAAATATGAAACACACTGGGTGATAATCTAATATTTCTGTGGCTGATTTGCTTACGGAAAATAATAGATTCAATATCAAACTACTTAAATGAGGTATTTTTATTGAATTTCACTTACGTGTGCTTTGCCAAAGTAAGCATGCTGTGTTTGACGTAGGGTTTCAGGTTCTGCTTAATGACCCCACCCTATTATAGTCAGAAGTCAGCAAAACGTAGGTAGTAGTTTCCCAGTGGCCTGGGTTTAAGCTCCGGCTTTTAAGCTTCATTACATCTTCAGACTGGTGATACAGTTCAGAGGCTGAGCACTCGCCAAGCTTGTGAGAGGTCCTGGGTTTTATCAGCAGCACCTCTATCAAATCAATTAAATACAGTGCACATAACGAGGTGCACACCCAAAATAATCACACTTACTGAGCAAATGATTTATGTCTTAAATGCATAGGAAGATGTAAAGAATGGGACTAGAGGGAAGGCTCAACTGCTAAGAGCCCTTACTACTCATGTGCAGAAACTGACTTGAGTTCTCTACATCCATATCGGATGGTTCACAACAGTCCAGTATCCAGATCCAGAGGATCAGTACATTCTTCTGACCTGTAAGAATACATGCTCTTACACTTACACACACATGCACAGACACAGACACACACTCACACACATACACGCACACACATTCATATACACAACATGATCACACATATACACACATACATATACATACATGTAAACACACTCATATAATGTCACATATACATGCACACTCATATATACCACACAATCACACACACACAAATACATACACATGCACACTCTCACACGTACACACATACACACACATATATACATTCACTTACACCCATACATCCACACACATACATATATGCTGTCATATACACATACATGCAAACACACATGTACACATATACCCTCATATACATACACTCACTCACACATGCACATTCATACACATTCATATGCACTCACACACATTCACACACTCACACACATACACATACTCACATATATGCACACATACACACATGTTCACAATACACACATGCTCACACACATATACACATACACACACATCTATACACATAAGCGCACTCACACACATATACACACATATTCACTTAGACACACACATACACACATACATGCATATGCTCTCATGCACATGCTCACACACACTCAAATATTTTTAGATTTACTTATTTTATGTGCACCGTTGTTGCCTGGTCGCCTGTATATATACTACATATGCATTTGGTACCCAGGGAGCTCAAAAGGAGACACTGGATTCTCCGGAGCTGGAGGCAGAAGTGGTTGTGCCTCATCGTGTGGGGAATGGAAATGGAACAAACTACTAAGTCGTCTCTCCAGCCCCATACAGCATAATTCAAAAATAAAATTAAAAAGGAAAAATCTCCAGGAAAAGTATCTCTAATAAATTATAAACTGTCTGCAGTGGTTTGAGTACGAGTGGCCCCTATAGCCTCATGTGTTTGATTCAAAGTTGGCAGACATTAGGAAATAGTAGGAAGCATGGTCATGATAAAGTAGCTGTGTCCCTGTTGGAGGAGATGTGCTGCTGGGGGTGAGCTTTGAGCTTTCAAAAGCCCTTGCCAGCCCCAGTGGCTGTCTCTGCCTCCTACCTGGATACCAGGATGTGGCCCTCAGCTACTTCTCCAGCATTGTCATCTGCCTTCCACCATGTCCCCCACCATGATGATAACAGACCAACCCTCTGAAACTGTAAGCAGTGTCCCTGTTCAGTGCTGTCTTTTAAAAGAGTTGTTTGGTGTCCCTTCACAGCAACAGAACAGTGACTAAGACACCAAGCATCCTCTAAATATCTAGTAAAGAAAACCAACTGAAACCTCTACAACTAGATAGTTGATGGACTAGCCAATGTTTTATTGCACCAGATAATACTTAGAAAATAAATACACCACTTCTCTAAATAACCTACTTCAGAAAGCACCTTCAGTTCTTTTCTTTTCTTTTTCTTTTTCATCTTCAATGATTAGTTCTCTAAAGTAAAAAAAAAAAAAAGCAACTCTCAGGATAAGTTCAAATATTGACATAGAAATATCAAAAACATTTAATGTATATAAAGGGTTTTTTTTTTTTCAAAATGGAATGGGATCAAGAGTTCAAGGCCAAGCTAGTCTATATATTTTAAAACCTCTTCCCCTGTCCCATGCTGGCCTGCCTAGGAGATTATTTTAGATAAAATCACATAAGCTAACATGGAAACAACAGAAATAAACCTCCCAAAGTCCACTGTCCTCCGAGAGTCTGAGAAATGTTTATCTGAACTATATAGCGAGACAAGTCTACAAACCCACTAGCACTGCTACCATAAGAAAGGCTGGCTGTGAGTGACAGCAGAGACAAAGAGGAACTGGGAGGCTTCTTGTTGCTGTGGGAACATAGATTTATAACTCCATCATGTGCTTCATTAAAAGGTAAGTATGTCCTGCTATGCCCCGGGACTGTAAGCTTGGGAAGTGTGTCTACCCAGGGACATGTGCACTGCTGCTCACAGTGTTCTAGGACCATTCTCATTGGGAAGGCTCTAGGCAGTGTCTTCTCTCCTTCTAAAGTTTCAGCAACAAATCTAAGTTTGGTTCCACCGAAATCCTCCCTGTGGAACTTATGAGATTACTGAGTTTGCTCATAGGATGTGGATGAGGGGTCACTAACAGGAGTTTGGGCAACCCTGAGTCAACCACAATAAAAATCTTCACCCACCAAGAGTAATAGCTTCTCCACAGTCATACTGGAGGAACTCCCTTATTCTCCCCAACAGCCTGTATGCTCCAGTGTCATTGCCCCGCCCTCCCCCGACACACATCAAAACCCACAAGGCCATATTCAATTAGGGCAAAACTATCCATCTGGTTAGAAGGAGTGACTGGATAGTCAGATGAGGGTGTCCTGTTTTTCTCCCATATGAGAGAACATCAGAAAACACGAAGCCCAACCATGAGATCCTACAAGCCTGCAGAGCTCTTCTTATGATAACAATAACAACAGTTGTTCTGCCCAGAGGGTGATGCTGTACACTGGTGAGTCTTTTTGTAACAGTTGCAGCCTCATTCAACCTGGAGGACCACCAACAGGACAGGGAATAAAGTATGATGTAGCTTAAACACTTCTCAGTGGCAACTAGCCATGTGTGGAAAAAGCAGCACGCACTGAGAGCGCAGCACTGGTGAACCTCAAAGGCATGCCACGAAATGCAAGATTTTCAAAGAACAACTTAAAATGGGGAGATACAGAGATGGCTCAGAGGTTAAGAACACTTGTGGAGGGCTGGGGATTTAGCTCAGTGGTAGAGCGCTTACCTAGGAAGCGCAAGGCCCTGGGTTCAGTCCCCAGCTCCGAAAAAAAGAACCAAAACAAAAAAACAAAAAAAAACACTTGTGGAGCTTCCAGAGGACCTGGGTTCAATTCCCAGCACCCACATGGCAGCTCATAATCGTCTGTAACTCCAGTTCCAAGGAATCTACTGTCCCCTCCTGACCTCTGAAGACACCAACCACACACGTGGTATACAAATACACACCCAGGCAGAACATTCATATGCAGAAAATGAATCTAAAAGAAAATAATCTCTAAAAAATACAAATTAATCTACAATCTTGGAAAACAGGCCACTTTTGCCTGAAGCCAAAAATAGGGAAGGAGGAGATTAGAAATAGTGAAAATATGGGGAACTTTGTTCTGTATTTTGAATGTAGCAGTAGCCGCATAGATCCTTATGTTTGTCAGAAACAATTAGGTTTGCAAGGTGAAACAGCAAGTGCATAGCATGGAAGGTAAGATATATTTCTTTTTTTTTTTTTTTTTGGTTCTTTTTTTCGGAGCTGGGGACCGAACCCAGGGCCTTGCGCTTCCTAGGTAAGTGCTCTACCACTGAGCTAAATCCCCAGCCCCCAAAGATATATTTCAATTGAATTGATTTCTTGCAAAATTCATCTTCTAAACACAAGATATTTAAAATATTTTCTTTCCTTTTAGATCCAATTGATAAGATATAATTACCCACTTAAACATACAAAGCCCGGTACCATCCATCCCTTAAGAACATTGATAACAACCTGTAAATACACAGAATGAAATCTTTACGTCAGCCTCCATTGTCCTGCCATGGCTTCTCCAAATATTTTTCAAAAACAGTAATTTTTTCACGTTCTTCAAGAAACATTACCCTCATTAAAAAAGAAAATTCCCATCCAAATATTTTGATCCCTTAAAGAGATCATGGAGACTGTGCTTTGAGGCAGCTCTTGGTTCCATGGGCAGTGAGGCTGAGAATTTCTGAGATGGTTCCTCTTGACAAGTTCCTGCTGCGTTCCAGGGTCAAGCAGAGTCACTGATAAGACATCTCTGTAATATCACACTATTACTGCAGTGCCCTGGCTCTTGCTCTACTCTGTGGAAGCAGGAATGAATGATTTCCCAGGAGAAAATCAGAATGTTGTGGCTGGGAGGGACTTCCAGAAATATCTAGCATGGTGGTTTGCAAAGTCTGCCTTTTCTTTTTGCAGTTTTAAAAAAGATTGTATCGCACACAGAAGCCAAGTGTACAAAACATATTAAAGTCAGCTCCTTTGGTTTAAGAAGAATGGGAGAAACTATAGCCAATTCCACCAGCTTTTAAAATCACCTCAACAATGACCCTGAGATACCTCCAAGTAATCTCCATGGTATCTGGATCCAGTTATAAATCACCGCTAGAATTCAGAAAGAGTGTGTGGTCTTTTTCTTTCATTCCTTTAGTGAGCCAATATCACCCCACCATAGAACCTGTGCTTTGAAGTGTTCCTCCTAGAGGTACTCTCTTGCCCATAATACCCAGAGAGCTACTCTATGAGCCTAGTCAAGGCACTGTGTTGCACACTCGTCTGAAGAGGAAACTTCTTTCTTTGGAAGACCAGTTGTGTCAAATGATGTTTTGCTGGAGCACACAGGTGAAGGGAGGTTTTACTAAAACAGATATGTGAAAGAATGTTTGCCTGAAGCAGACGCAGGCGAAAGGATGTTCCGCTGTAGCAGAACATGTAAAAGGACATGTGATATTTAGGAGAAATAGAAATATAAGCCCACTGTCCGTGGGACTGAGCATTGGTTCACTACACTCCGCCTCACTAGTCTTCACCAATGACATTCATGCATTGTTCACCTTACATTGCTTTGCTGAGCTTCACTGGTGGTGACTTCATAGAGAAAAACTCACCAAAGAACTGTGAGGTTCCTGCGGCTTCATGCCACTTTGGCAGAGCTGGGTGGTTGGTGAGCCTTGTGGTTTCTTCTGGATTGAACTGCAGTTGCTGATTCGTGTGTGGTGTCTGCCAAGTGGACTGTTTTGTAGCTGCTGATTCGTGTGTGGTGTTTCCCACTCGACCGAACTGCTGACATCCTGACAACAAAGATTGAAATCGCCCTCAAAGAACCATTTCTAAACAGGTCCACTTCCCCCATGTCTTAATAACTTTTCTCTTTCACTACCTCTGCTGGGTGGGGAACTAGAGGAGAGGTTGAACCCTTACTAAAGTAGGCTGCAAAATTTATGCCTACACCCATCTTCTTCTCAAATAGGCCTATCTGTATTTTATATTCCACTCAGCAGCACGCTTGGTGGCTGTCACCCTCCTCTGTCATCTCCTGTGTACATAAATGGTTGCACTTATGCTTATTATGCCTCTGTCTTTATAAAAAGTGGGACTGTGTTTATTCCTCACAGAATACAGAGATCTTAGAATCATCAGGCACCATGCTGACATGTGATATCTATCATAGAGTTTGTGTTGCTATACAGACACATCATGATCAAGGCAACCCTTATAATAAAGGAAAATGTTTAGTTAGGGCTGGCTTACAGTTTCAGAGGTTCAGTCTGTTATCATCACGGCAAGAAACATGCTGGCATGTAAGCAGACATGATGCTAGAGAAGGAGCTGAGAGGTCTACATCTTGACCCAAAGGCAGCAGCAGGAGACTGACTGACTTGAACATCTGAGACTTCAAAGCCCACCCTCACAGTAAACACACTTCCTCCAACAAGGCCACACCTCCTGAAAGTGCCACTCCTTGTGAGCCAAGCATTCACACACAGGAGTCTACTAGGCTATTCCTAGTCAAACTACCACAGTATATATTGGCAAACTATGTTTTTAAGCTCACGAAACTTAAATGCTCCTGAATTTCAGCTCTCTTGATTCCTTATCTTGTACATTTATCTTTTTCTAGTTTCCTTAGTGTAAGTGTGCATGAGTGTGCATGTGTGTTGTGTGAAGGTCAGAGCACAACTTTTGTGGAGTGATTTTTGTCTTTCCACCTTTACAGAGGTACTGAGACACAACTTAGTTGTCAAGCACACGTAACAAGCGCCTTTACCCACGGGGCCATCTTGCCTTCTACTACTATAAATGATTTTACACAATAAAATCAATTAAGAAACTTCATTTTTCTCCTCTCACAAATAAGTATAAAAAAAACCAATAGGTTCACGCAAGTGAAACTCCTGTTCTCTAGACCATTCCTCATTAAGTGTTTAAAGTTGGACCAAGAGACACTAATCAACACTACAGGTTATATGTACATAAATGTGTATGTTCTTTGTGTCCTATGTTTTCAAAATACATACCAAAATAACTTGACTATATTTTTCTTTTTCCTTAAGTAATTGAAGCATTAACATAAAACCAGTTGGAAGTTGGGGGTTGGTGGGGGGGAAGCCAAGTCATGGTAAACAAGGCATGAAGAGACAGCTCTTTCAGGTCCCAGCACCCATGGCAGGCAGCTCACAAGCACCTATAACTCCAGCTCCAGGAGGATCCAACACCTCTGTTCTCTGAAAGGTACACACACACACACAAACACACACACACACACACACACACACACACGCACACACGTGCGCACGCATACACACTCGAGGCTCATGCATTTAAAATAATAAAAATATATAAAAAACAAACCCCTGTTGAAAGCAAACAAGAATGCCTCACATGTTCGTTCTCACAGGGACACTTAGAACCGCCGTGGAGGCAGGGCTCTGCTCCACATTTCATCCAACAAGTCCTGCGTGGGCCTCTGTGCTCTGTGAGTCTGAGCCTTCCTATTCCCAAGCTGCCCATCCCCATGGGGACCTTGATTTCTCATTGAAAGCAGAAGACACAGTCCTGCCTTAGAGACTAAGGGCTGTTAGTATTTACATCTGCCAAGCTGTCTCCCTTGGCTATCTCCCTAGACAAAGTCTTCTATCTCTGAATCTTTGTTCTTACATTAACAACTTCTGAGACCTACTCTGAACATCCTACGCTGGATCTTAGCCAAAAGACTGAGAAGCGACACACTGAACATCCCACCTCAGATTCCCTGAAAGGGGCGGAAGAGGTGAAGTATTTAAGGGCACTTGCTGTTCTTCCACAGGATTCAATTTTAGTCCCCAGCACCCATGTTGGGCAGTTCACAGTGATCTGTAACTCCAGCTCCAGGGCCTCCACAGGCATTTTTAATACACATCCACAGACCCATACATAGATTAAAAAAAAAAGTAAATATTTTTATAAAAATAAACCCTTCTCGGGGTTGGGGATTTAGCTCAGTGGTAGAGCGCTTGCCTAGCAAGCACAAGGCCCTGGGTTCGGTCCCCAGCTCCGAAAAAAAGAAAAAAGGAAAAAAAATAAACCCTTCTCACATTTTTCAACAACCCCCACATACACACACTTGTGGGACTGGAGCTATGGTCTCTCCTTTTTCTATACCAATATCCCTTCCCATTTATGAACTTTAACGTTCGTTCACTGTTTTCTCCTTTCTTATCCAGAATAAAAATTGCCAGCAGCATACAGAGATTGCTTGTTGCCGCTGTTCATTGATAAATTCCAAGTATGCAGACTATGTCTCCTAGAGAGGAGGTCTTTGAATTCCCTGAATTGTGAACCAGTGGACAGTTTCATTCAGCCAGGTTTCCTTGTGTTTTCCATCACATACAGAGAATTTCAATGAGCTGATTGACCTTACTGAGTTAAATGTAAGACACTGGACTCCTCCGGGAGTTAAATGAGATCATGTAACTAAAACGCTGCCTAACATGAGCACCATAAACAACTGTGAACTCCTTTAGGGGTGACAGGTTCGTTCAGGATATATTTCTAGCTCTGTCTTCTGAGTTCTGAGATTTCAGAGCCTTAGAACTGAGTAAGATTCCCCCCACCCATGTGTATTACCACTGTAACCTTACAGACCCGGGGTTTATGTGCCGACTTGGTGGTTCTTGTCTGTAAGAACTTTCTGTCATCCGTAGACTCAGCAATCACGTTGTTCAATTTACCTTCATTCCAAGTCAGCAAAATCCTAATTGCCAGCATCTGACTGACTTCAGGTATCCGACAGTAAAATGTTTCCTGCTGTTTACTCTCATTCCGTGCACAGACAAGCTTCAGATCCAGACCTGCTTTGGAAAGTCTGTTGCTGATGCCTGGCCCTTCGGGGGTAAAAAAAAAAAAGATTTCAAAATGTCACCTTAGCATTCTCACAAACCTGAGCTTCTCAGAGATAATGGGAGACCAGCTTCCTACAGCACGATTACAGATCCTCAGGGGAATTCAGATGACTAGAATTATGTACAAGACACTCAGTGCTTTACGAAACACCAATGCAATGGAGTGTCATAAGATATATAAGTGGAAAATCGTATATATGCTAAACGAGAACAGAACTATAAACTACAATGATTGGTTTTCATCGTCAGCCTGACGAGGATTAGAATCACCTGGGAGACACACCTAGGGAGTCGTGTCTGTAAAATGAAGTTTCCTGAAAAAGAAAGGTCTCCCCTTGAATGTGGGTGGCAGTGCCTGAGAGGATTCTGGCCAGCTAGAATGAACTTGGCAGCAAGTCCCCCATTCCCTTGTCCTTGCTAAGAAGCATTAGCTGACATTCCTGAAGCCAGTCCCCAAGGACTAGTCCCTTATTTGCCCATGAGGCTGACTACCAAGGTCTGGCATCAAAGTATTGAAGTCCAGTAATTAAAACCCCCTTTAGCTAACCTAATTAATAGGCTCAATAAAAATGTAACATCCTGACACACGGTTTCTCCCTTTACCTTTATAAAGCACTGTTTTCCTATGGGACACATCTGTCTCCTCTCTATCCAGAGGCAGTCCTTTGTCCCTCTCCAGGACAAACACCCTTTCCCATTCTCCCATTTCCCTTTCCTTTCTTCCCCATCTACCATCTCCAGTCTTTGTCTCTCACTCCCTTTCCTCTGTTCCCCTGGGGGACAAATCTCCTTTGTGCTGAGAATGTGGTCTTGGGGTCCTGAGTAGATGTTGTCCTCATGGGTCAGTCCAGACAGAATAAGAACGGCAAAGAGAAATTGAGTAGAGCACAACTTTTCATCTCTTTGCTTCTTGACTCCACATGCACTGTGACCAGCTGCCTCATTTATATGCCATCACAGCTAGACTCACTGTTGCCACCTCCCAATGCAACAGGCACAATAACCAACAAAAATATCATTTCTATAAGAACAAGTTCTCCAGCATTTAATTCTGGGAGGGAGTTGTGAGGTAGTGGTGGGGACACTCAAATGTATCCTCCTTTTCTTAGACAAGTCTCCAATTTAAAATGACCTCACCCAACAGAGACAACTTATGATGAAATAAGCCAGATGCATTTAAGGAATCCAGAATTGGAGGGTCATTGTAAGGGCCTGACCCAGGAACCAAAATGCTTTTAGGACTCCAGGAAGTATTATTTTTATCTGTCTTTCTTCAGAAGCTCTCTGATTTTCTCTCCATGACTACCTGCTTACTTTACCTCTCATGGTGCTCTCAAGATGGCTGTCTTGGAGCTGCCTGGTTTGCACTGCACCCTCTGACTTCCAGCCCCTGCAGACACTAACAATGATGCTTCTCAATCAAATCTCAGACTCCTGTGTCAGTTAACTGTGGCCCAGTCTAGTGTCCCAGGAGAGAGACATGGTATGACGGTGATAAATCCTAAGACATTAGAGTTTTTACAAGTACAGAATTCTTCAAAGACTTTCTGCTCTCCAGGTTCATCCAAACTTACGTGGCTTTGAGATGCTTCTGAAGTCTTCTCTTGTTACCTCTCACCTCACCACAGTGGGGAATACAACAGCCCTCAAGTCTAATTAAAATTTCTGCAGTTTCTTCTTCCCAGCTCTTCACTGTGGCTGCCCCAAGCCTAGCAGGGTCTCCATCTCCTTCTGTCTTCATTTTGACATCAAAGAAGGTTGGAATTATCTTCCTTTATTCTCAGTGGATCTCAACCTTCCTAATGCTTCAACCCTTTAGTAGTTCCTCATGGTGTTGTTGACCTTCAACCATAAAATTATTTTTGTTGCCACTTCATTATAACTGTAATTTTGCTACTATTATGAGTTGTAATGTAAATATCTGTGTTTTCCAATGGCCTTAGGTGTCCTCTGTCAAAGGGTCATTCAACTCCCAAAGAGGTTGTGACCCACAGGTTGAAAATCAGTGCTCTTCTGACCCACAGAAGAGACTATTCTAGTCGTTGAAACTATGAAAAATTTATGTATGTTGTGCCCTTCCTCATTCATTAGAAAGAAAGACAAAGAAAGAATAAGAAGACCTCAAAACAATGTAAGGATGAAGGTCATGGTGGAAAATGTGGCAGCACACAAGATAGAATCTCTGAGGCGTGCTAGCATTTGAGGGCGAGATGGCAATATGACACATTATCCAGAAAGCATCAAAGAGGAGCAGAAGCTGCTGGTATTGTGTGGATAAAACATAAAAAGTTCAAGACAGCAAAATGAAATGTAATTGAATAAAATGTTTTCTGAGAATATGACCTGTGACTGGGAGATTGAATTTTCTCTTTGCATATTAAAGAACCCTGTGGTAAAGAAAAACAATTAAGACAGCCTTGGAAAACACGTAAGTGTCAGTACTCTTTCCAAGTTTAAATTGAAAGATGATTTTGGGTTCATTGAATAACAAAATTTAATGAGCCATCTTTTGAATGAGTTAAGTGTAAATTAACCAGAAATACTCATACTTGGCAACCATCTCCTCCATAAAGTAATTTCATTTTGTCAGGGTGTTGCTAATTTAAACAAGATGACCTACCCCACACATGGTATTCTTGCATTGCTAGCAGATTCTTCACAAATGGCATCATAATTTCCAAGAGACATTCCAGAGGACAGACACACAGAGCGACAGAACCCTGACGTGCCCCACATCCATACTCATCCCATTCATCCCTGCACCGCTACTCTTTCACTGAGATGACAGCATCCACAAGGAAGAAAACATTAGTGCTGACGCTAGTGGGGCAAACAATGATGAACTCCGTTCATCTCAGTATCACCATTTCTTCTTCACAGTGTTCTCAGACATCTGGAATTATTGCGGTGTCTTTACTTCTGTGTCGCACACCCATCTTGCCCTTTGCTTTGTGTGGAGTGACCACTAACAGGACTGGCGACGGCACATGACTGAGTCAGGCAGTCAAGTGTGAAGGAATGCAGCTGAAACTGACGATCTTTTCTCCAGACGCTGGGACAGTTAGTGAGCAGAGGTGACACATTTCATGAATAGGTCCTTTGCTAACAGCCATGGCAAAGCAGAAGAGAGGAAATCAATGGCCAAGCAGGTCCTGGGTGTTTCTGGTGTGCCCAGTGCACAACCAACTCTCTTCAAGGCACTGACAAAAGGACTCAAAAGAGAAGCCAAACGAAAAGGAGGAAGAGACGGGAGAGGAAGAGGACGGTGAAGAAGGAGTAGGGTTGGGGATTTAGCTCAGTGGTAGAGCACTTGCCTAGAAAGTGCAAGGCCCTGGGTTCGGTCCCCAGCTCCGAAAAAAAAGAAAAAAAAAGGAGTGGTGAGGGAGAGTCTCTGACTGTGTTCATCAGAGAATGTTAAGAATAGAATTTATTGAGGGAATCAGACAGGCTCGTTAGCATTCTAGGACTGAGTTAAGAATCTACAGAGACGTAGACTCATCTAGTCCTTGTAATCTATCGGTGGACCGCTGTTATTCTCTTTGCTTTAATGGCCTGACCTAACAATGGCGGCATGGGTTTCTCTCCTCTTGGTCTTTTCTCCTTTGGAGACCAGTCATTTCAAGCTCAGAAGTTCTAAAACTTGTTGAAAAACTCAAAATGTAGGGAAGGTCACCAGCAAGTCATAGTTAATAGCCATGGACCCCACACAACTGCAACAGTGACACTGGGGTCTAAGGTCACCTAAGGTTCAAGCCTTCCTGAGTCTTTAGCTCTTAGGGGTTGTTGGGTTGCTGTGCTGTTCAGGTGAAGCTGTGATGCTGAATGACTGGGGAGGCCCTAGGTTAGTGTAATCTTCCATAGTGGATGTGGACATTTTCAGAGTCAGGCGGAGCAAGCAGGCCCCTGGGAAGGATCCCAGAACTCTGGCTTTGAGCATGTAAGAGGAAGAATTCTAATCCCTTGGACACTCCTCTGCCTCAGGATGCCTCCTTACCCTCAGGATGGTGTGATGGTTAATCTCGACTACAAACTAACTGTAGAAACAAATCTCTCCCTGTTCCTATGAGGGATTCTTTACATTGGACTAATTGAGATGGGGAGACCCTCCCCATATGTGAGCATCACACATCACTCCACAAATCAAGGTTCTGCATAGAATAAAAGTAGGAAGTATGGCTGGAGACATGGCTCAGTGGTTAACAGCACTTACTGCTCTTGCAGAAGACATGGCTTTATTCCCAGCACCCACACAGTGGCTTATATCCTTATATAACTCCAGTTTCCGAGCATCCGAGGCCCTCTTCTGACTTTCTTGGGCACCAAACACATATGTTGTACACACAGATGTAGGACAAACAGAAAATAAGCTAGATCCATCTGGAAAAGATACATTTAAAGCAGAAAGTAAAGTACAAGCATTCACCTCGCCTTCCTGACTCTAGACACAATGTGACCAGCACCCTTAGTTCTTGTCTGACCTTCCATGCCCTGATGCATTGTGTCTCCTGACCTGCAAGCTAAACTACATCACCCATCCCTCCCTTTCTTCCTTCCTTCCTTCCTACTTTGAGACAAGCAACTAATTCTAATGCAGATTCCTGATAATCAGTGAAAATATAACCATGATAAAGAGACTGGCCGTGAATCGGATGAGACAGACCCACCCAATCCTGAAGAGCCAGCAGGGCTTCGTATGTAGCTCCTCTCTGTTCGTGTTACTCTCGTGTTGCTCTTATTATTGGTTTCCCTTTTTGTCATCCTTGAACATTAACACCTCACTTAAATTTGCTGTTTGCCTTTCTTAGAGTTGTTACTGAGAAAACCAAAATCAGTTATGTGTTGGCATCTCTGTCTCTGAGTCTTGTCTCATGGTGATGAAGTTGGGGATGACATCTTAAAGGTGAGCTTTGAATGTTCCTACTGTTCCCCAGGTGAAAAATCTGTTAATTACTGTGGGGTGTGTGTGTGTGTGTATGTGTGTGTGTGTGTGTGTGTGTGTGTGTGTGTGTACATGAGTGTGTGTGAATTTTAAATAAGAAAAACATTATTGCCCTATCTGTCAAATGAGTTGGTAATAACAATGGGAGAGTCTTGATCATCAATCAATCTCTGTCCTTTCAAATAGTTCTATCTCACCCGCAGATCCCGGCCCGCAGCAGCTCTCTGCTCCCAGACCTGGTGAGAAAGAGACCCAACCGCCTGGTCAGGTGGGCACTCCTGAGGCTGCAGAGCAGAAGAGACCACCAACACTGCTCACCCCTGCCCACATCCCTGGCCCAAGAGGAAACTGTATAAGGCCTCTGGGCTCCCGTGGGGGAGGGCCCAGGAGCGGCAGGACCCCTGCCAGAGACACCGCCGGACCCTGAAGGAAACAGACCGGATAAACAGTTCTCTGCACCCAAATCCCGTGGGAGGGAGAGCTAAACCTTCAGAGAGGCAGACAAGCCTGGGAAACCAGAAGAGACTGCTCCCTGCACACACATCTCAGACGCCAGAGGAAAAAGCCAAAGACCATCTGGAACCCTGGTGCACTGAGGCTCCCAGAAGGGGCGGCACAGGTCTTCCTGGTTGCTGCCGCTGCAGAGAGCCCCTGGGCAGCACCCCACGAGCGAACCTGAGCCTCAGGACCACAGGTAAGACCAAATTTTCTGCTGCAAGAAAGCTGCCTGGTGAACTCAAGACACAGGCCCACAGGAACATCTGAAGAGCTGTAGAGAGGAAAAACTACACACCCGAAAGCAGAACACTCTGTCCCCATAACTGACTGAAAGAGAGGAAAACAGGTCTACAGCACTCCTGACACACAGGCTTATAGGACATTCTAGCCACTGTCAGAAATAGCAGAACAAAGTAACACTAGAGATAATCTGATGGCGAGAGGCAAGCGCAGGAACCCAAGCAACAGAAACCAAGACTACATGCCATCATCGGAGCCCAATTCTCCCACCAAAACAAACATGGAATATCCAAACACACCAGAAAAGCAAGAACTAGTTTCAAAATCATATTTGATCATGATGCTGGAGGACTTCAAGAAAGACATGAACACACTTAGGGAAACACAGGAAAACATTAATAAACAAGTAGAAGCCTACAGAGAGGAATCGCAAAAATCCCTGAAAGAATTCCAGGAAAACACAATCAAACAGTTGAAGGAATTAAAAATGGAAATAGAAGCAATGAAGAAAGAACACATGGAAACAACCCTGGATATAGAAAACCAAAAGAAGAGACAAGGAGCTGTAGATACAAGCTTCACCAACAGAATACAAGAGATGGAAGAGAGAATCTCAGGAGCAGAAGATTCCATAGAAATCATTGACTCAACTGTCAAAGATAATGTAAAGCAGAAAAAGCTACTGGTCCAAAACATACAGGAAATCCAGGATTCAATGAGAAGATCAAACCTAAGGATAATAGGTATAGAAGAGAGTGAAGACTCCCAGCTCAAAGGACCAGTAAATATCTTCAACAAAATCATAGAAGAAAACTTCCCTAACCTAAAAAAAGAGATACCCATAGACATACAGGAAGCCTACAGAACTCCAAATAGATTGGACCAGAAAAGAAACACCTCCCGTCACATAATTGTCAAAACACCAAACGCACAAAATAAAGAAAGAATATTAAAAGCAGTAAGGGAAAAAGGTCAAGTAACATATAAAGGGAGACCTATCAGAATCACACCAGACTTCTCGCCAGAAACTATGAAGGCCAGAAGATCCTGGACTGATGTTATACAGACCCTAAGAGAACACAAATGCCAGCCCAGGTTACTGTATCCAGCAAAACTCTCAATTAACATTGATGGAGAAACCAAGATATTCCATGACAAAACCAAATTTACACAATATCTTTCTACAAATCCAGCACTACAAAGGATAATAAATGGTAAAGCCCAACATAAGGAGGCAAGCTATACCCTAGAAGAAGCAAGAAACTAATCGTCTTGGCAACAAAACAAAGAGAATGAAAGCACACAAACATAACCTCACATCCAAATATGAATATAACGGTAAGCAATAATCACTATTCCTTAATATCTCTCAATATCAATGGCCTCAACTCCCCAATAAAAAGACATAGATTAACAAACTGGATACGCAACAAGGACCCTGCATTCTGCTGCCTACAGGAAACACACCTCAGCGACAAAGACAGACACTACCTCAGAGTGAAAGGCTGGAAAACAACTTTCCAAGCAAATGGTCAGAAGAAGCAAACTGGAGTAGCCATTCTAATATCAAATAAAATCAATTTTCAATTAAAAGTCATCAAAAAAGATAAGGAAGGACACTTCATATTCATCAAAGGAAAAATCAACCAAGATGAACTCTCAATCCTAAATATCTATGCCCCAAATACAAGGGCACCTACATACGTAAAAGAAACCTTACTAAAGCTCAAAACACACATTGCACCTCACACAATAATAGTGGGAGATTTCAACACCCCACTCTCATCAATGGACAGATCATGGAAACAGAAATTAAACAGTGATGTCGACAGACTAAGAGAAGTCATGAGCCAAATGGACTTAACGGATATTTATAGAACATTCTATCCTAAAGCAAAAGGATATACCTTCTTCTCAGCTCCTCATGGTACTTTCTCCAAAATTGACCATATAATTGGTCAAAAAACGGGCCTCAACAGGTACAGAAAGATAGAAATAATCCCATGCGTGCTATCGGACCACCACGGCCTAAAACTGGTCTTCAATAACAATAAGGGAAGAATGCCCACATATACGTGGAAATTGAACAATGCTCTACTCAATGATAACCTGGTCAAGGAAGAAATAAAGAAAGAAATTAAAAACTTTTTAGAATTTAATGAAAATGAAGATACAACATACTCAAACTTATGGGACACAATGAAAGCTGTGCTAAGAGGAAAACTCATAGCGCTGAGTGCCTGCAGAAAGAAACAGGAAAGAGCATATGTCAGCAGCTTGACAGCACACCTAAAAGCTCTAGAACAAAAAGAAGCAAATACACCCAGGAGGAGTAGAAGGCAGGAAATAATCAAACTCAGAGCTGAAATCAACCAAGTAGAAACAAAAAGGACCATAGAAAGAATCAACAGAACCAAAAGTTGGTTCTTTGAGAAAATCAACAAGATAGATAAACCCTTAGCCAGACTAACGAGAGGACACAGAGAGAGTGTCCAAATTAACAAAATCAGAAATGAAAAGGGAGACATAACTACAGATTCAGAGGAAATTCAAAAAATCATCAGATCTTACTATAAAAACCTATATTCAACAAAATTTGAAAATCTTCAGGAAATGGACAATTTCCTAGACAGATACCAGGTATCGAAGTTAAATCAGGAACAGATAAACCAGTTAAACAACCCCATAACTCCTAAGGAAATAGAAGCAGTCATTAAAGGTCTCCCAACCAAAAAGAGCCCAGGTCCAGATGGGTTTAGTGCAGAATTCTATCAAACCTTCATAGAAGACCTCATACCAATATTATCCAAACTATTCCACAAAATTGAAACAGATGGAGCCCTACCGAATTCCTTCTACGAAGCCACAATTACTCTTATACCTAAACCACACAAAGACACAACAGAGAAAGAGAACTTCAGACCAATTTCCCTTATGAATATCGACGCAAAAATACTCAATAAAATTCTGGCAAACCGAATTCAAGAGCACATCAAAACAATCATCCACCATGATCAAGTAGGCTTCATCCCAGGCATGCACGGATGGTTTAATATATGGAAAACCATCAACGTGATCCATTATATAAACAAACTGAAAGAACAGAACCACATGATCATTTCATTAGATGCTGAGAAAGCATTTGACAAAATTCAACACCCCTTCATGATAAAAGTCCTGGAAAGAATAGGAATTCAAGGCCCATACCTAAACATAGTAAAAGCCATATACAGCAAACCAGTTGCTAACATTAAACTAAATGGAGAGAAACTTGAAGCAATCCCACTAAAATCAGGGACTAGACAAGGCTGCCCACTCTCTCCCTACTTATTCAATATAGTTCTTGAAGTTCTAGCCAGAGCAATCAGACAACAAAAGGAGATCAAAGGGATACAGATCGGAAAAGTTAAGGTCAAAATATCACTATTTGCAGATGACATAATAGTATATTTAAGTGATCCCAAAAGTTCCACCAGAGAACTACTAAAGCTGATAAACAACTTCAGCAAAGTGGCTGGGTATAAAATTAACTCAAATAAATCAGTTGCCTTCCTCTATACAAAAGAGAAACAAGCCGAGAAAGAAATTAGGGAAACGACACCCTTCATAATAGACCCAAATAATATAAAGTACCTCGGTGTGACTTTAACCAAGCAAGTAAAAGATCTGTACAATAAGAACTTCAAGACACTGAGGAAAGAAATTGAAGAAGACCTCAGAAGATGGAAAGATCTCCCATGCTCATGGATTGGCAGGATTAATATAGTAAAAATGGCCATTTTACCAAAAGCAATCTACAGATTCAATGCAATCCCCATCAAAATACCAATCCAATTCTTCAAAGAGTTAGACAGAACAATTTGCAAATTCATCTGGAATAACAAAAAACCCAGGATAGCTAAGGCTATCCTCAACAATAAAAGGACTTCAGGGGGAATCACTATCCCTGAACTCAAGCAGTATTACAGAGCAATAGTGACAAAAACTGCATGGTATTGGTACAGAGACAGACAGATAGACCAATGGGATAGAATTGAAGACCCAGAAATGAACCCACACACCTATGGTCACTTGATTTTTGATAAAGGAGCCAAAACCATCCAATGGAAAAAAGATAGCATTTTCAGCAAATGGTGCTGGTTCAAGTGGAGGGCAACATGTAGAAGAATGCAGATCGATCCATGCTTATCACCCTGTACAAAGCTTAAGTCCAAGTGGATCAAGGACCTCCACATCAAACCAGACACACTCAAACTAATAGAAGAAAAACTAGGGAAGCATCTGGAACACATAGGCACTGGAAAAAATTTCCTGAACAAAACACCAATGGCTTATGCTCTAAGATCAAGAATCGACAAATGGGATCTCATCAAACTGCAAAGCTTCTGTAAGGCAAAGGACACTGTGGTTAGGACAAAACGGCAACCAACAGATTGGGGAAAGATCTTTACCAACCCTACAACAGATAGAGGCCTTATATCCAAAATATACAAAGAACTCAAGAAGTTAGACCGCAGGGAAACAAATAACCCTATTAAAAAACGGGGTTCAGAGCTAAACAAAGAATTCACAGCTGAGGAATGCCGAATGGCTGAGAAACACCTAAAGAAATGTTCAACATCTTTAGTCATAAGGGAAATGCAAATCAAAACAACCCTGAGATTTCACCTCACACCAGTGCGATTGGCTAAGATCAAAAACTCAGGTGACAGCAGATGCTGGCGAGGATGTGGAGAAAGAGGAACACTCCTCCATTGTTGGTGGGATTGCAGACTGGTAAAACCATTCTGGAAATCAGTCTGGAGGTTCCTCAGAAAATTGGACATTGAACTGCCTGAGGATCCAGCTATACCTCTCTTGGGCATATACCCAAAAGATGCCTCAACATATAAAAGAGACACGTGCTCCACTATGTTCATCGCAGCCTTATTTATAATAGCCAGAAACTGGAAAGAACCCAGATGCCCTTCAACAGAGGAATGGATACAGAAAATGTGGTACATCTACACAATGGAATATTACTCAGCTATCAAAAACAACGAGTTTATGAAATTCATAGGCAAATGGTTGGAACTGGAAAATATCATCCTGAGTGAGCTAACCCAATCACAGAAAGACATACATGGTATGCACTCATTGATAAGTGGCTATTAGCCCAAATGCTTGAATTACCCTAGATGCCTAGAACAAATGAAACTCAAGACGGATGATCAAAATGTGAATGCTTCACTCCTTCTTTAAATGAGGAAAAAGAATACCCTTGGCAGGGAAGGGAGAGGCAAAGATTAAAACAGAGACTGAAGGAACACCCATTCAGAGCCTGCCCCACATGTGGCCCATACATATACAGCCACCCAATTAGACAAGATGGATGAAGCAAAGAAGTGCAGACCGACAGGAGCCGGATGTAGATCGCTCCTGAGAGACACAGCCAGAATACAGCAAATACAGAGGCGAATGCCAGCAGCAAACCACTGAACTGAGAATAGGTCCCCTATTGAAGGAATCAGAGAAAGAACTGGAAGAGCTTGAAGGGGCTCGAGACCCCAAAAGTACAACAATGCCAAGCAACCAGAGCTTCCAGGGACTAAGCCACTACCTAAAGACTATACATGGACTGACCCTGGACTCTGACCCCATAGGTAGCAATGAATATCCTAGTAAGAGCACCAGTGGAAGGGGAAGCCCTGGGTCCTGCTAAGACTGAACCCCCAGTGAACTAGTCTATGGGGGGAGGGCGGCAATGGGGGGAGGGTTGGGAGGGGAACATCCATAAGGAAGGGGAGGGGGGAGGGGGATGTTTGCCCGGAAACCGGGAAAGGGAATAACACTCGAAATGTATATAAGAAATACTCAAGTTAATAAAAAAAAAAAAAGAAAATAGCCCTTGTACTTTTAATCCTTATAAGTGGTGTGTGCTTGTCCTGGTTGTTCAGCATTCTCATTGATAATTGGTGTTGTAAGACGTTCTAAGCTGTTCTTTACTCATTCTTTCTACTTGATATAAACACAATTGTGGATTTAATTGTAATTTTGAATGGCAAATTAAGGACTGCCATTATGCTTCTTATTCATGCCTCATTGTTTGATGTCTGTTCAAATAATATATCCATTAAAATTATTCAAGTTTACTATATCAAGCATGTATTCTCATTATATACAGTCCTTTACAAATACATACCATATTTTATCCAAGACTTTGCTTTTTCCTCTGACATATTTACCACTATCTATAAAAATGTAAATACTTATTTTTGATGAAATTCAATTGGTATTAATTATAATCACCTTATTGAATAATTTTTGTAACAATAAGATTTTTCTTATGTTTACATTTGAAACTTTTATGTTTGATCTTCTTACATTTATCTTTGTAGGCAAATATTAAGATAAATTATATTTACACATATGTCTAATGAATATGAAAAATGCATTGGGATCCATTTCTTAAAATATCTGCTGCTGAAAGAAATTTTTCCCTCTGAATTTTTTTGACTATTTTTCACAAAAATAAATCGACACTATGTAAATAAGTCTGCTTGATAATTTCTTCTAAGATCCTGCTGGGAGTTTCCTAAGGACTACAAGCAAAAAAAAAAAAAAAAAAAAAAAAAAAAAAGAAATAGTTCTATCTCTCTATGGCCACACCCACATGAACAAAAGAGTCACACAGGTAAGGGTATTTTCTCAAGGCAGAGACAGGGGTACTCAGTTAATGCTGAGGACATTAGTACAGTATTCTTGGTCCATAGAATAAAATGTATCTAATGTAACCAGAGAATGGATGGTAGTCAGGATTACAATAGAATTCTAGATTTGCTTATGAATCTTTTTTATACTACGATCTCTCTGTGCCTTTCAGCTTCATGTCCCATATTCTTACAAGACAGACAAGAGTTCGCAACTCCTATAACCGACTCTCACACTCATTCATCACCAGGACTTAGTGTCACTCCGAATGGAAACCTTGTACAGATTGCCTGCGTGCGTTACAGCCACACTGTACAAGGGATGTCACTGCCACGGCTGTGTGGGATTCATGGTTATTAACTGTAATTTGCTGATGCTTTCCCTGCATTCTGAGTTTTTCAATAAGTTTTAGAACTTCTGGGGTTGGGGATTTAGCTCAGTGGTAGAGCGCTTGCCTAGGAAGCGCAAGGCTTCTGAGCTTGAAATGACTAATCTTTAAAAGAGAAAGGGCTGAGGAGAGAGAAATGCATGCCGTCATTGTTAGATCACTGAAGTTCAAGTCGGTCTTCAACAAATGTGAGAAGCACTGAAACACTGAATAGCTTGGAACCAAGGACCAGTGGGGCCTTTCTGAAGTATTGATGTAACATGTCACGCCAGCAGACAGGTTTGGAGTAGACATAGTTGAACCTACCTTAACTGCATTAGTAGAAACCCCAATAATTTAGTCAAAGACCTACAGGTAGGTCTGTTTTTCTCCTCCAGATAAGGATTGGGAAACAACACAATCAAACAACACAGAGGAAGTAGTGAAGGAGAAAAAGGCAGAAGTGGAGAAAGGGTTCCTAAGGAAGCATCGAGGTCATAAGCATAGAAGACAAGTTGGTATTTCACCTCGGGATCTGAAGTTCTTAGAAAATGTGAAGGGCCAACAGAGGATCTGACTGGCTGAGGAGAGCACTGTCTGCTGAGCAGGGGAATATCGCACATCAAGAGCTAAAGTTTTCTTTAGCCTCATTTACTGGTCACACCAGTCACCTCTGAGCTTGATGCGACAAACTGCATAACCTTTAGATAGAGCTCTTGGAATGCAAGCTAAACCTGACAGCAGCCTCAGCCATCTCTAAATCTAAGCCTGTGGTAAATATATCATCTAAAGTCTAAATGACCAGATATCGGCCCAAAAGCGTTGGTAAAATGCAACACTGACCTCCCTGTCTGTCCTAGGTGTGTCTGCTACAGATGCTCATGGGTCCTCATCCAAAGTGAGCTCAGTCACTCAGAGGGCTTGCCATTCAGAGTGAGCAATGACCATAATCGATTCGGGATGCAACTCCAACAAAGGCTAAGAACCCTGGACCAAAAAAGCATGAGAAGTCAACTTCGTTTTCTCTGGATTCTCAAGAATGCAAAGATGCCAGGGTATTTAAGATTGATTTTAAATTTCTGGGGTGTTGAACACTGCCATTATTCTTTCTGAGGAAGATGCTTAGAAAGAAAACAGAGTAAGGGTTAATAAAAGAATTCTATCACCAAACCCTAGTTAGCTCTGTATTGAAGGAATTCACTTTAAGTGATTTTTAGGACCCAAATTACTGACTCAGCACATTTCCACGTTGTCTCCTTTGGGTGTCATAATCATTCCCTCGCCCTGATATCCAGTGCTGAGGGTGGACAGTTCTCCACGGAGGGGACTAGGACCTTGAGAGCCGAGTCACCACCCTTCTTTGGTTCTTGCCGTTGTTCGCATAGCTCGCCATGTTGTTTTGATGCTTCATTTTGTTTCCTTGCCAAGAAAACATTTGTTTATTAAAATTTCCTTAAAAATGACCACAGAAATTAAGAAATTAGAGAAAATGCATGTGGAGTGGTTTTATAACACAAAGAACTTAGGTGGGGGAAGTTAAGAAAGGGTGGATATCTAATGTACAGTACAAGACTGGAATTAATAGAACACGGACATAGACAGGATTTATGTGAAATGAGACGATTTTGACTGCTTTTGTCACATAATAAAATAACAACATGACCTGGTTGATATATTAATCAACTCCTTATAAGAATAAAGCTCTATCCCATAATATGTTGTAAATCTCAAATACACAGACTGAAGTTTACTCTAAGAACTATTTATCATGCAAAATTCATGCCTTTTGTCTCTCTCGGGACATGCTTAAGCCTTTTTGTTTATTTTTAATGTGCATTTTGAATAGTTATCCATTTAAAATGATCCCATATGTTTGTAATATAATTTTCAAACAGCAACAACTCCTTAGCTGTTTCGAGGGTGTTTCCTCTTTATTCTAATTCACAATGACACTGGTTCATGCCACAATATAAAACCTGAC
The DNA here is from genome assembly GCF_021556685.1 of Rattus norvegicus. Taxonomy (NCBI): domain Eukaryota; kingdom Metazoa; phylum Chordata; class Mammalia; order Rodentia; family Muridae; genus Rattus; species Rattus norvegicus. Next base: position 42,987,485 of record NC_141552.1, read on the forward strand.
TTTAACTGTCATGTATTAATGAGGAAAAATAAAAATAAATTAGATTCTTCTGGTTTTCCAAGTTTCCTCCAAGTCCTCAAGGAGCAATTAAGGGGTCACTGAATCCTGCTCCTTTGAATTTGTGAGCCTATATTTTGCCTCTAAAATATGCTGTAATATTGGTGTGACATTAGACTAGAAATAAAAATCTAACTGTGCAGTGAGTTCTTGATTAGACGTCATGCTGAACTTCTCAGCAGGTTTTAGGAATGACTCACCTCCACTTCATTTCTTTATATGGACATTAACATACAGCCAAGCAGCGAGTGTCGCATGCCATCAGCTAAGGAGTTATTCCTAGACAGTTCCTAGCACTGTATATAACGTACAGATTTCAAGGCAGCCTCACTGTCATAGAGTGTTGTCAATAGATACTATTATTTAAGTAATACACAGTGAATGCATAAATATTAATGTGTAAACACGAGAAAATAGGAGATATATTCACTGTGGGAGTATTCCCTTATGGAATTGTTACTAACACTTAGGCAGACAGAATGCCTAGAAATGACTCTCTCGACATAGTTGCAATGCCCAAGATTCTGATAGAGCAATGAGGCAATGGACTGGTGGGAAGAATCTTCTCTGACTGAGCTATAAGCTCACTGACAAGAGAAGCACTGTGTAACACTGATATGAATGCAGACATAAACGCAGAGATTACATTTGTATATAAGGTATTCATTTATATCTCAGACATCATATGGCTACTGTCTATTGTGGAACAGTGAACATGAGAGTGAGTATCTTAAGAAAATGGTGGGGGCTGGAGAGATAGATGGCTCAGCGGTTAAGAGCACTGACTCCTCTTCCAGAGGTCCTGAGTTCAATTCCCAGCAACCACATGGTGGCTCACAACCATCTGTAATGAGATCCACTGTCCTCTTCTGGTGTCTGAGGACAGCCACAGTGCACTCATATGTGTAAAGTACAGAAAGAAGAAAACGGTGTTTTTGTTTGGTTCATTGGTTTTGTTTTGTTTGTTCAAGACATATTTCTCTGTGCAGCTCTGCCTGTCCTGGAACTCACTCTGTAGACCAGACTGGCCTTGAACTCACAGAGATCTACCTGTCTCTGCCTCCTGAGTGCTGGGATTAAAAGCTTGCACCACCACCACCTGGCAGAAGATGGGGATTTCCATTCTATAAGAGGAATGGTTGGGCTGCACCAATAACCCACCATCCTCCCAGCTGGCAGGAAAACTCCTTCGTCTCTCTATCTCCCCACTATTTCCCCCTCTTGTAGGGTGTAACAGCTATCCTCACAGTGCGTCCTGGGATCGTATAGGGGTTTTAATTTGCATTCCCCCAAAATAAGTACTTATTTTTAAGTACGTATTCTTCTGCCTGCCTGTTGGTAATTTTTGAGTTTCCTTTGGCAAAACATCTGTTCAGTCCCTTTGTCCACTCTTATTATTATATATTAATATATGATATTTTTTTCATTAGGACATTTTTATACATGTCTATAATGTATGGCCCATCTTTTAAATGTCTTATTACACCTCTCTCTCTCTCTCTCTGTCTCTCTGTCTCTCTCTCTCTCGTGTGTGTGTGTGTGTGTGTGTGTGTGTGTGTGTGTTGAATGCAACTTGCAAGCGCCGGCCTCTCCTCCATCTGAGAGGTTCTGGGCTGAACTCAGGTCGTCAGTCTTCACAGCTAGCCGTCTTCCACACTGAGCATCTCACTGGCCTGGAGTTTTCAAATGAATTTTTTTCTGCCATGGAGTTGAAAGGATCCCTCATAAATATCTCACCAGATACGTGGATTGCTTGACTTTTCATTTTCTTAACCACTTCGCAGTGAAGAACTTGAATTCAATGTAGTCCCATTTATTTTTGCTTTTGGTATGACATTGTCAAAGGCCATTGCAAGACCAATGTCAAGGAGATTTCCTGGCATGTTCTCTTCCAGAATTATTGTTGTGCAGGGTCTCATATTTAGGATGGCACCAGTTTTGAACTGACTTTTGCATGCATCCTAGTGTGCCCCTTTATTCTTTTCCACAAAGGAATTCAGCTTCTCGTCTACACTGCTTATTGACTGGTTTCATGACAGTTTTGTTTTGAGTGTTTTATGGATATTTCCCTATTGTCTTCTATGTCATAGCTGGCTGTAACATCTCTATGTAGCCCCAGTTGGCACCAACCCATGGCAAGCTTCCTACTTTCGTGTCCCAAGAGCTGAGACTGCAGAATGGACCACTACTTCCTGCTTCTCAGCACCATCTACTGAAGGTCTAGCCTTTCTATTACTTCTTCTTGGTGACCTTGTTAAAACTTAGCTGGCATACACATGTCAGCATTTCTATTCTACGCCATAGGTTTATGTGCACTCCTTTTCTTATGCCTCTATTGCTCGTGATGCCAAAGAAGAGTCTGGTGATTTCAGCTTTTTTGTTTGTTTCCTTGCTTGCTTGCTTGGTTGTTTTCCCTCAGAGTTATTTTAGGTGTTTGGAGTATCTTAGATTAATATATGTTGTATTATATTTGTTCTAAGTTTGTCAAGAGCAGCAAGGAGATGTCGATAGGAATTGTATAGGATGGGTATGATGCCTTCCTTTGCCAGCCTGGACATTGTCACACTCTCAATTCTTCTAACCCAGGTAGCTTTCTATTTATATGAATCTCCTTCAATTTCATCTCTCAAGGTTTACAGTTTTTCACCTTCTTGATTAGGTTTGATTTCTAGGATTTTTTTTAATGCCATCACTAAATGGGATTATTTCCTTAATTTCCTTTACAGTTAGTTCGTTGTTAACTTTAACAGACACACTACTGCTTTTTGTATGAGAAATTTTATATCCTGAAGCCTTGCTGTATGGTTTCTAAACTTTTTTGTTAGAAATTTGTTGTCCACATTCAAGATCATCGTCATCTACAAATAGGGATACCTTTACTTCTCTTCCAACTTTTGTGCCTGGCCTTGAAATCTATGTTGAATAAGACTATTAAGAGCAGGCATCTCCATGTTCTACTAGATTTTAGTTATTCGAAATGTTTTCAAATGTTGCCCATTGATTACAAATCGATCTGTAGGCTTTTCTCCTAATAAATGTCCTTAATTAGTTGATGAATTTTTCTTTATACTTAAACTGTTAAGAGTTCTCATTAAGAAAGGATAGTGAGGGGAAGGAGAGATGGCCCAGTGGTTAAGAGTACTTGAAGTTCCCACAGAGGATCCGGGTTCAACTCCCAGAACCTACATGGTGGCTTACCACCATAGTATGTAAACCAAGCTCCAGTGAAGGCAGCAGGCACACATTCAATATATAGGCACACGTGTAGACAAATACCCTTACACATAAAATAAATTTTAAAGAGAAAGGATACTAACTTTGTTTAATGTTTTTCTTCATAAAATTGAAACAATCATGTGGATTTCTTCTCTCCTTCTGACACTATGATGTATCCCATCAAATTATTTGCATATATTAAATCAGTCTTGCATGCCAGTGATTGGGTCATAATGATGGGGCACAGATACATTTTGATATTTTACTGAGTATTTTTGGCATCAATTATTGTCAAGGAAATTAATATAAAGAAATCAAGAAGCATGTTACTGAACAGTCAATGGATCAGAGAAGAAATACGAAGGGAAATTAACGATACCTTGAGATAAGTGACTGTGGAGAAATGACACATCAAAGCATCTGCGACGTAATCAAGGAAATTCTGAGACACTCAGAAATCAAGGAAATTCTGAGACACTCAGAGCCATTGGTGTCTACATTTCTAAAAAAGAGAAATGAGCCTGGCACACATTTGTAAAGAGAGCACTCAGGAGATGGAGGTGGGAGGGTTAGAAGTTCAAATTCAGCTTCGACTGCAAAGTGAAGTTAGGCCATCCTGGGCTACAAGGGATCTTGTTCCCAAAAAACCTCCAAATAAATAGCCTAGGGGTGTGCCTCCAGGACTAGTAAAAGGAAAAAGAAAAACAAAATAAATCAAAAACCAAAACCAACACCCTCCAAAAAAAAAAAACAAAAACAAAAACAAAAACCCTAAACTACACTTAAAGTTAGAAGGAGGAAATAATATCAATCATAACAACAAAGATAAATCAAACAGGAGAACCCACTGGGGAAACATTAATAAAATGAGCTCTTTGAAACAAACAAATAAAATCAGCAATCCCATAGCTAAACTAAGAGCAGAAGAAGAAAAGCCAAATAAATAAAATCAGAACTAAGAGTGGAGACTTTACAACAGATGCCTCAGAAAAATAAGACGGACCATGAGAGACTATTGTGAGCAGCGTATGCCAGTGATCTGGAGAGCCAAGAAGAAACAGACACGTTTCTAGAAAATGCTAACGTTGAATTGGGAAGAGACAGAAAGCTTGAGAAGACCAGCAACAAATGAAGACATTGAAGAAGTAATTAGAACCTTCCAGCACCACCAACACAGCCCAGGACCAGATGGCTCCACGGCTTTATTCTAACAAACATACCAAGAATTATTACCAATACTTCTTACATTTTTCCAAAAATATATAACTAAAGGGAATACTTCCAAACATATTTTATTAAGCCATCGTCCTAATGCCCAAGCCAGAACAAGAAAAAAAAAAAAAACTCTATAACTCATGTATTTAAAAATAGTTTAACATTTTCATATTCGTAATCTGTGTTTAGCAGGCAGAAAGAAATGCACATGGGTTCAACGCCTCTCAGTACTTCACAGAATACATTGGTGGGAGGGATGCATACCACTAAAAGCATTTAAGAGTAATGAAAACTCCGTCACTGGATAACTACCACAGTCAGCATCTTGCTAAGGCTTGACATACTAAGAGTCTGCTTTTCTCTCTCTGCTGCACCTACCGTTTTCCACAGTGTCTACTTACCTGCAGTTACTTACCTGCAGTTACTTACCTGCAGTGTCTTACCTGCAGTGTCTTACCTGCAGTGTCTTACCTGCAGTGTCTTACCTGCAGTGTCTTACTTACCTGCAGTGTCTTACCTGCAGTTACTTACCTGCAGTTACTTACCTGCAGTTACTTACCTGCAGTTACTTACCTGCAGTGTCTTACCTGCAGTGTCTTACCTGCAGTGTCTTACCTGCAGTGTCTTACCTGCAGTGTCTTACCTGCAGTGTCTTACCTGCAGTGTCTTACCTGCAGTTACTTACCTGCAGTGTCTTACCTGCAGTGTCTTACCTGCAGTGTCTTACCTGCAGTGTCTTACCTGCAGTGTCTTACCTGCAGTGTCTTACCTGCAGTGTCTTACCTGCAGTGTCTTACCTGCAGTGTCTTACCTGCAGTTACTTACCTGCAGTTACTTACCTGCAGTTACTTACCTGCAGTGTCTTACCTGCAGTGTCTTACCTGCAGTGTCTTACCTGCAGTGTCTTACCTGCAGTGTCTTACCTGCAGTGTCTTACCTGCAGTGTCTTACCTGCAGTGTCTTACCTGCAGTGTCTTACCTGCAGTGTCTTACCTGCAGCAGGCAGATCTTAGTACTTCCTCCACATCTTAGTGCTACTTTCTATCTAAACTTCAGAATCAATATGCACAATAAAGTTATTTTTTGAATCCTGCTTTTCTTTCTGCTAGCCCACTCTGTTGGTCCCAGACAACAGTTATTCTGTATTATCTGATATTCACTAATTATGGGCAGTGTACCAAGCTCTATGATAAGTTGAGAGAAAATAACAACACAGATAAGAATCAGTACAAATAATATGTGTTTGACCAATAGCCTCCAGGTCTATGGAGAAATGTACAACACTATGGCTTCCCAGGACTGGGGATTAATCTTGATGGAACTTTTGAAAACTCTCTCTGGAGAAAAGTAATGGAAACCTGTTAGTTTTCCTTCAAGAATGATTTTCCCTTTATCCCACTTTGTTGCTTTTACCTCGATACATAAATACTTAGAATAAAGACTCGCTTCTGGGTTTCCAGCTAAAATTAATTTAAATTTATTATTTATTATTAATTAGTTTAAATTATGTCTGATGAATTAAATGGGAGGCATGTGTGGAACATCTTAGTCCTAGAAGGGGATCTAATGTCTAATATCCTTTCTTTCCTTTCCTTGCTGACTGGTAGAAACACACCCTGAGAGAGAAACACAGATACTGAGTGTCACAGCTACACCAGCTTAGAAGAGATAAACATCCACCTTGTTTTAATCATCATGAAGGTGGTTCTCTGACACACATGCACATAGATGCACATGGATGTACATCTTCAGTTTCTTGAGGAAAGAGGCTAAAGTAAGCCATCCAGGAGATGGGAAACAGGGTAGACAAATGGATAGTTACTAACCCTTGTTCAAGGACATCAACTGTGCCTATGACTGAAGTAGAAATAAAATAGTAGATTTGTCAAGGTGAAACTGCAAAATTAGTACAGTAGGTTGCCATTTAAGTAGTCGCCGATCTGTCCATGTCTTGGGTAGTCCTCCAAGCGTGGGCACCTGAATTGTTTTGAACAATGGGAAAGTACAAGACACAGTGTTTGCAAAGTCTTGAAAAGCGCTTCATGCACTGGGTTTTAAGACTTATTTTGCTCTTATGAACCCAAAGACCACTATGAATGAATGAATGAAGGCTAGTCTGGTGGAAGATGGATAAGCCTGGGCTAGCCTACTAAAGAATAACAAACCACATGGAAAAAAATGTGTTGCCTCCTCAAACCAACTCCTGGCCAGATGTGAAATTATCTTTTGCTGCTCCTAAAAGACTCCGTCCTTATTTGAGTTAATTGCATTTTGTTCCTCAAACCTGTGCGTCAGAAATTATTTTACTTTCCCATATAACGTCAAGTTCTAAGAACACGAGTCCTTTGGTAATCTCTGTATGACTGGAGCCAAGGCAGCTCTTAAAGCAATAATGACTTCCCCCTTAGGCAACAGTGACTGCTTTAGCAGGACAACCCAGCAGAGACAGATCCGAGATAATGACCAACCTGACTATAGCAAATGACGCTTGAGTAGACATGCTTCCTCCACCATCCCTAGTTTTTCCCTTTGGAAATCCTGCATCCATTGCTGACATGCCAAGGTGCGGCTTAGGACACTAGTCCTCATTGTCTATCCATGTGATACAGTATCCATGGAAGCCCTCAGTGAGTGCCTGAGGTTGAGATGAAGGCCTGAGTGTCTTTTGCTGGTCTAGGTACAGCTATAACAAGGATCCCAATGGGAATTAGAGGGGCCTTCCTGCCAGTGAGGCTCAGAGGCATGCCAAAGCCTTCCTCTGGTCCTAGAAAATGTGTTTAGGTGTTTTTCAGTGATTGACCAGGAAGCACAAAAACTAGCATCCGTTGTAGTTTCCTCCTCCCGTGTAACCCGAGACTGCTCTCTACAGAGACCTCCTACTAAGAGAGCTAACCCCTCCTTCTCTTGCTGTCCTAAGGAACATTGCTGGATAGTTGGTATCCTCCCTGCATCAGGCTGAACAAGGCGAAGTTCATCCCAGCTTTTCTGTCAGTGTGTGTCTGTCCTTTCTTCATCCCCACATCACCCCAGTCAGGTTTCCCGGATCAAGCCTTTCAGGACTGGGCACATACAGCCACACTAAAAATCCACTTCTCCTCGATTATCACTCACCTCGTGGCTTTGATTGGTTTGTTTGTAGCAATAGACTGATTTGGTCATCCGAGACACTAGTGCTGTATCAATTAGTCATCTCCCGACAACACAGCCCCAACAATCTTCCAGATGGCCTCAGAGATCCACCAAGACTGCCCCAGAGAAAAATGACAGCTGATCTACCATTATGAGCAAATGTTATTTTAAACTGCTGTATTTTGAGATTTCCTCTATGTAGCAAAAGCTAAGGGACAAAAATAAAATAAGACAGAGGTTATGAGACGGGGGAGGGGCGGGGTTATGAGATGGGAAGGGGCAGAGGCTATGAGGTGGGGGAGGGGCAGGGATACGTTTTCTTCAGTAGGGAAGCCCCAGGTAGGATACCCAAGAGCCTGTAAACAAACTCACTGGTTCACAAAAAAATAACACACACAAAACCATAAATACACATGAAGGTAGAAGAGATATTAGTTTTGAAGATTGATAGAGACAGGAAGAGGAATGAAGAATATGCTCAAAATAAATCATGCATATATATGAAAACATAGTAAAACCTATTATGTAAAATTAACGTGCTAATAAAACATTGAATGAATGAGTGAATGAATGAAAGAAAGAAAGGAAGGAAGGAAGAAAGAAAGAAAGAAAGAAAGAAAGAAAGAAAGAAAGAGAAAAAGAAAGAGCAAAAGCCATGATGTATTTCTTAAGCAAGATTTCCTTACCTGGTACACGATATTGTAACTACAGTAAAATATGCATTGAGCTCTCTTCGCTCCTAGACCTTCCCTTTCTGGGGCCACTCTTAGGAATCTGGTAAATCATGATGTTAATTTTATAAACTATTGTAAGTCTTTGAAGCAAACATCAGGATCATTTGCCTTTTTGAAAGACCTTACCAGATGCAATGCTGAGAACAAGTTGGAAAGCAGTAGGCACGCTCAGGAAAAGCGGGGAGAAAGGATGATGCAGCGGCCTGGGAGCAGTGGCTGGGCAAAGTGAGAACAGTGCGACCAGGACAGTGAAGAGCAGACCCAGACAGTAGTTAGTCCAGAGGAAGCCAGAACAGGATCTGATGACGAGTGGAAACACCAAATGAGGGGCTGGCGAAATGGGAAAATGTCTGCATGGCAAGTGTGGCAATCTCGGTTTAGATGACCAGCACTATAAAAACCTAGGAATGGTAGTACTGGAGATGCAGAGACAGGAGAATCTCTGGATTTCGCTGGACAGCCGGCCAGATAGGTACATTCTAGATATAGTCAAAAGCCTTATCTCAAAAAAGTAGGCAGATGAAAGAATTTGAGGAAGGCATGATGGTGACCTCTGGCCTCCACATGTCTGAAAAGAGGAAAAGGGATCTACTCACTCACGTGTTTCCAGTCTGAGCAGAGCACCACAGAATGAGAGCATTGCATACTGAAATGTAGCATGTTCAGAAGTAGAGGTCTATGTACACAGGGTTACTGATTTACGTTTCAGGGTGTTGAGTTTGAGATGCGTGTGAAATATCAAAATAAAAACATCAGAAAGGCTTCAGTGTGATACTGGAGTTTGATGAGAACCCTGGCCTGCAAGTGTCAATCTGGAATAGCCCTACGGAAAGTCACGTGAGAGTGGAAGGGACAAAGTGCCAATGGGGAGACTGGAAGACCTGGGAGAGAATCCAGGGGCATCGTGAAGCTTGGTTGTTTAATAGAATAGGACAGTTTAGCTAAGACTGAGAAGCAGCAGACAGAAGAGAGGTAGCCCACAGTGTGCTTTGACTTGATACAGAATGGGAATGAATATTTTAAGGAAAGAATGGCCTATCTGTAGAGTGGCTCAGTAAGATAAAGGCTTGTAAGCATTACCTGCTACCATGATTAGACATGGAAACCACTGGTGTGATAAACAAAGGTCTGAAGCAGCCTGGAGCCCAAGAGTAGAAAGAACTTGAAGAGTAGAAAGGTACACTGTGATACACCACTCTTTCAGGACCCGGAGTAAGAAGAAGACAAGAAATGCTTTGCTGCTTCCTCCCAGGGCCATAGAATCCTCTCTAAGCAGGACATCGAAAAGTACAGGAAGGATACAGCAAGGAATCCAGTGGCCTCGACAGATGACGCACAAGAACCATCAGGTGAAAACACTCACAGGGGTCAGAAACAGCTCAGGTCATAGCCTCCGCTATGACCTGACTCCTCTCCCAACAGTCATCTGTTCAGGATTCACAAGTGTGACAGCATTTAATGGGGTAACGAAACAGGGAGGAGATTCTAGCTAAGGCAGCTGAGAAGCAGCAGTCAGAAGCAGATCCTGGACTGTATCCTGACGTGGAAAAGAAGGGGAAATAGCATTTTAAGAAAAGATTTCAAATTATTCTTTTTTGAGTATGAGCAAGACCCACGACACATCACTTATTACAGTAGGAGTGATGGTGTGTACACAGGATGGGAATGATGACAGCCCATGTCATTTACACACAGGGTACAAGTGACAGCATGGATACTATTCACACACAGGTTATATGATGTTATAAAGGCCACCTTGAGCCCAGGTGCTCTTCCCTTCTGGCTTTGAGGGAACAAGCTGCAACGTTGCAAAGTTGCCTGTGCCAGGGACCTTATGACAAGAGTTTAATAGCACTTGGGACAGAAGCCCACAATTTTTTTCTTCTTTCAATTTTTGAAATAAAGTTATAGAATTTTTTCCTCCTCCAAATTCCTCTCATGTGCATCCCACTTGCTTTCTCTCAAATTCATGGCCTCTTCTTTTGCTTTAACTCTTGAATGTCTCTCTCTCTCTCTCTCTCTCTCTCTCTCTCTCTCTCTCTCTCTCTATCTATCTATCTATCTATCTATCTATCTACCTATTCCTGAATATACAATACCATGCATTCAATCTGTAAAATGAAACTGTATGCACATGATCTCAGCGGTGACCGTTTTATACTGGAAAACCAATTGGGGCACTCTCCCCTGGACAAGACTATTTTCTCCTCCTCCCCCAAAACATTCTTTAAGTTTATGTTGCCCACACTATATGGACTTAAAGGGGCTCCTTCTACAGTCGAACCTTCGTTGACACACCCCAGCCCACAACTCCAAAGCTACTTCCAAAGACCCAGAAACCTGTCCTCTTAACTCACCAAAACTGTGAGAAAAATCTGTGTTTTGCAGTTCTGCTGGGTTTGTAAGGAGAGTTCAGGAAAAGCATAGATAACTAAAGTGGAGAGAAATGTCAGACCAGATGGGACAAGAGAGGACAAAGCATTCTCTTTCTCAGCAGTAGGTGGATGAGGTAACATGAAGAAAGCAGTCAAGGGAAATGACAGGAGCTTCAAAGTCACACTGTGTTGTTTCTTCTACAGTGACCAAAGAGCAAACAGTGATGACCGTGACAATGGTCAGGCTTTAAAGACACACTGTCAAAACAAGCGCCAAGAATGGCTAGACATGTATCTGCAGGAAGCTGCGGATTAGGAGAGCGACCAGAAAATGGCCATGACCGTGGGACTTCTGTAGACCAGTGTAGTCACAGCTGCCCCTTTGGGGAGCCACCCTAAGGAGCTGAGCCACAGGATCTGGGCCTATGTCTGTGTTTGTCGGAGCTCCATGACTTCAGTAGCTAAGGACCCATGGGAATTTCATTCTTAAGTATAAAATGTATTAAGTCAGGCTAGGGAGATGTTATCAGTCAGTAACGTGCTGTGAAAGTTCAATCCTCAGAACGCGTGGAGGCTGGGGGACAGCCGTGTGTGATCCCTTGCACTTACATTCCTAGGACAGGGGAAGTGGAAACAGATGGATCCCTGGAGCCCCTGGCCAGGTAACCTAGCCTAATAGGAAAGGTTCATAGCGAGGAGAGAGCCTGCCTCAAAACCAACATGAGTGGCTTCCAAGGAACAGCATCCAAAGTTGGCCTCTGGGTAAGCAGACATATACTTGTACCTATAGGCACTTGCTCACAAGAATTCCCATTCTCTCTCTCTCTCTCTCTCTCTCTCTCTCTCTCTCTCTCTCTCTCTCTCTCTCCAAAAACACATCAATTCCATGGTGCTTAAGTGAGAGAGTTGAAGCACAGCTTTTGTCACTGTCAGGGCACTTTACACAAGTGAAGAATCAAATACAAGTCTTCTGATCGCTCTTGATGGGAGAAAGTTGTCTTACAAAAATAATTGGACGCATAGTTTCGAACTCCAAATGAAAAACTTTTAGAAGAAACTGAAATGGAAACAAATGAAGCCATTTAATACGGAGGATGGGGGAAAACCCATTGTATTCCAGTGAGAACAGAGGGAAGTGTTTATGAAGTGCATAGGGTGAGGCCTGGGATATAGACTTATAGAATGGAGCACTAAAGTTTATGAATATGACCTTGCTCTTCCCTAAATGAAGTACTAAATTGACATGCATGCTTTATGTAATTAACACATTGTGTGTGTGTGTGTGTGCGTGTGCATGCGTGCGTGCGTGCGCGCACGTGTGTGCATGTGCACATACACACACACACACTGAGACCAGGGAAGTCACTGGCTGTCTTCCTCTATCACACTCTAATTTTCTCACAGAGCTAAAGTTCACTCCTTCTGCAGTGCTGGCTAACCAGCAGGGTCCTGCCATCCACCTGTGTCTCCCTCCACCACAGTGTTGGGGTTATGAGACACGTGTGGTCATGCCTGGATTTTTATGTGGGTGCTGGGATTTAAACTCAGGCCCTTATATTTGCATACCAAGTGGCCTTACCCACTGAGTCACCACCCTCCATTAATCCATTTCTCACAAGACTTTTTCTCATTCTTGAATAAAGACTTTGGGGTTCCCCAGAATTCTCCAGAATTGGTGACAATGTCGGGGCTGGGCCCATTGCTGTACGAAAAGAAGCCTCCTCTTCTTTAGGAATGTAATCCCCTCAGACTGCCTCTTTACAGCAATAAACAGGGTAGCTGCTAGGATTACAGCATTGTGAATTTTCACAGGGAAGCAAAGTCTGCCTCGATATGCTTTTGGACACGTTCTCACAAGAGAAAGAATGACAGCATAATTCTTCAATTCTTTAATAATGAGAACGGCTATATTTTAAAGGATATGGAATCCCGATATGTGACTTAACACTCATAACTACAAAAATAAATTTTAGGAATTGGTTGATGTTAAAGAATACATGCATATGTTATATGCTTTAAATGAAAAGAATTCACATTTTTTTTTCAGTGCCGGCGGCAGAAACTAAGGCCTCGTGCATTCTAGGCAAGAATTGAGATGCCATTGAGATGCATGCATCCCTGGTGCCAACCCCCGTCACACTTTATGTAATGGAAATAACACCACGCACCAAGAGGCCGTCTCTAATAGAACTGTGGTCTCATGAAATATACAGATTTGAAACTTAGAAGGCTTTCCCTTATAGTCAACATTTATTCTAAGTTTATGCATATGAAAACATCTGTAATGTCTACAAAATCCCCAGGTGTTTGAAACTGTGAATAAATGAGAAGGTTTGCAGAATTTCATACCCTAAGGCAGGACATAAAAATTATGCTTATTCCCCCCCCCCAAAAAAAACCTGAAGAATTTCTTTATAAGAAAGGTTTATATTTTGAAAATAACAGAATATGAGCAGTCCATGAATTGTGGAACAAAGCAGAATTTGTGATCTTGAACTACACCCTACAAATAATGTTTTAACTTTATCATAGGTTGTTAAATTGATTGTTTTGCTGCTTTGAGTTTAATGACTATTTCTTTTATTTTACTATTTAACATTTTTATTTTATTTTTATTTTAATAAAAATGCTAAATGCTATACATTTGTTTTAGCTTGTCAAAATAGTATTTCAGAAATGTGTCTATACCCTTCCCAGCTAAATACCATTGTGCACACACAATGTGCCACACTAAACATTTGTGTCATACAACATTTTCTTCAGGACCCTTATATCTAAGTGATGTTTGTAAGGTGTTTTTGATATTTAAATATTTTATATCATATATTTATGTTTGAATCCTATAAAGTTTATGATACATTTATCTTATGCATTTCCAAAACAATGTTTTCTAGATTGTCTATCAAAACTATATACAGCTTAGGATCCTAGCAGATAAATTATGTATCTTGACTAAGGTAGCCTATTTTGAATAAAGAAATCCTAATATTTTTACATTAGTATTTAATTTAAAACCTCCTCAAACGAAACACATTTTCATCTGTGAAAGGTTCAACGTCTACGTACATATTTTGTCTCAGTGTTTAAGCTCCACATTTAGCTAAATGATAAGCAAATATTTGTTGAGGAATTGCATTTTGTTACAGGGTGGTCTTGATATGAGTCACAGCCAGGAAATTAATGCTCAGTTTCCAAAACACCTAAGACATACAAAAGGAATTAAGTCGGCAGCTGTGTGGGCTTCGGCTCTCAGAACTTAACATGGTTCCATGTTTTAGTAAGTGTCTCCCTACTGAAGGTATTTTATTTCCTCACACTGTATATGTAGCCCAGAGATACAGAGTTCATTTAATTGATGAAATCATTAATTATTGAATCTCAGTTTCAGTTGTTGTGGTTATGAGGTAATTTCATGGTGTAGGCTGTTTGTCATTATTATATGCTCTAGTCCTATTAGCTACCCTTCCAATTGCATCCAATAAAGGAAAATGTATGAGCAACTTGTAGCACCATGGCTAGTTCAAGCATCACAGGAACTTGACATTAAGACAGAGGAACCTCTCACCTGTGCTATCCAAGCCACAGTGTAAGTCACTACTCCTAAATCAGGCTACTTCATTTCAGTTAGTATGAACTGACAAGAGACTGGTTTAAGAGACAGGACCTCCAAGCCACTCCGGGAAGCCCACAGTCTTACAGATAGTGTCAGGCATTCATTGACAACTAATCAACAGGCATGGCAAGTCAGTTCAGCCAGGGTTAAGGGGGGTGGGGCGTGTTCAGCAGAGCACTGGAGCCTCAGGAATCATACGAGGTAGGGCTGCATAGACAAAGAATGCTGTGGTAGTAGCAACAAGGTCATGGCACATGTGGCTGCATCACGATTCCGTCCTGAGTACAACAGAGGAGCTCCGTCAACCAGCTGTCTGTGGAGCGCTCATGTAGGTGTTACCTGCTAACTGGTGCGGCTGCTCTAGGGAACTGCCATAACGCACGTCAATACTGCGTTAGAAGGTGTGGAAGACCACCTTCACACACAATGACATAGTGTGTTCCGTATGTGAAACGGCCAAAACCTTAGACAAGCGTCAAGCCCATCTCTGTGTGCTTGCACTCAACCATGATGGGCCTTCATATGTCAAGTTAGTTGAGGTACTCTGTGAAATCAACCTTAAAGAAACCAGGGGAATTGGTAGGCTTCAGAAATGGATTGCGTTGGGAAGCCACATAGCATGGCTGGCTGCAGTTGTGTCGTGGTTAAGGGCTATGGCAAAGAACCTGAGGCCAAAGCTGTTGTGGGAGAGTTCTTAAAATGCAATAAATAAATAAATAAATAAATAAATAAATAAATAAATAAGGAAAAATGTTTTGGCTTATGAACATAAATGGGCTCACCTATCCTCATTCTTCATCACCTACGAATGTACAACCAATATTTGTAACTTCTCTGCTATAAAAACTCTATTTTAGAACACTTCAAACACTCAAAAATGTAGAGCCAGGAACAGATGTGTCAGCAGAGAGCAGTGGACAAATACTTGTGTTTTCCTATGGAATTTGAATTTTATTTGGAATAAAAAAAAAATCCACTGACGCATTAATCGAAAGGAGTGACATGACATGATTTGCAGTATACGAAAGTTGACTTAGTTGCCATGGAGACAATGGAGTCGAGTTGAGGAAAAGACTCTGCAAGCAGACGGGGAATAGCTCAGCCGTAGAGCGCCAGCTAAGTAGGCGTAGAGATATGACGTTGATCTCCAGATCCCACATAAAATGCAGTGGTGGTGACAGAGTTTGTAGGCCAAGAGGTGGGAACAGGTTGACTCACAGAGCGCCCTGGCCAGTCAGCCCAGCTTGATTTTGGCAAGGCCTCGGTTACCTGTTTCAAAAGCGCTAAGGGAGCAGCTGTCCTGAGGAGTGGTGCTGGAGGTCATGCTCTGGTCTACACACGTGGGCACACATCTGCACACACATCTGCACACATGTTCATTTGTACACATGTGTACTAAAGATAAATAATCACTTCTCTAATCATGTATCCAGATAGTGATCATTGACAGCTGTTGAAACCACTGCGTGAGAGCACAAAGGAATTCTTCTCAGCGAGTAGAAAAGTTTAACAGCAAAGCCGCTAGAAGTCTTACCATTGCAAAAGCTGAAATGGTCATAGGTTTGGTGTCCTGATATAATAGGAACCAGCCACGAAGTGATCTCACAAAAATCCAAATCAAGGGGCCAGAAAAGGTGGCTCAGGCAATGAAGGCATTTGTTGCTAAGCCTGGCAACCTGACTTTGATCACCAAGACACACATCATAGATAGAGACCCCCAAAATTGGTTGCCTAGCTTCTACCTGTGTACCTCTACACACATGCAAACACACAGTCATCACATGTATGCACGCACATGCACGTGTACACACACACACACACACACACACACACACATTTTAAAAAGAGTAGTGAGCACAGCTCTTAAGTTTCTGCACTGATGACTAGAAACACATGAACACCCCTCCCCCTTGTTAGGGTGGAGGTCCGGGAATAGCTTCAGGGAGAGCTAGTCCTGTCCATCCAAACCTGTATGGCCTGGGGATCAAACTGAGGTTACTGGACACAGCAGCAGGCACCTTCACCTGCTGAGCCCCGCAACAGCTCCACCTGAATTGAATTTAAAAAAAATCTGTCCATAAGGAGACAGGAATCTAGGAACTATTGCTGTAATAATTAAAAAATCAAATTAATACAAGAACTGTCCAAGGTGTCCTACATATAAGAGAATTAGCACATAGGATATTAAAATTGTCTCAACTGTGTTTCCCATATGATTAGCATGTTTACAAATAAAGAAGAAAGACTGATCAGAAAGATATTGTAAATCACAGTTAAAATTTTAGAGGTAAAAATGTAAGCTTGATTTTTTTTTAAGTCAGGACCTGGGACTGAATAGCCAGTTATGTAGATGCTGCAGAATTAATGACTTGCAAACAGAAAATCAGGCATTTCTAAAGTAACAGAATGAGAGCTCTGGAAGGTATAGCAATAGAGTTAAATGCCTTAAACTGACAAAGGGGGCCTGTGAGAAACAACCAGAGGATAGACACTGTATATGGAGAATAAGAAACCGATTTCTAGATGGGGAAATATAATTAAGAAGATGCGGGAAGCCAGGAAGGAGAGCTGGCTTGAGGTGTCCTGATAAACTACTGTGCTGGGTGAAGAGTCTGTGCTCCAGGTTATGATGTTTAGTCAGCGCCCAAGACAGAAATCATGCTTGCAGTTGCCTGTTTTATATGTGCAAGAATGTAGAAGATATGTAGGAAGTCAGAAATGCATTCCATATAACTAGCCTAGAAAACACTGCAGAACAACACACACACACACACACACACACACACACACACACACACACACACACACAGAGAGAGAGAGAGAGAGAGAGAGAGAGAGAGAGAGAGAATTGGCCGTTTCCCCCAGATCTCTGTGCACTGTGGCTTTCTGATGCTACCTACCATCTCGAAAGTCCTGCTGCCCCATACCCTCAGGGAAAGATGAATATCAATAACTCAAGTAAAGATTTTACGGAGTATCCATTTCATAAAGTAAAATAAAACAAACTGTAAGTCCAGCAGCCTATGTCTGGACCTGTCTAAAACGAAAGATAGCAAAAAGAGACAACTCGTCAACCTCAAACTCTAGACCTAGTGAAAAGTACCTCACAGGTAACAGAAAAGTAAAAACCTTTTTTGCCATAAAAAAGATCAATTGCCTTCAGATTTCTACTACAAGAAGTATAACCACTTGCCTTCATGTAGTCTCGGGCTTTTCCACCTATGCCAAAGTTCCTGAAAAAAAAAAAAAAGACTCTGAGAGAGTATTTCATGAATAGGCCAAGAGCTTTGGCTTGTAGTGGAAGTCCTATCACATGGTTGGTTACCGGTCCTCAGTTTCATACAACTTCAGCTTTCAGGTCAAATCTCCTCTGCCTGACCATTTCCTAGAATCGCTGGCAACATTTATTCACCAATCAAAGCCAACTGGAGGCAGGACCCTCAGACTCTCACAGGCAGCTGTCTGGGTTCCCATGTAATTTTGGGAGCCACGTGAACACAGTACACAACAAAAGCAACTGAAGGCACAACATGGTACATTAAACCCTGAAATAGCCACTGAGAAGTGAAGGTAAGACTAAGCCAAATAGTAAAGAAGAGTTTTTGAGCTCACTGTCTCAGTGTAAAAAATATAAACGAAAATATTAAAGATTTCTCCATGTCAACTGAGAATCATAGGTTGCCACATTGGAAAAAAAATACACAGATCCCCAACCTACACAGCTTGGAGTAAGCTTTTAATAAGTACACAAAGTAGGTCAAAAGAAAAGGGTGGAAAAAGATACTTTGTGTTAATGGTAAACAAAAGCAATTCTGATTGGGGATGAAGGAAGGTATCCCATAATGAGCAAAGTTCCCATTCAAGAGATAAATTGGAACATTTATGCAGATAAGCACAGAGCTTCAAACAATGCAAAACAAAACTCGGCAGGATCTGTAAGCAGGAGCAGGGAACTCCGTATTTTAGATGTCAATATGACTCCTGTAAGAATTGATTAAATAAGTAAGATCAATAAGAAAAGAGATTTAAACACCATCTACCAAACTGGCACAACTAGCATTTGGAGTGTACGACTTTCTGCAAGAGAACACATACATTCTCTTCTGTTGTACATGAAATGTTTATCAAGATAGAACATTTTCCTGCCCATGGAAAAGACTCAAACATTTAGAAATTCAATTTATCTCAAATATACTCTGAGTACAATGAGAGAACCAAGTCTTCAGAAAAAAAAATGCTCTAAGGATCTGGAAATTAAATCATAGTTTTCAATTTTCAATAACTTAAATTTCAAAGAGCTTGGGCAGTGGCTGGGGCAGGGAGGGGAAGTTAAAAAATATTTTGAATGAAATTGAAAAGAAATCCTATTATTTCAAAATCGGTGGATGTGGCCAAAGCAGTAATAATGTCTAAATTATAAAAGTTTCTACAAACCAGAGGCCAAAAGAAACAGGACAGGGCAGGCTCTGCCTCTGAGCTTGCTGGTCCTGTGTTTGTCATGTACTTTCTGACTGTATCTTAAGTTATTAGCTCTCTGAGAGTACATGCAATGTGCTTTGATCATATCCACCCCCCTCCCCCAACTTCTCCCATATTCACCTTGTTACTTGCCCAACTTCGAGCCCTCTTTTTGTTTATAAACCCATCAAGTCGATGTATGCTTTCATTTATCTTTGGTCGTGACCATATATAAATGCTGGTGCTCCTGCTGTCC
Source organism: Rattus norvegicus (assembly GCF_021556685.1). Lineage (NCBI taxonomy): Eukaryota > Metazoa > Chordata > Mammalia > Rodentia > Muridae > Rattus > Rattus norvegicus. The sequence continues at coordinate 43,006,538 of NC_141552.1, forward strand.
CACTTCCTCTTTCCCTCTGTCTCCCCTCCCCCTGCCCTCCCCCCTCTTCCCCTCCTGCTCCCTCTCTCCCTCTTCTTTTTCTTCTCACTCACTCTATCCCAACAGCTACCGTTTGCCCACAGCTCCTTAGCTAGGGCTGGGACTTGGTGCTCACCTCTCCACTCTATCCTGGGATCGTGTCTGGCTTGATCTTGAGCAGGTCTTGTGCATGATGTCACAACACTGTGAGTTCATATATGCAATCACCCTTATGTCTGAAAAACATTGTTTCTTTGTAGTCACTCACCATGCCTAGCTCTTACAATCTTTCTTCCCCCTATTCTGGAATGATCCTCGAGCCTTGGAAGGGATAAGTATGATGCCCCATTTGAAAATGAGCACCTTGATCAGTTGTGAATCTCTGTTATTCACTGTCTACTGCAAATAGAAGCTTCTCTGGTGAAGATTAAGAGATGCATTGGTGTACAGGTATAGCAACAAGTCATTGGGAGTCAGCTTTACTCTTTTCTCTTTACCAGAATTAGAATGGCAAGTTTTCCTCTAGGGCTTATATGGCCTCTCTAGCTACAGATTCTTATCCTGATAATGGTGTCAGATGTCATGCTAATGGATTTTATCTTGTGTATTGGGACTTAAGTCCAATCAGTAGGTGTCTGGTTAGCCCACCAATGCTTGTGTCACTATGTTACCAGTGTGCATGCTCTCAGGGTTCACATCTGAGTGAATGATGCTTACTTTTCTCTTCCAGTAGTGTGCATAGCAATTTCCCACCTAGGAAAGCCAGCCAGTAAGGATGAAGCTTCCAGGTGAGTACCAGCTTGACTTCTCCACGTTCTATGATGCAAGCTGATGGTGGTGTCAGCAATAGGGTCTTACAGTAAGACTTCGGAGGGGGACAAAGAACACTGTAATATTTGGAGTCATCTATGAGATCCACTGGTCAATTACTATAAAAGATTTAACCCATTCCTGACATTGGATTTTTTTATTTGGTAGCCTGTGGTATATAGAAGGGGCATTATCACATTATATGTTAACTTCATTTTAACTCTTATTGCTGTGTATGCATATACCTTACGGAACTTCTGCAATAGCAGGTTTCCATATAACCTCTTCAAAAGATTTTTAGTGTTGTCTATCTCTCTCTGTACTCTCTCATCTACCCTGCCCTCCAATCCCCAACTGTATTTTAACCCTTTCTATTCCATTACTTCTCTTAACCCCTTATACCGGTGTCTTTTCTTCCCTCCCTTGAAAGTTCTCACACCAAGACCCTTTAATGGTTTCCTGATACCTGCAGTATTCCAAATGAGACACACACATATGAAGGTTCAAAACTAGCATCCTCGAGTGAAGAGGGCATTCGGCATTTGACTTTCTGGGTCTGGCTACCTTATTCAGAGTGACTGTTGCCAGCACTGTTCATTTACCCACAAACGTCACAATTTTCTTTTTCTTAACAGCTCAGTAATACGCTATTGTATAAATATATCACATTTTCATTATCCGTTCATCAGCTGATTTATCAGTAGATAATATGCAAAGAACTCAGAAACAAACAAACCAACAAAACAAAGCAAAAACTCCAAAGGATTTTGAAACCCTGTGTGTAGCCATGAAATTTACCTACTTGGAATTAGCATCTTCACGGGAGAGTAGGGCGTGGTTATCGGATGGACACTGACTTAGCTAGTGTTCATGTAAGATGAATCGATTGGCTCATAAACAGACACAACCACAAACAACACGCAAGGGACTCTCTACTTGCAAACCAGGAGAAGTAGTGACGCAAGTTACTGGAAGCTAGGAAAGAACTCCAGCCAATTAGAAGGAGCCAATCCTGGTCATCAATAAGGGGTCCCTAACCCCAGACCTGAGAGACAATAAATTTCTGTTGTTTTAAGATCCTAAATGGTGGGGTTGGTTCTGGCAACATAAAAAAAGGCATTCTTCCGGTCAGGATTAAAAGGCTAGTCTTCATCCCTCTGCCAGCATTCCCATAATCCATTTCACCACCCAGAGGCGTCAGCACTGACTAGTAGGCAGGTTCTGTCTCCATAGTTCCAGGCTCCCCTTTGCTTTCCCATCACTAATGATGGAGTCTGTAACTGTGGTCTTTTCCATCCTCACACCGGGTACCAAATAACAACTATGAGATGTAATTATTTGTCAGTAAATTCCTGGGCCATATGCTTGGGCTTGTTCCCTGACTAGTTCATAATTTATATAACCCACTTATTCTATTCTATGTGTGCCACATGCCTGGCTACCTCTTCTCAGTTTCATACATCTGTGTCTTCAGAGTCCCGGTGGCAGATCTCCCTGCCTCTGACAAACTCCCAGAGTGGCTATCTCTCTACCAGAGCTCCCACCTCCTATTCCCTACCTTATACTGATAGGTCACCCACTCTTTATTGACATGGGATGCTGCCACACAGTGCTCGAAAGATTCTCTCTATACTTGTCCCTTTTATGCTTTCCCGGTTCTCCAATATTCCTTTCACTCAATTCCGCATTTTTAACTCACTCTATCAAAATAGCCAGAAGTTTATTTTTGAAAAGACAGTTGGCTGGAGCAGGGCACATTTCTGTGGTAGAGTGCTTGCCTGTCCTGGGAGAGGCACCTCATTAAGAGGAGGAACTTCAAAGATCCTATACAGTCTGGAACCTGGATACTTCACGATATCACAGCTCTCATCCTCTTCTGTCACTCGTGTCCACTGTGGAGGGTGGAGTCTGTTTGCTAGTCCTTGAACACACCCAGCTTGCCCGCTTCATCCTATTTGCTCTCCTGTTCCTTACGCTCTGCGTTGTACACGGCTTTCCGTTCTGATCTTCAAAATGGCTGTTCCTTTCAAGGCCTCTGCCTCCCTCTCTTCTCCATCATCTCCTTTTCACTCATGGACATCTGGTACAATCTATATCAAGATGTTATCTCTCCCTATTAAAGGAAGTTTCCTCAAGAGTTTTAAACAGTTGTGTCTGCAGTGCCCAGAGCTGAGCCTTCCACACAGCTACTGATTTAAATATCTGGGGGGAGGTTCACTTGCACATATGCTGTTGAAAGTCACGGTAAATGTGTGAATACCACAGGACAAGTTGTGGGAGTTGGTTTTCTCTTTCCACCATTCAGGGATCAGACTCAAATGGTCAGGCTTGGAGCAAGTTCCTTTATCTACAAAGACATCTTGCTGGTCCCGGTACTAACTTGAGCAAGGAAGACGAATAACTAGAGATAAATCCAGCCAGCTGCCCAAACCTTGTGCTAATCAATATCCCTGAACTCTAACCAGCCTACAAGTCTTAGGAGCTCTCCCTCTGTGGCATCACACTGTAGTGTGATTTGAATAGAGATCAATATGAAATGACAAGGTCTAAAATTCTTCATGTACACTCAGATGTCTGTTCCCCCTGTTGACAATAAAAAGATTTTTTCTAACCCATTCAAAATGTTCAGAAACAATCAACTCAAGTAAGATGGTCAATAGGTAATGTTTATTGAGAATTGGTCACAGTTACTTACTCATTTTTACCCAATTAGACTCAAAAAGAGAACCATCTAGTTCCTGGATCTGGTACTTATAGCTCGTTCACACATGATGAATTTTCTTATGGATACCAACGATGCATGGATGAAAGCAATTGCTGTGTGTACATGTTTCTTAAACAAGGTAGAAAGGCTGAAAACGATCCTTCTGATTTGTCCAGGTGTGCAAATGGCTCTGCTCCCTTGTTGCAACATCCAAGGAAGCTTTCTTAGGAAATACTCTGGTCTTGATCCTTGATTCCTAAGAAGTCGGTTGATCTGCTGTGGGCTAAGTTCTTAATTTGTCTTCTGAGGAAAAAAAAATCAGAAGTTAGTTTGCCTGTAAAACACAAGTCAGTGACCATTTAGAAATTCTACCAGTGACATGAGGAATAAGCTCAGTGTCCCATAAGGGACCAGATTTCTTGCCTTCGGGATGAACTGTGAACAGATCATTTCCAGTTGCACGTGTCTAGATAAAGCAAGGGAAGGGACGCAGCTCAGATGTGAGGGTGCTTGTTTTGCATACATAAAGCCCTGGAATGCTTATTTAATTTTTAGTTATTTTTTCTTCTCTCATACAATACATCCTGACTGCAGCTTCCCCTCCCACCACTCTTTTCAGTCTCCCCTTCCTTCTCCCCCAGATTCACCCTCTCCCCTTCCCACTCCCCATCCCTATCTTCCCCTAGAAAAGAGCAGGCCTCCCAGGGACATCAACTAAACATGACACAGATACAAAGTGATAAGGCGCAAATCCTCACATCAAGGCTAGCGAGGCAACCCAGTAGGAGGAAAAGGGTCCCAAGACCAGGTAAAAAAGTCAGAGAGACCCGGAGTTCCACCCCCATGGTCAGAAGTCCCCCCAAAAGACCAAGCCAGCAAACATAAGAGGTGCAGAAGACCTAGTGCAGACCTATGTAGGCTCCATGATTGCTACTTCAGTCTCATGAGCGGTCATGAGCCCTCCTTAGTTGATTCCTCCTGGTGCCCTTGACCCTTCTGGCTCCCACAATTCCTTCTTCCCTCATCCTCTGGGTTCCCTGGAATTCCCTAAACTTCCAAGCTCAAAGGGCAGGGAACCACTGGAGATCTCCAACCTGGGCTTGCTCTCTGCCTGATGTGAGGTTGTGGATATCTGCATCTGCTCCTGAGACGGCCTCTCTGATGATGAATAGAGGAGGTTCCTACCTATGAGTATAGCAGAACATCATTAGGAATCTTTCCGCTGATTGTATTTATTTGCTTACTTACTTACTTACTTAGCCTGCTATGTCTGGTTCTACTATAGGTCTCTGAAAGCCCTGGGATTTTATTCTGAGCACTGCCTCAAGCAGGCATAACGGCCCTCATTTATAATTCTGACACTAAGGATGCAGAAGCATCCATAGTTCAAAGTCATCCTTAAAGGCCAGCCTTAGATACCCAATCCTTTGTCCCAAGAAGACAAGAAGGAAATAAGTTTGTCTCCTTTGGATCATTTAGAAATGCTCTCCCCTTGACATTTAAGATCACACCTTATAACAGAAGCATGATTTCGTAAAACCCAGTATCACTTCACCTCAGGTTCTCTTGATCTGGAAAAGCACAGCACAGGAGGGCCTGGCCCAACCATATTATGAATTTATCACTTAGGAGTGAGAGCTTGAACAACTGAGATATTTTAGAAGGATTTTCATTTTAGGAAAAGACATTAAACTAGAATCTAGGAACAAAGCCTTACACACATTGTAGAGGGGTTCTGGAATCCCAATTACATGGAATTATGCCAGAGACTTAATCTTGATAGAACTCATATCAATAAATACAAAAGTGAGAACTTTTAAAGCCTTAAAATCCTGAGTGTGATTTATTTGATGTCGGAAGACTTCTAAGCAGGCTGCATGTTAGACATGGGAACCAGAGTAGTTTCTACAGTAACATGTATACTGTCGTGTATGGCCGTCTTGGAGGCATTTCCTTAAGCTGGTGGCTAGGCCACATGTGTGTGCAGGCTTTAGTTTTATTCTAACTGCTCACTTCTCTTGCTTAAGAAACTCTAACTTCACACATAAAATGTAACCCAAAATTCAGGGACAAGGCTCACCTAACCCCTGATAGCACTTTGAAAGCCATTCGTTACCAGCTCCAACTCCAACTTCCACTGGAGCTTGGTGAAATCTGTTTCCAAATATGGTGAACATTCCTCTATTGCCAAAATGGGAAAAACAGTTTTATCCCTCATTAAAAGCCATCTACCAGGAAAGCGGCTTCCCTGTTAAATTCCCAAATAGACAGAAAGGCACATTTCACACACAGCTCCTGGGAGGCTTGTCCTAATGCCGCAGAGCTTCAGGAAACGTGAAGTCACCGTTCTTGATACTACGAACACTTTTCTAGAAATTCTCTAAGCAGAGCTTATCCAGTTAGGACAATGATATTTGTACATAGAGAATTGTGTGGGGCTTGTGTTTCTACACTTCACATAGAAGACTAAATTCTTCCTCCTCTCTATTTGAATACCAGGAAGTTTGTGCACAGGGGTGTGTGTGTGCACGTGTACTTTATAAATGCATGCAGAACAGTCAGCTAGAGATATCTACAGGTGTCTTGCAGACGACTTAGTCTGGGTTTACAGGTAGCCCTTTTAGGTCATCTTGCCTAAGCCCATATCTGCCTGGGGAAGGACTCCGGTTCAGCTCTCTCCGGGATACCCAATGCTGCTAACCACACGTCTCTGTGCCCATCGCAGTAGCTCCAAGAACTTCAGCGAGGACCTGTGGGTGGCCCTTTTCAGAAGTCTCCAAGCCACCTCTGCCTATGCAAAAATTTGCAGCATCTGGAGGAGGTTCTCTCTCCTCTCCAGGATCACTGAAGAGCAGCATTTGTCCATGCCTGCCAGAGAAGAAAAGGCACCAACAAGCTCCGAGCCGCCGGCTCCAGCCCACTGATTGAGTACATCACTTCCCCGGCTGAGGGAACCAGACCCGGTGGGCGAAGCCAGGCAACGATCCCTCCGTTCTCCCCTTCCGGTGGTCCCCTTCTACTCACACCATCTGGGAGCCTCAGCCCGGTCGCCTTGAATGGCAGCAACGTACTTTCGTCCCAGGCTGGGCATCGCGGCCAGGCCACCCCCCACCCCGGCACGGTGGCGTTCCAGGTTCCGAGCCCCGGAGGCTGGCTCGGAGGGCTCCCCCGTGCCCCCCCCTCCGAACTCCTCCGTCCCCGCCCCGTCGCAGCCGGAGGCCACCCTGGGCCCAGGCGAGCGCTTGCTCCCGGGCCACCCCCTCCCCTCTCCCCCATCCCGGGCGGGGGCGCGCGAGCGGCGGTGACGTCAAGGGGCGCGCGGTGGCAGCACCTCCCCGCGCGCTAGTTAAAAAGAAGAAGAAAAGAGGGAGCGAAACATGAGAGGCTGTGTGAGAAGCTGCAGCCGCCGGCAGAGGAGACCTCAGCATCCTCGGGAACCCAGCGCCGGCCCTGCCTCCGCCCGGCCCGCCGCCGCCACCGCCGCCCTTTCGGTTCCTGCTACTGTCTCACCTAAACAACTCCCATTCAGCGGACAAGCGAAGTTCTATGACTGTCTTCTCCTCTCCTTCCTCCTCCTCTTCCAACTCCTTCTCCTCCCACTTCCCAACTGCTGTGGAAAGCCCCTAACCCAACAGACGCTGGCAAGGTTGCGGACAAGTGTCATCTGCACTTTATCTTGCTGCTCCTCCGGCTGCCCTAAGGCAAAGTTGCATAGCTCTACATCTTTCTTCCCCAGCCACCTCCCTCTGCCCCCGAGAGTGTCCCGCTGCCCCGCAGCACTCTCCTGGAACTGCGCCCTAGTGCCCCTGCTGGGCAGTGGCCTTTTCCCCCACCCCATCCTCCCGCGTCCTGCCCCTGCTGCTCCGGGCAGACGATGCTGAAGATGCTCTCGTTTAAGCTGCTACTGCTGGCCGTGGCTCTGGGCTTCTTTGAAGGAGATGCCAAGTTTGGGGAAAGGAGCGAAGGGAGCGGAGCGAGGAGGAGAAGGTGCCTGAATGGGAGCCCCCCAAAGCGCCTGAAAAGAAGGGACAGGAGGATGATGTCCCAGCTGGAGCTGCTGAGTGGAGGAGAGATTCTGTGTGGTGGCTTCTACCCAAGAGTATCCTGCTGCCTGCAGAGTGACAGCCCTGGATTGGGGCGTCTGGAGAACAAGGTAGGCAGTCCCCAGCCTCCTACATGCAGCTTGCTGAGATGCTGATTACTACAAGGGAGTCCAAACTTATTTGGATAGTTCTGATAACTTTTCTAAGGTGATTGTTTCGGGCATGTGTTCTCAGCGGTGTACCGATAGCTCTTCCTCCCCTCGAGCCGGTTGCGGGGATGCTGGTCAAACTTGCCTATCTGTAGAGAGTCGTTTCTGTGGTACCCGCGTCCGGGGCTGAGTAAATATTTCAAAAGAATAGGGATTAACAGTGTGTTTTGGATCAAATGGAGCACTTGGTGAGATGGAACTGTAAATTAGGGTGGCTGTGGTTTCCGGTTTATTCTTCTGGGGTGAAAAAGATTTGTTCAGTTTTCTCCACGTGTTCTAACTAGAGAGCGGGTTGAATTATAAAAGCTATCTGGGCTCTGTTGGTTTCTAATCCTAAACGCAATCCGATGGGTCTAGCTTGCATGACAATGGTTAAGCCAGGAGAAGGGAGTTCCTGGTACCTTAAGAACTCAGATTTTGCTGGAGCTTCTTACTCGGTGGTTTCTTCTTGTGGATCTAAGATCCAGGTTTTCACCAGTGCTACGTGGTCTAGGAGGATCTTGTCTAGAAACTCATATTTATGAGTGATGACATATGAACTTCCCATGCGTTGATTAGCTTATCCAAGAAGTGTCTTTCCCCCCAACCCCCCAATGCAAGAGGTCGTTGGTCTTGATTCTGCATCAGATTTTTTTTTACGTGGGATGCTGTGTGCTGTGTGCTGTCTGCGGGATCCTGCCATTAACAATCACTGCACGGGGAGATAAACAATCAGGTGTCTCTGCTCCCGGGAGCTCTCTTTGCCCATTTTAGGTTTAATTAAGAATTCCTCTGTTACAACTCTGCAGTTGTCAAGGTCTGAGAGACACTCGGAAAACTTGTGCTCCACTCTTGCTGGCCCAGGCATTAAAAAAAAAATGCCCAGGCTGAATCTAATTTTTGTGCTCAGTTCACGGTAGATTTCACCCTATTATCATGTAAACAGCTCCTGCGAATCAACATATGTGTCTGGGTGGTACCTCTCACTTTGTTTTGTAACAAAAAGCCATATTGCATCATTTAATTTGCTCAAGTCATGCAAATAGGGAAAAAATCAATAGGACAAAAAGGGGTCGACTTATCCTCCCCCCCACTAAACTGCCGCCCACACACAGCGTCCTGTTGCTTATGGCCGGGGAGTAACAACACCACCATTGTGTTTGTTAGTTGGTTCACTAATGGCTGAAACTAGAGAACATCATTCTCTTCCAGTCGCCAGCTCTGTCCAAATGTCCATGCCTTTTGAGGGAACGTTTGTCCAGCTCCCTCTATTCCCAGATGAGTGAGAGCTGTCTTCTGTGGGTTTCAGCTGAAGCTCACTCTTTATTCTTACCGTATGCAGCAGTAGTCTGAGACGGGGAACACATATCCCAGCGTTTTATTCACGACAATGTCATTAAGCCCCAGCCTCCTAATTGAATGAAGCTACAGAAACAGCTCAGTCCTGAGCATCTTAAAGACTTCTCCGGGAGTCCCCACCCCCACCCCCGAGGGGGAAACTCAGAGAAAGGTGTAGAAATATTTACTCGACATCAAGTGTCCCTGTGTGTAGTGTATGCTGCGAATAGAAGGAAGATCTAGGGCCCCCTGCAGTGCTGACCTCTTCCAGAAACATGTGGAATACAAACTTGGTTCCAGAGTGAGGAGAAGGACTAAGGGAGCAGACTGGGGGTGGGAGGGAGGTTATAATACTTAAGGGGAGATACATTAGGAAAAAAATAAGGAAAGTAATTACGTAGGCAAGGTCTGCCGTGCTAGCTGTGCATGTGCCTGTGTAAGCTCTCCCAATCTCTAGCAGACTCCACCAGATTTGTTTGGAAAACGTGCAAACCCAGTCGGATTCTGCAGGCTCTGCTGCTCTATTGCAAGAGGTTTATAAACAATACTCAAATTGTTCAAGGCAGAGATTTGGAACAGCCATGCCCATGTATTCGTGACCTACGTTCTCAAATTTTAATAGTTTGTAAAACATGTTATTTTATAATAAACATCAGTGTTTCCCTTTCCCCATAAGCCTTCCTGGATTATAGTGTATGTTAGGGCTTCATTTTATAAATTCGTGTACAAGAGAGATGGGGGTGGGGTGGGAGGGTGGGCATTTGTTATTGTTATTTACAGAAGAAAAATATTCCCAGAAAAGATCTTTGCATTTTATCAACTTTTCAAGAGAAGTATTACGCAGAGTTTCCTGAAGGGAGAAATTTTTAAGACAAATAGATAATAAGGCTGAGCATGCTCAGTTAAGCAGTTAAATCCAGTTGCTGGACTCACAAACTTTCTTTAGTCAGCTAACATTTAGTTCAGTTTCTCGGACTCCATTGCTATGTTCTGATGTTTGAGTTCCTTGTAGGTTTTAATTATGTTATGTAATATAACATAATGGTATGCATTAACTACGGTAACACATAAGAGATGCCAAAATTTAGCAGGATATATTGTCTTAGCAAAATGGATGCAGACCCTAAATACTGCATGATAAAATGATCTAATTCTCATTAGCCAAGTTGAATCTACACCCTGTCAAAATACCCAGTTCCCCAGTTCTAAAACTTAACTTGTAGTTACAGAGGAACAGTCTCTCTCTCTCTCTCTCTCTCTCTCTCTCTCTCTCTCTCTCTCTCTCTCTCTCTCTCTCTCTCTGCCTTGGTGGTTTCACAGCCAAAGCTGTCAAGGAATGGGTGAGAAGTAATTGTTTTCAAGTGTGCCCTTTTACAATCATTTGTTTGCTCTGGCCCTTGCAGGGACAAAGGCTATTGTTGACCACATCCAACTAAACAAATAACTCATCCTGAGGTCCCTTTAACAGCTGCCTTGGGACAATGATCTATTTACATATTAGCCTAAAATTGAAACTGAACTCTTTAATGACATAATCCGGCACTATACTGCAGCGCGTGTGTTCTGCCCAACAGCTGAACAGTCTTGCAGGCATATGAGTTTTTAGAAATGGCTTTTCTGTGGACCAAGTGATCTTAAAGCGACATCATAATATACTGTCATGTTTTTCCTCCTTTTATCCCTTCATGGAACCCACGTGGGTTCCTTTTTACCTCTTTATTCAGTTATTTGATGGATAAAGAGAAAGATAAGGGGGTCTCTGCCACTGACGTCTCTGCTGATAAGTTGTAAGCATGGGGCTGTCTGCAGACCCCACTTATTTTACCTTTCCCCACGAAGATTTCACTTTCCCCTGGCTACAGATGAAAGGGTGAACTGCCAAATGTAACAGATTAGTCAGCCGCAGCCCCTGTTCTTCCTAGGCTGACTGTAATCATGGTTCCAGCTTTTACACGATCTCCAAAGTAGATCTAGCTAGACCACTAGAACTTAATGACTGTGTGTTTGGCTTTTACAAATTAAAACAAGGAATTGATCTAACTTTCTTCTTAATGACTGAAAGCAACGTCAGGCATAAAGTTAAGAACCTGTGTGCCCGCGCCAGGCACGTTGGAGGAGAGAAAGAAAGAGAAGAGGGGGTAAGTCTGCCTCCCTCGGCACAGCACACCAGGACTCATCCGTCTAAACTGGTGTGCTTGGGCTGAGTCAGTTTCATTGACTTCAGCGAGACTATTGGTTCATTGAAACCAAAGCCAGAATGATGACTCTATCTATCTTCAAATAGGTGTTTATACTGCAGACCTCACACGGAGTAAAATGTTACCATCCTGCTGGGCCGGAACAGCGTCAAACCTTAACAAGAATAATATTCTACTTGATTTCAGATAATTTATGGAAGCCTATTTGTGAGACGTTTGATGAGGGATCTTGTGGGTAGGACACATTCCAAAAATTGTAAGAGACAAAATTCTTTAGGCACTAAAAGCAGGCTCTTCTGGAAGAACAGCTGGAAGAGAACATGGGACCATTCTGTGTCAGCTCTTTCAAAAAAGAGCAGCACAAACCGTCTCCATAAAAGCGAAGGTAATTACAGCCCGGTTGTCAGAGAGCAGGAGAGGTGGCTTGGGCTCCCTGCTATTGTTTAGTCCTTGGAGGATTGCTGTATGAGAAATAAACAGAACTAAGCTATACACTCTTCATGTTGAATAGATCCTGTGAGGTCTCCGGGTGGACAATAAAAGACATTAAAAACATTCTTGGAATGCAAATTCTAAGTGTCTGGTATATGTTTTCTTTTAGAAAACTTGGACCGTTTAGTCAATTGTCACTTAAACAAACTGATAAAAATTAAAATATATATGCAACTATGATTAATAACTTTGGAATACTCCAAGTAGTTATAATATACACATGATTTTTTTTCTGAACTAGAATAGCCACTTTAGACTCTGGATTTAGATTACCTCGTTCTTTAGATATGGGTTTTCTTTTTAAGACCCTTGTCTTATTATAATCCAGAAAAAACACTGGCTAGATTATTTATTCAAATTAGCTTAACTTGTAAAAGAAATATCTGTTTTAAAGAGCTAAACACTTTTCCAAAGTTTCAAACTTTTCATTTTAACACGTTGTTCCAGAGAAATACTCAAGAAGTCCACATGGAAATACTATAAAATACACACGCTGTGGCATGTTGTAGTCTATGCGTGGGCGAATTAGTGCTTGATTTAGGTAGCACTAATTTTATTTATCAGATATTATGCTAATACTGTCCCCTATACTTACTGAAGGATTCCTCAAATTAGGTTTCCAAGTGAACACTGTTGCTAAGACCCATTCTACTGACGAGTTATTAATTCAAGTAATCAAGTCCTTCGAGTTGATCTGACTGCAATGAAGGACTTATCAATGTGTGAATAATGATAAAAAGTATTTTTCCATTAAAATAACGACTCACTGTACAAATGCACCTTCATTAGGCTCCATATTTATTCATGCATATAAAATGCCTAAGGAGCCAGCTAAAAAGTTTTTCCTGGCTAAGATATAATGAATGTTTAAAATGGGTCTTAAGCCTATTTGGCCCACTGTGGGGTATTTTTATAGACCACGAAAGGCAGTGCCCAGTACAGTCTGCAGATTGGGAACAAGTAGAAGTTTACCAAAATGCTATTTAAGCACACTTTGGAAATCATATTAGGAGCTTTAGGAATTAAATATATTTTTCAGTCATGACACAAATAAGCCATGTGTTTAAATTACACTTTGGACACACTTGGATAAAGATATTCAATTTTTAGGGGAAAATACTACTCAATATATGCTCTGAGTCAGAGGAAGTGGGTCGAGCGTTCAACAGTCTGTATACATCTCAATTCTAACAGCAAAAGGACAGATTCATACATTTGAATTCCTACAGACAAGAGGAGCTTCTGTGCATCCTCCTCTGACCTTCCTCTCCTCACCCTGGCCTCAGAGATAACGTGCATCCTTCTGAGAAACCGTACTGTGACAGTCACTCTTTTTATCTGAATTAGACTTCTGTGCTCACATGATTGAAAGGGGTGGGGGAAACCTGACAAAGTTCACTTTTCTCATGACTAATGAGATGTGTTTCTGATTTGTGGCTTTCAGATCTTTTCTGCCACCAACAACACAGAATGTGGGAGGCTCCTGGAGGAGATCAAATGTGCTCCTTGCTCTCCCCACTCCCAGAGCCTGTTCTTCTCACCTGAAAGAGATGTCCTGGATGGAGACCTTGCACTTCCACTCCTCTGCAAGGACTACTGCAAAGAATTCTTTTACACTTGTCGGGGCCATATTCCAGGTAAAAGACAAAACACAGCACACACACACACACACACACACACACACACACACATTTAAACATTGCCAAGAATCTTTTTGAGGCCCCCGCCCTTCAAGGTTTGCTTACAGGTGTTGCAAATTGTGCTTTCCTCCTTATTTTACTTCATAACCAACTTTTCCAAAGTCTTACGTTTTATTGCATATTTGAGCGGGCAAACACGACACTAAACCTTGTTCTAATGGTTTAAGTTTCCCATTAAGATCCTAAGGCAAATGGTAAACCTCTTACACATGAGCAGGGAGGTCTCTCCTTCTACTACAGAGCCAGCATGGGATAAGGGAGCACCAGCCGACTTCAGTGATATTTCTTTGGGTAAAGTGTGACGAGGAATTCCCCAAAGTGAGGTCTAACTAAGCATTCACATACAGTGACAAATCCATGCCTTAGAATCCATGCGGTGGGTAGAACTCTGAAGTCCTGCCATTTGGACACAGAGAGAACTGCGTCCCAAGAGAACTCTCCTGATAATCTATATCGTACCATGAGAAGATGGCAGAATTGCTGTGACGCTCTTCTGCACAAGGTGTCACAGGACACCTGGCTACCATCGCCTTCCAGACCCTGATAAACAGAATTAACATGGGCAACACCGAAAGTTTATACCCTGGGGTGAAGGGCAGCTCAGTCAGTAAAGTACCGACCACAAAAGCATGACGTTCTGAGTTCAGATCCTCAGCATCTATGGAAAAAAAAGATGGGCATAGTCATGTGCATGTGTAACCTAGTCATGGTGCATGTGTAACCTGGTCATGGTGCATGTGTAACCTAGTCATGGTGCATGTGTAACCTAGTCATGGTGCATGTGTAACCTGGTCATGGTGCATGTGTAACCTAGTCATGGTGCATGTGTAACCTAGTCATGGTGCATGTGTAGCCCAGTCATGGTGCATGTGTAGCCTAGTCATGTGTGCATGTGTAACCTAGTCATGTGTGCCTATGTAGCCTAGTCATGTGTGCATGTGTAGCCTAGTCATGGTGCATGTGTAGCCCAGTTATGTGTGCATGTGTAACCTAGTCATATGTGCATGTGTAGCCTAGTCATGTGTGCATGTGTAGCCTAGTTGTGTGTGCATGTGTAGCCTAGTCTGTGTGTATGTGTAGCCTAGTCATGTATGCATGTGTAACTTAGTCATGTATGCATGTGTAACCTAGTCATTTGTGCATGTGTAGCCTAGGGCAGGGATCAGGCACAGGCAGATCCCAGGAACTTGCTTGAGAGTGTGTGTCTGTGTGGTTCAATGAGACAGGAAGGGATTGAAGAGGATACCACCATTAACCGCTAGCTGTTACATTTACGCATGCATGTACACACATATACTACATACAAACACGCCCACAGACATTTATAAATTGTGCAGCTGTCTTTTTAATTAGAGGAATAAACATGGAGGAAGAACATAAATGTAACAAGAAGGGTTCTTAGCACAAGTTCACACATAAATCACTCCAATGAACCATTTATAAACCTAGATGTATTTAAGCCTGAAGAGTAGTAGGTTGTGACTGGGATGACTCTTTCAAAGTGCTATACATACCTTAGTACTTTTCAGACCCACAAAAAAAAATAGAAAAAAATTAATAGAACTCTTATAAATAATAAACACATTAGGTTTGCTTGTTCCCTTCGTTTACAGCATGACACGTACCTAACCCCTTTTGGATGTGAGAATACTGTTTTTATAAACTGTAGCCACGTTTCTGACTTTTCTTAAACTAGCTGTCCTCCCCCCCTTATCGCATTCCTCAATGCAAAGTGGAACCGCTCACAGTAGCCTTGATGGCCCACAGAGAAGTCATAACAGATTGGGGTTGCCGCTGACTTCCTGCCTTTACGACCATTAGCTGAAACTGATACCAGTGCTTGGCTTCTTCATTGAACTTTATCACCTCACAGCAAGCTCAGCATGCTAGACGCAGTCTCCCCCACGGTGGTCTTTACGTAGCTGAAGTTGTTTTAGTGTTGAAAATAGCGAAACAAGCCTAGAAAAGCAACTAAAAGAGATCACAACAAACGGCCCTGGGCCCCGAACTGCAAGTGCGTCACTTCCCGGCTCAGCCTAGGTGGTGACGAATGACAAATTTATTTTTCGACAAAGTTTGTGTATATGTAAAGCTGCTGAAGTGCATCAAGATGTCAAGTGCTCTTTGAGGCCACCCAGGCTGCCTCGAAAGATAACCACATGAAAGCCCCACTCCAGAGGTGGAGAGGGGAGAGAGCGGCCTCCAGACCCAGGGAGACCTTAGCTGCAAGCTGAAGGGACAGCCTCGTCTTAGGTCACATGCTGATAATACTTTTAAATACTTGTCCCCCCGTAATAGCACACACTCTTTGCGGCATTTACGGTCATTGATTTATTAACCAGCCCAGGTCCTGGCAGGTAGGGTACCCATACCTAAGGCGAGGTGAACGAAGCGCAAGTCCTCCCACCAGCCCCTGCCTCCAGCACAGAAGTGTGCCTCACCTTCCAGCACACGGGGGCTTTAGAAATGGTTACAAAGACAACCTTGTGATCATTTCACCTTAAGTCCACTCTCTGCTTTTACTCCTCTCAGAAGCCCAAAGCGTGGGAAACAGCTACTTTGAGATTTCATTTTATAGGAAACTTGATCACAGTATCTCAGCTGTTCCTTCTGATGCCCTCTTCTTTATGCTAATCAAAACTCTGAAGAGGAGGAAAACCCTAAGGAATGTGCTTTGTAAAAAAATTCTGATGAATAAATAAATACAGAAAAGAGATTCGAAAGCAGTAAAATTGTGTATTACTCTAGACTGTCAATCAAAATGTTCTCCACTTGTGGACTTAACTGAGAAAGGGAATTTCCTAAAACTTCTCCAGTACCGAAACTGCTTACCCCGTGGGTCTTTCCTTTGGCCTGAATGAGCTGAATGGCTATTTCGCGTGCATTAGAGCTGGTGTAAGGCACATAGAGACACCCATTGGCATTGCTTTACTCTTTGTAGCTATTGTCGTAATGATTTTTTATCACTTCTAGACAGTCATGTCCCACCAGTCAGTTCCAGCCGTGTGAAAGGTCTGCACCCAATTAGTTCAATTGGTTTAATCCTGTGGCTAATGAGGCCAAGGTCAAGGGTTTGAGTCCACTGAGTTTCCCCAGTTCTGACTCCATCAGATACCTAACACATGTGTCTTATTAGTCCCAGGGAGAAAGGCTAGAGGTACAGGATGGACAGCCTTCCTTCCAGGACCTCAGCAGCTCTTCCCCCTTTCCGTATCATGATGGATGAACGCAGGGGTAAAAGATGACTTCTCTAAAATACATAGTGAGAAATAAACTGGAAGAGATAATAAACTCTGGGGAGTATTTTCCAGGTCAGTATTTTTATTGGGTGCTGTGAGGGATACAGGGCTGGATTCACCACTTTGGAAAATGGCTGCAAAGTCTGAATACTTGATAAATAACCAAGGGTTTAACAAACACAGCTGCAAGAATACTCCTGGTATGCCTGCATTTGTAGACCTAGTATGCCTGCATTTGTGGACCTGAGCGTAGTGTGGTCATCCAGGCAAGGCTAAACGCATATATTCAGTAAACGTGTCTCCAGCGAATTCTTCCAACCAAGGTTGTGTGCTTGGTCAAAAGAATCAAGACATCTAAGTTCACAAGTTTGTGAAGTTACTTTCTCGCTTAATGTTAAGATAGTCTATTAGAAAATGAATTTTCATCTGCATACTAGTTTGCAAATACACCAATTGCTTTAAAACAAACTTAATTTTTTCTTTTCTTATTTTTACTCAGTTTTTTTTTGTACTTTTAGTTTTCAACTGGGTTCTTAACCACTGAGGAATGAGTAGGGAAAGTTATGTTTTACAGTGAACTCCCAAGATGAATAATAAACTCCCCGTTCCTTCCTATATCTGATGGTACCAGATTTTCAAAGGAAGAAAACCTCCTCATTGCCCTTACTAAGGAGCATCTTCTGACTGCCACACCTCCTTTCCCATCCCCTGCATCACTGAGGACACACACAGTACCCTGCATGCCTATGTACACGCACCTCCTGAGGGCACACACAGAAACCTACATACATACATACACACACACACACACACACACACATACACACACACACACACACACACACACCTTTGAGGGCACACAGCATGTCCTGCATAGCACATTCCTGAAGGCACACACAGTACCTTGCATACCTGTATGCACACACCACTAAGGGCACACACAGTGCCCTGCATATTTGTGTGCACACACCCCTGAAGGTACACACTTTTCCTGGCCTTCCCCAACTTGTAATATTTCCCAACAGCCTAAGCAGAACTTGCTCTTAAAGAGTCTCTGTCAGGCATTAAAAGGTAATAAATACATTTCACCCAAAAGTGAGGTCAAAATGTATCTCGTGCTTTATCACGTGGGACGCTTTCACCCCAAGGTTGGTTTGTTCTGAAGTTTGGGTTGACCCAGGTCAAGCCCACTGGAAGAGAGCTTTGAGTATCTTGAAAACTCTATCAATAAGCCTGACTTGGCCCAGCCCCAAATCTTGTTCTTAGAAACTCTTGCAAAACCTGAATTTGCTATATAATTTTTGAACTCTGACTAAGTTGCCTGATGCTTTTATCTCGAAACAGTGTTAATATCAAGACTGGGCTTTGAGTGGTTGGACAAGAGCTCCAGCATGTATGTCCTTAACCCAGATCCTGATTTTAAAAAGACATGCTTGGAAAGTGCACATCTTCAGACTACAGATGCATCTCATTGATAAGACCAGGATCTTATTACCTCAAACTATAGATATAGTCAAAATTTTCTATATTTTCCTTCTGACTTAAAGCTTTGAATTTCATAGAGAAGGGGAGCTGTACTTCTACAAATTCTCGTAGGGTTGGGGGGATGACTCAGTCAGCAAAGTGCTTGCATGAGGACCTGAGATCAATCCCCAGTGTGCATGCGAAAAGCTGGGCACAGAGGGGAGAGCTGCAACCCCAGGGATGGGGAAACTGAGGTAGAAGGTTCCTTAGGGAGCACTGGGTAGCCAGTGCCATGGAATCTGGGAGCTTCTCAGTCAATGAGGGGCCTTGCCTCAGAGACTAAGGAGAGGAAGAGTCGAGGAAAACATCAGATGTTGGCTTCTGACCTCTACAATTACATCTGTGTTCTCACGCTGCACATGTGCGCATACACACACACACACACACACACACACACACACACACACACACACACACCAAGTTTTAATAAGGAACATCTTTATTTTACCCACCTGCTTAGTAAATCTATCATGTAATCTATCATGTTTTTGTTCATGGGTGTGTCAGTTTTTCCTCTTAAGAAGATAGATGAGATCACTTAAATATATATTGTCATTATCCCTTAGGGGAAAAAGTTCAAGAAAAAGGCCTTCACAATAATTGAAATTAGAATTAGCATCCATCCCTTGCTTAAAGATCACACAGTGGGTCATTAATTTAATATGGAGACTTTTGCTATCTCCATATGAATGCATTGCATTAAGAGAATCAGCAAACAATAGACCACTTGTCATGTGTTCTTTTTAGGAAAGTATTTAGTACTGTAGAAAAATTACACTAATTAGCAATGAGGTCAGCTCACACATGTAAGCTGTGATCAACAAGGAAGCTTGGGGAGAGTCAACACAGGGACTTGTGGTATCCCAGTACATTTTGCCACTGGGTTTTTATAACATGTCATTGGGCTTTTATAACATGTCTTTCATGTAGCCTTTCAAGTAGCCAGAAGGGGGGCCTGGAGAGGATGGCTCAGTGGTAAACATCACTGACTGCTCTTACAGAGGACCTGGGTTCCATTTCCAGTACCCACATTGGCAGCTCACAACTGTCTGTGACTCCAGTTCCAGGGGATCTGATGCCCTTCTGGCCTCCTCAGACTCCTGCACATATGTGGTGCACATAAACACATGAAGGAATACACATGCACACCATATGGACGGATACCTAAATCTTTTAAAAGTACTCAGTGTAAATTATACTTTTACCAGAACTCTTTTTTTTTAAAGATTTATTTATTTATTTTATGTATATGAGTACACTGCAGCTGTCCTCAGACCACCAGAAGAGAGCATCGGATCCTATTACAGATGGTTGTGAGCCACCATGTGGTTGCTGGGAATTGAACTCAGGACCTCTGGAAGAACAGTCAGTGCTCTTAACCATTGAGCCGTCTCTCCAGCCCTTACCGGAACTCTTAAATGTGTTTAAAGAAGAAAAGAGCATCTCCCTCTGTCCCCTGTGCTTTCCCTGTCCTATTGCTGCAGTCTGGGCCTCCCTGGGATTATTTGTACAGTCTCTACAAGTCGTCTCTGGCCATATGCCCCGTCTTTCAAACAAGCTGGTTTTACTACGCAGGTCCTAATGAGTCTTCCTACGTTGTCTCTTTAAAGGTCTTCTTCAAACAACTGCTGATGAATTTTGCTTTTACTATGCAAGAAAAGATGCTGGGTTATGCTTTCCAGACTTCCCGAGAAAGCAAGTCAGAGGACCAGCATCTAACTACTTGGACCAGATGGAAGACTATGAGAAAGTCGAAGAGATCAGCAGGTCCATACAATTCTCTCTCTCTCTCTCTCTCTCTCTCTCTCTCTCTCTCTCTCTCTCTCTCTTCCCTCTCTCCTCTCTCCCTCCCTCCCTCCCCATCCTCCCAACCTTTTTACTCTTAAAGAAAAAAAGTAACAAATTTGTGGTTTTGACAGCAACACCCCTATGTATGCTTATGTCCAGGAGTCATAGACTCCACATGCATTAAGGCCATTTTCCTTCATAGTACTTTGCTCCCCTAAAATTATAGGTTAAATGCATTTAATACTTAGACATAATCCTATGTTATGAGCTTGGCTTCTCTGTGACTCATGGGAATTTTATGGGCACAGTGTTCAACTTGGATTTTATGATTGTTGTTAGCTTTATGGCACCATGGAAATATTCAGCACAATTATTATTAGCAAATCAGTTTTTCTTTATATAAATAGATCTTAGAACATTCTCCTTAAATGCCGTCTCATAAAGGTTCATTATTGTGAGTAAAAGCAAATTTTAATTGTAGTCACTGAAAGATGAGCTAATGAGCTAATGACATTGCAGAATAAATGATTTGGATTCTCACTTTCACTTTCTGAGAAAATGATATCTTGTTATTTTCCATTGAAAAGATGATATGACTTAGAAAAAGGAATCGTATTGTAGGACTCCTGGGTTAGCAGTCCTTCTCGATTTCCAAAACCATTGGTTCTTTGAGACAATAAACTTTGGTGATACCGAATGCATCCTTTGGCACCTTCATTAGAAAAAGGGCTGACTGGTTTTTTCTGGTTTGTTTAGAAAGCACAAACACAACTGCTTCTGTGTCCAGGAGGTCATGAGTGGGCTGCGGCAGCCTGTGGGTGCTGTGCACAGTGGGGATGGCTCCCTTCGACTCTTCATCCTAGAGAAGGAAGGCTACGTGAAGATTCTAACCCCAGAAGGAGAAATGCTCAAGGAGCCTTA